>NC_134643.1:41770462-42073492 GCF_030463565.1 Pelecanus crispus | reverse complement strand
AGATTGGCAAAGGGATTCACAGGATCCCCTTCCACCCCATCAGTCCTTATCTCCCACTCCCATGCCACAGGGCTGGCAAGGTGGGCACTCCCAGCCCAGTGCCGCAGCTTCCCCAGCGTCGCAGGCAGCAGCTGAACAGGCGTATCGGGCACAAGGAATCTTACTGCAGCAGAATTGCAGCGCTGCGCTTTTGCTGGGCGTTGGCTCTCCATCTTGGCTGTCGCCGGGTTCATAGTGCTGCCTTCACCATATGAGGTAACAAGGAATGAGCCCTCGTGTCACATGTGATTGCTGCTATGCAGTCCCTACATGCACAAGAGAAGAGCATCCACCCTACATGCATTGTGGTTGTCCCCTCATCTTTATTGAAAAATTAGTATTTAATCACCTTGCCTTTCACTGTATCAAAGTATTTTGATCCATGGCAGTTATCTGTCAGCCAAAGGCCACTTTATATGAGGTACTCATACTTGTTAAGGACTCACTGAACATCCAATACATCCGCTAGTTCCCCTTCAGCTACTCTTTTGCAGACATGACAAGAATTGCAACACATTTAGTGAAGCATTTCTCATCAACAGAAGCTGCACTGGATTCGTGCTCATTCTGCAGTGGGAGCCAGTCCTTCAGGTCTAGTATCTGTCTTTACCTTTACACTTTATCAGCCTTAAGCTGCCTGCCAGCTCGCAGAAAGCTTAACACAGCTATTCTAAATTGTACCATACATGACAGATACAAGCAGGTTGCTACTCCATCCACCTGGGGTTGCCAGAATACTGTGCAGTAGCCTCCTCCTTCTTCCTTAGACCTGACCTCTACTACAGATACTGCCAGTACGGGTCAGCACTGGCCCAGCAAAGCTGAAGAAATCTGTGCACCAGTGGAAAAACTCAGAATCATAGAATCATAGAATTGTTTAGGTTGGAAAAGACCTTTAAGATCATCCAGTCCAACCATTAACCTAACTCTACCAAGTCCATCACTAAACCAATTAAGGCTAGAGTATAATTCATTTCATGTTTCCTGGCTTGGTGGATGGATTATTTTTTTAATGAAAGTAAAAACTAGGAATCATTAAGGTTGGAAAGGACCTCTAAAATCATCAGTCTAACTGTCAACCCAACACCACCATGACTACTAAACCATGTCCCCAAGTGCCACATCTACACATTTCTTGAACGCTTCCAGGGATGGGGACTCCACCACCTCTCTGGGCAGCCTCTTCCAATGCTTGACTACCCTTTCTGTGAAGAAAATTTTCCTAATATCCCATCTAAACCTCCCGTGGCACAGCTTGAGCCCATTTCCTCTCGTCCTATCGCTAGCTACTTGGGAGATCAGACCAACACCCACCTCACTACAACCTCCTTTCAGGTAGTTGTAGAGAGCGATAAGGTCTCCCCTCAGCCTCCTTTCTCCAGACTAAACAACCCCAGTTCCCTCAGCCGCTCCTCATAAGGCCTGTGCTCCAGAGCCTTCACCAGCTTCGTTGACCTTCTCTGGACATGCTCCAGCAACTCAATGCCCTTCTTGTATTGAGGGGCCCAAAACTGAACACAGTATTCCAGGTATGGCCTCACCAATGCCGAGTACAAGGGAACAATCACTTCCCTGCTCCTGCTGGCCACACTATTCCTGACACAAGCCAGGATGCTGTTGGCCTTCTTGGCCACCTGGGCACACTGCTGGCTCATGTTCAGCCGGCTGTCTACCAACGCCCTCAGGTCCTTTTCGGCCAGGCAGCTTTCCAGCCACTCTTCCCCAAGCCTGTAGTGTTGCATGGGGCTGTTGTGACCCAAGTGCAGGACCCGGCACTTGGCCTTGTTGAATCTCATACAGTTGGCCTCAGCCCATCGATCCAGCCTGTCCAGATCCCTCTGTAGGGCCATCCTACCCTCAAGCAGATCGACATTGCTGCCCAATTTGGTGTCATCTGCAAACTTACTGAGGGCACACTCAATCCCCTCATCCCAATCATTGATAAAGACATTAAACAAGACTGGCCACAAAACTGAGCCCTGGGGAACACCACTCGTGACCGGTCGCCAACTGAATTTAACTCCGTTCACCACAAAGGTTTCTATTTAGCCTATCACTAGAGAGGTATAAACACAATCAAGGATCTGAAGCTTGTTCACTGCTCACTAAAAGGTTTATAACTTAGTTATTGTTTCAATTAATTCATTAGTACTGAAGTAAGGTTCACTGAACATTAATTCCTTAATTGGATTTATGCCTAGGAGAGCTGATCTTATTTCCAGCTGATCATGATACTGCTTTCTTTATCAAGAGGATCAAGGCAGCCAGACTTGAGGGAAGACCTATGCCTTTCTCACTCAGCTCTGCAAATCTCATTTTTCTCACCCTCTTACTTCAACAAGCAAGACCCACCTTCCACTCAAACCTTTCCATAAATCACAGGAATGGCCAGCCTGCATAGACAGTTTTCTTGTGGCTGAGTAAGATGACTATACAAACTAACCTATACTGATTTTTTATTTCCCTTTATTAAAATAGGGTCTTTCCATTTTGCCATGGTCATGAGCTGTCAACTCATGTTACGAATTCCCTCTTAAACCTTGTATTTTTCCTCCAGATTTAATTTTCTCAACACTTTTGCAATCCCTGATCAGTCTCAAAGGACTAATTAGCAAGATTAACACTTTTTCACTATCTTTAGAATAGAACCTAAGTGAATGAGGGAGGAATTTTTTTTTTTATTCCATACAGCTGATTTTCACTGCTGTGCTCTATTAACATGTCTTCCCCTTTAACACCCAGCACCAGCAAATATCTGCTCCTCCAAGTTCACTTCTTAGTGTTTTTCTCTCTCTCCACTACAGAGGCCTCTTTATGTTCAAGCAATGCAGAACATCTACCACTACAGAACAGTAGCAATCCATAAAGGAAATGCTGATCTGGGATTTTCAACTCAACAATTTTTTTACAGAGCCAATTCCTTGCAGCCGAATTTCTTTGTTATTTTTTTAAGGAAACAAGTGTGGGTTTTTTTTTTTTTTTTACACTGGAAAAATGAAAAGTAGAAATGCATCAAGCCTCAGTAAATGATTAATTAGGAAGGTCACTTACCTGGAAGACACTGAGAGGTTCAAGACAATGCTCTGAATTTATTCCTGAGGGAAGCAGTCCTTACAACAGAGCTGTTCTTTTTGTATAAATAAGTAAATAGTCATTAGACCATACAAGAGAGTGTGATGAGACTGCAACATAGTGTCGACACACCTATATTAATTCTGAGCTCCCCAGCACAGGCAGCAGAAACAGCTTAGCTGTAGCAGCGTGGAGTCCTCCCTGAGCTGATTTGCCTGTCCTCAGCGTGGCTTAGGCTGAGCTGCAGGGATGCTGAGGGTAAATGTCTGCCTGGGCTGTCTCTACAGGCATACCCAGAGACAGACTGACTGTACAGCCCAGTAGATATGGCACATCCCTGGTGTTAAGATAACCACTGCAGCAGACCTGAGGAGCATGAATGAGATTTTGCCACATCTTAGGTAACTGCCCTAATCACTGGCCTCCCAGCTATTTTGTGGTCCCAACTAAAAATACATGAAGCATCTTGTTTTCCCTCTGCTGACAATAGGAAGAGTTTGAAAACTTTTTAAGGTTTTAAAGATCAGTGGGATGAAGGAGTACTTCTGAGCGGCTTTGCTGAAGTACAAGATCTGGTCATCAAATAACCTCTGGTTTGGGTTGTTTGATTTTTGTAATGTGCCTGCAGAAACAGTTCTCGAGCCTTCAAAATCTAAAGAAGGAAAAGATGTTTCCTTTCCTTTATCTGTTTTTCTGGGAATATGCAGGATTACTTTACATGATTTTTGTGAAAAGACATTTCTCACTGGTTTCAGGGAAAAAAATAAAACTTTGTAGCAGAAGACTGACCACTGCTTAGTGGGCCAGAAGCATGATCTTTCCAGCATTTAGGCAGCTGAGAGGGAGAAGGGAGGAAGGTATTTCCAGCAACTTAGCAGCTGGGAAATGCATGGCACTACTGTTACCATCATGGGTAAATGGAGAACTATCTGAGATTACTGAAAGAGCTCTAGGAGCACAGACTGCCCTCATCCACAGGTACCTGCTTGACATTTCACACTGCAATAAATGCTAGGCAAGAAGAACTAACTCTACAGCAAGCATTAGACTGAAAAGATAATCAATCAATCAGCTGTAAACAAACAAACAAACAAAAAAACCAAACCCTCACAAAACTGTTTAAACTTAGGACTTACCTGGTCAGCCTAGGAAGCTTCTCCACCAACCAGCACCCTGCCCCCAGCAGGCAGCAGCTCAGTGTGCTGGATGAATGTCATGAGCACCCAGCTAAACAAATGCCACCATGGGCAGAAATAAGGGGAACCAACACTAGCACTTACACATTTATTAGATTGGTAATAGCTTGATGACAGGAATGGGACAAAAGTAAAGGAGAAATATAATCAGGATTACATGGTCACAAAGCAGAGTTAACCCTCCTGTCCCCCCAGCCTTCTGCAGTCTGTATATTAGGCTTATGTTAAAACAAAAAAAACCCAGAACTGGAAAACCTACAAAAATCCATTTTTAACTGTTTCCTGACAGGATGTGCCTTCTATGAAGGGAGAAAAAATTGTTGTGTTTTATATTCTTTCAACAACGTAAGTAGAAATCTCAAAGAAGAAAAATGAAAAACCTGAAGAAGTGTAGTAAAATGGAAAAGAACATGAAATTAGTATGTTCTTTCCCTTGAGAATGAGGGCTTAGGACTGTTGCAAATAAAACCTAGAGTATGATTAGAATTAGTTGAATGCTTGTGACAAGAAAATTGCAATACAGTAGGTATTTGTAGGTAGCACAGGAAGTTTTCTGCCTGCCAGGGACAGTAGCAAATTGAAAATACTGACTTGACATGTTAAAAAAAAAAAATCAAAATGAGAAAACA
This sequence comes from Pelecanus crispus, assembly GCF_030463565.1. NCBI lineage: Eukaryota > Metazoa > Chordata > Aves > Pelecaniformes > Pelecanidae > Pelecanus > Pelecanus crispus. Next base: position 42,068,556 of record NC_134643.1, on the reverse strand, counting down.
CATGCAGTGTATTTGTGCACAAGCACCAGTTCCACTAACTACAGAGAAATCCACTGGCTGAATTCTGAGAAGTTTAGAGCTGTGTTGGCAAAATTGATAAAAGACATTTTGTAGCATCCAGTATAGTAAGCACATGAAAAGAAAATAATAATTTCAGGTTTTAGTGAGCTCATCCAACTACGTAGGGTTGCTAGATATGTGCGATTCAGCAGCGCATTAGTTTGTTGTTAAGACATACAAGCATTTGTAAGAGTTTCTTAAGTTTAAGCAGCTATGAATAAAATGCTGAAAAGATAGTGCTTACCTTTAAATGCTTTACTTGCCTGTATCTGTACCGAAAATGTAATGGGATTTCAAGCATCAGGTTTGTCATTTATAGCCTACACTAAACTAGTCAAAGTTTAAAGGATTATTTTTTTCTACCGTTAAACTTCATCCTACAGAATTAAGTAGAGCATGAATTCTAACTAGTCAGCAGCACAGGAAAGAATTATGCCAGTACTTACTATTTATAGCTCATGGCAACATCCACAAAGTACTTTCTTCTCTGTCGATATACATTGTCTTTAAATCCCTTAAGCAAGGAAGAAGAGAGTAATTTACAATAAGGACAGAAAATTAGCTGTAAGAATTATAAAATAAATCACTAAAGTGTTTATTTAGTACCCAATTATATTGTATTTTGATTAACACTGTCTACTGGACTGCAAGAGAAGATAAGGTTTTCTTCACTTTTTTCCCCACCAAAGTCCCACAGGAGTTTTTTCAAGACAGGTTTGTGCATAGGTACAGTCATTCATCCAAGATGCTGAAAAAGAGAAACTTTTTCCTTGTCATATCGTCTCACTCAGGTTTTTCTTAATCTGAATGGAGACCTACACACAGGCACAAAGCAGAATAATTTACCTATCCTTAATACATCTTTCTTTACTAGAAGAACCAAGCACCCAGAGTTCATACACAACTCATTTTGAAGATACTACTTCAGCAGTGGCCATCTTAACCAACACATTAGGGACTGAACCATCAGCCTCCGGCAGCAAATACGCATATTGCTCCAATTTGAGTTACAGAGGAAGGGCTCTACCTTGTGGGCTACAGTGGGTTCATACCTTCTCCATATTAAGAGCAACAGAACTATATAACACATACACACCAGCCAGTTACAGCCCTTTGAGCTGCTTAAAACTAGAACAAGATCTCTTCTATAGCTATAAAAGATGTAGATACTTCAGGTTTTGGACTACAAAAAGAGTTACCTGTTTTCAAGGCAGAATTCCCAACCTCTTGAACATGGAATAGGATAAAGAGTTATCTAAGTTCCCCAGTTAGTAGCCCAGAAAGTGCATTTGCATTTCCCCCTAGCCAGCTGAAAAATGCATTTTTTCCTTACTGCTCACATACATAAATGCAAATCACTGAAAGGAATGAAAAGATAAAGTCGTTTGATTTGAAATATTTGTACATGCTTCCAGAAAACTCAGAAGGCATTTTACTGCCCCATAACCAAAGCTGCGCTGCTGGGGCAAAGTAAAGGAGGATGTCAAAGGACTGCAGAAAACCTTCAAGCCTCCACTCCCACACAGAAAAGCTTTTCGACTGGCAAAAAGTTGCTATAATCTGGGGGTGCCTCCTTGTCTGCTTCATGTTTTTGACGTAAGCATTGAGTTACTCAGCTGCAGACCATTCAAGAGCTGAAAAGCGATGGAAGACAGCACAGGGGATTTAAAAGCCTGTCATGTGTAGTGAAACTGAGACTGAAACTGTTAGCCAGTATGGAGTGGGTTAGGGCTATGCTGCTGAAGCGGTGCTATGCTGGTTCTGTAATAGGATAATTCTCTTTGGTCCTCTGGCACCTACACGCCACCACTGAGGAACAGGGCAGGCACCAGAATTGGCCTCGGAAAGCCCAGTCACAGGTTTTACAGTTTTTTCCCCCATCTCTAATACCTAGCATGCTGCATAGGCTAACAAATGGTGTGTAAATTATGTTTATAAGAGTTCCCCCAAGTGTAAAATATATATTCATATAATGTAAATGTCTTTTTTCATTGTCTGTAAAACTGAAGGCAGATTTTCAGCAGAGCACTCAAGTATTTAATGAAGGCACCAGCTCAGAACATAAAACAGTATCAAATGGCTCGTCACAGTCATCGACTCAAGGCTAGAATGAGCTGCCATTACAGTCTCTGTTTGAACCAAATTACTGTTAATGGTTGCAGGTCATCAACAGACTCTTCCATTCTGAGAAAATGCTAGGTAAATCCTCGTTTGTCATCAAGAAGTACATGGCAGAAAACAAGATCCAGGAATACGCTCCCCAACTGTGGGCCCACAGCGTGGGAAAGGCCCATGCGCAGTAGAGATGGCTGAAAACCCAGCAAGGTGATGATGCTTATCGTGGCTGATACACAGGCAGGTGACACCAGAAACAGGGAAGTGGGGCTGCCAGGGGACATCATGATGATGTCTCTTTGCTTGTACATGCAGGCATGAGGGTCTGTGCCTGAACCCCCACCACGGCACGGCAGCTGTAGGAGCTGTGGAGCAAACAGGACGGAAGGCAGCAGTCTGAGTGCCGTTCCTGTGCTGACATAGAGCCCCAAACCCAGGGCCACCAGGAGGACCTGCCTCTCCTCAGCCAAGGCGGTCACCAGGGAGGAGTCCGCGCAGGCACTGTAGTACCATGCTGTAGCACAGATGCATCACTAGAGAGTCCCCTACGCTGAACTGATCTTTCTGCTGTCACTTACAATCTCTTTGGGGCCGTCTTTCATCACCTTGGACAATACCAACAAAAATGTGTGTGACAAAAACCAAAAGAGACTATCACCTGCATCTACACAGTTTAATCTGATTCTGTTACAAGACTGTGGTCAGATATCTTAGCTCATTACCTACCTCCTTTCAGCTGGAAGTTTCCTACAATACCAGTTTAATACAGCCTATATTACTTTGGAGTAGGAATGAATACAACCAGCTACCACCGGTATCTTTCAGCCAAGTGTCCAAAGGTAGAAACTTGGATTTATAACAAGTGAAAATGTTGTAACACAAATGCTTGCCATCATCTGCTACCTGGAGACCCAGAAGTTAAGCATTTATGGACATCAGCCAAAAGAAATAAAACAATAATAAATCTTTTTTTTTGCCTTTTGCACTGAGCATTTGGCACTACTGCAGATACAGCTTGTGTGAAATGTCTCCTGTCACCAAAGTCAGGAAACAATGAGAGACACCTTCCCATCTGCTGCATTCATGCAGAAACAGGAACATGTTGCTCTGATTTATTTTGCAATTATCTCTTGAGTGCCCAAGGAAGTCCTCCTTCATAATTCTTTCTTCTCCGACACCTAGGTTAATATCAATTCGTACCTAAGAGCTGTGACAGAACTGAAGGTCACATTGATCTAAACTCTTCAGAGTCTGAAAGCTTCTATCAACTAGTTAATTAAAAAAATAAATAAATGAAAGCAGTACAAAAGGGGGCGTAGTCGTTCAAGAGTGAATAAGTTGTTAGGAGGACCTCCTTTTTGGGTGTCCTACTACAGAAAAGGAAAATTAATTCACTGAAACCATTGAAGAAAACTAAATCCCCATCTTCTGAAAACCATATGCTCAAAAAAGTACCCAGAATAGGCAGTCAACAGGCCTTTTATTTGACTGGCAAATAACCTGAACAAATTATCTACAATACAATTTTATGTTACACTTACAGGGTGATCTGCATCCAGCTCAGATCCATACATCAAAACTCTCTGTGAGCATTTGTCTAATTCAGATATCTTCCTGGGGAACCAAGGGACACAGTCGAGATCTGCAGAAGACAGAATGTGAGTTGAATGTACTGGAGTGTAAGACTGTGGAGATACCTGTGCAAAACGTTTGTCAGTGTCTAAACCAAGTGATACAAAAGCAGCCTTGCCTTCTTCATCAGTCCAGATGTTTTCTGGTGGATTGAGAGATACAATGTTAGTTTGAAACTTGAGCAACTGGATTAGTTCATTAAATTCTTTCTTACTGCAGTCACAGTCCACAAAAATTTCCACCTCCGAGTTCCTTCTCTTTGATTTCCGTGATTCAATATGAACCATACTCACATGTTTCTCCTGTGGAAAGATGAAATAGCATAAGAAATGCAGACATACCAGCTAGAAGGGGAATACTGATGGCATGTTCCTCAGGGAAGTTTTTCCCAGTTATTAAAAGGTGTTTTCATTGAAAGTGCTCACTTTGGACCTACATAACTGGTTAGTGATGCTTAATAAAGACAAAAAAATCTGGATACTGAATGTAAAAATAATACTATTGTATTTAATGAAGAAATTAACTAATGATTTAATTGTATCTATCAAGGCAATCTTTATGAAGGACAATATTACTTTATAATTTTTAAAAAGAAAAAAAATTGTAATGCAACTGTATATTTACCTTTGTTAAACATGAAATGCAATTCTGTCAGGCAATGTGCATAATAATACTGTTAATTTAACTAGATTTGAGTGTGTTTACTTAGATGCTATTAAATGTGTACTACTTCAGCATCTCTCATGAACACGAGGGAGAAAATATTTTTTAAGGATAACTGTATACCAGTCCTCATCTATCTTTCTTGCAGCAATTATGAACTACCTGAAGTGGTATTAGTAATAAAATTAAAATCTAATTCAATTTATTCTCTATTATAATGTCCCCATCAAAACTAAACGCATGAGTGTGTAAATAGTTCTAGTATTAACATTTTCCTATAGGGTATCTCTCCCACCACAACTACTGGTCTGCCAAGGGTGTTGTACAATGACAGACAATCACAATGTGTTATGGCTGACCTGATCCAGTGTTGTCATAGCCTTGCTTCAAAACAGGAGGTTGGACTAGATGATTACTTTCAACCAGTATTTTTATTGACTCTCTGATTTTTTTCTTTTTTTGCCAGACACAAACTATCTGTTACTTTTCACAACCATCCTTTCACTTACTCAGTGAAGCCAATAAAACATTTTTTGACTTCCGAATGGGGAGAACTCTGTGCTTGTACTTCCACCTGCCTGCTGTATTTTGCAGAAATGTCCGTTTTGGGTGAAGGTCCCCTCTGGTACAGCCAACCAGCAGTCTCTGCTTTTACATCTCTGGATATACATAATTCTTTAACTGGCATGCTCCATAAGGTATGTATATGGTGTATCTCCTTAGCTAACCCATTCACATAATAAATTCACAGAAGGAAAACCCTCCATCTGCTGAGGACTTTGAATCTGCTGTTTGTAAACTGGCAGATTACAAAGCCAAGCAGGATCATTTTGATGATCTACTCCTGAATAACACAGGCCACAGGACTCCCCTGTGTGTCTTCAGCTGACACAGAGCTACCAGTTTTCAGCATTCTCTTGGAAAGTCAGACAACTGGCTTTGACCTAGCCTAGGTTGAGAAGAGAGCAAAACGCTGCACTCTCTCTCACGGTATTCAAATCATTAAGTGACTCCATGAATGGGGGCGATCTCTCTGCAACATCTTCCAGCCACGTTTTAAGAGACCAGAGTGAGTTACATGTCCACTTCCAGGAAGGGGGAGCTGATGTGTAAATCCAGGATTTCAGGTATGAACCCATTCAAGCATTTAAGCCAGAGCTGCAGTTAGACAAACCTTGGAGAGAAGCTGCATTGAAAACATGATTCCTGCAATTCCTATCAGCTTTCTGTCAAACACCCTGGTTCCTGGCAGCCTCCCTCATGGGGGTCTAACTCACCCCCTTTTCCTTGGCTAGGAAATCTAGGTATCTACATCAGCTTTGGGAATCTGCTCCCAGAGCCAGCTCCTGTGAGTTAGGATCGGTAATGCCCAGTGCTCCCACACTTACACCCCTCTGATGGTCTGGCCTTAGAAGTAGACCCCAAGCCACCTCCTAACTTTCTCTTCACTGCACTGCACAGACTGAACAACCTAAGACTGCTTCAATTTACCTATCCTCAGACATGCCTCCAAGCCCTTTTTAGTTTACTAATAAGGCAAGCAGACTACGTGCAGTACCAGCAGTCTGACCGAAAACCACCGATTGCATGGGGATCTATATGGGAACCAATACTTCACAATTTACGTTCTAGTTACACGCATAAAGCCCTGACCCTGCAAGCACTTAAAGGTGCATTTAACTTCATGACCAAACATCGTCTTGCAGCAAAGCCGCCACTACCACCTGACTGTATGTAATTTATATTCTGAACTGCTCTCTGAAAGTGCCTCCTTTCATTGTGGCCTGCGCAGACAATTTCAAATCTAATTCACAGTGTTGAGAATCACATGTCGGAAATCTAAAGCGAACGGTGTGAAAATCAGCATCACTGTTAAACTTTATTCCAGAAGACCCCTCGCAAGCCCAAATGCTTTGCTGAATGGTCCATAAAATTTTAAGTTACTTTTCTTCAATTCTGCAGAGTGTAACTGCACTCTATTCCTGCCGCCACAGTCCATTAGATTTATACCAACAAACAACCTGACCTCAGTAGCCTTCCTTAGTCCAGTCAGAGTAATGATTTGTAAGCTTTACCTGGAAGAGTCGGAGAGCTTTCACCAATCCACCAACTTCATTCTTCAAGGAAAACACTACAGCTGTCTTTCCACCTTCAGAAACAGATTCACCTTTGCCATTTCCCTTATTGCCTTTCTTTTCCTCATTTTTCCCAGAACTCGATCTGTTCAGCTACAGATGGATAAAGAACAGCACAATTTCAGATGCAAATGGACATTTCCTAAAATAAAGTCTTTTTAGGCAAAGAGAAATTTTTGTTAGAAAATAGCTGAATGGAGCTCATCCACACTTAATTTACAAGGTAATGTATTTACTTAAAACCAGTATCACAGGTCAAAAGCTGCCATTAGAGATGATTGAGTAAGAGGCCAGTCCATAAAAAAGCATAAGGAAAAGTATATAAATGTTTGGGATACAAATATGAATATATTATTAGGGCAATGCTATAATTAGTAATAAACATGAAGCAAATGGAGATGGTCTGAATTACTGCAAAGCTTACAGTGATGCTATTCTAACCTGTACCCGTCAATTCATGATGATTTACACTGGTCTGTATTTTTCTTTTAACCATTAAATTTAAAACGTAAAGTTCATGTTCTCTGTTGTACCACAATTAATGTTGTCATGTAATGACATTTATCCTGAGAAAGCAAAACCTCTGTTGATTACACAAACAAGCACAGAAATACAAGCTTAGACTGTACCTCCCTTAGAAGATGAGCTGGCTGAGGAACTCAAAAAAAAAAACCCCAGAAAATCACACCATCCTTGGCCACTCCTACATTCTTCTCATGGTTTGGGGGTCAAAGACTGCTTTAAGCCAAATTTCAGCCAGTATTTTCCGAAAAGTGTAATTTTATCAGCTTAAATCTTGTTGAGATGCCAACAGTACAGTTTTTATAGACAATTTTTGTAAGATTGACCATGACTTTCAACAACCAGCCTGCATTTTCCAATGCCCAGGTTGTGACTCCTGGAGAAATAAAATCTCCAGTGAGCTGCCAACTGCTTTTCTGAAACAGTATCATCCATAATACAGTCACTAGAAAAATTTAAAGACAGAAACTAAGAATCATATACAACTATTCCACAGGGATTCATTTTTTTCTTTGGTAAATTTGAAAGCAGCATGAAAGGAAAATAACCTGAGAACAGATGAAGTTTTTAAATAGGTCTCACAACACTTGATGACAGCCAAGTTAAATCTGTATTCTCATTTTTCCCTTACAGGTAGGCTACCCCACTTGCATAATGTCTGTGGATCTGTGCCGACAGACTTTAGCAAAGAGTGTCCCTGTGTTTCTAGAATATTTTACAAAATTTCGAGTGCTCCGTGACCCAGCAGAAAATTAGTAAGCTTCAGCCTGATTCCTTTTCAAACTGGATTATGTAAAATGATTTTCTTAAAAATGGATAGTGCCGACAGTGATGATTATTTGCATCACAGCCATCTCAATGCATGCACATGGTTCATGTCAAATTGGTTTACTTTTTCACCCGATCCTAGTCCACTCTGAAACATCCACTAAAGAGAGAGCCTGCAGCTCCCAAGTCAGCTCCCACTGGATCTACTGAGACTTTTTTTAAAGGTACAAGAATGCACTGAATTAAAAATAAGGCTAGTTAAAATGCATCATCTTACTAAAAGTCACTCTTTAAACAACACAGGTCAAACTAGCCACACTTAAACTACCTACTGGACATGCTAAAAAGTCTCTGTGGTCTTTTCTCATCATTTATTAGGCTACACAGAAACAATCTGGAAAAGCAATTATGTTTGTGGAATGATACATGAAGGGTTTCAAACATGTTTATTTTTTAGTAATTGAGCATGTGATTTTGCTCGGTAGGAGGTTTGCTCAGGGATAGTTTAAGAGAAGGTCACTTTTGTTTTAACTTCAATAATATTTGGGATTTGGCTGAGCCCTTTTCACATTCAACAAGTACACAACCTCTGCATCAAGCGACAAAGATGGTGTTTTTATAGCATCCGTGATTTTTCACTGTGTGCCGCTTTCTGGAAGCTATGTACCGAGGGTCATATACTCCACTGAGTGTCTGAGAATCTCAATACCATCGATTTCTCTGGTAAATGAGAGCACTTGGAACCTTTCAAGACTGTCACAGGTTCCCTAATACTTTCAAGCGAGCATTACCTGAAGTGATGACTAAAAGCCTCTCTCAAGCATTTGAAAACTAGATTAGCTAATTGTTACGAGCCCAGTAGAAGAGGCTGTGATATTGCAAGAACTCAAATCTTATCAGCCATCCTCATTAGTACACTCCATAATTAAATAATGACTAGCAGATCAGTTTTCCTAATGAAAATGAATTATCTGGAGCAAGCACAAGCACTCAGGAAAAAGAAGTCATCTATAGCAGAACTCAGTGAAGAAAGTAACTCAAATATAAAGACAGTAAACCATATTTATCCCATTTAATTCAGTATTTTCAATAGAAGCAAAGCATGTACAAATAGGGATATTTCACATTTTACTATAAAGACTATAGGCCAGTTCACAACTGGTACAAACTGGTGCGTTCCATTGGTTCTACTCAAGTGATCTGAATCTTTATGTGTTGCAAAATTTTACAGGAGGCAAAGTCTCCGTAATCCTAAATATTTTACATATTCAGAGCAGGTTACGGTTTTAGTACCTATTAACATTCTTCATTCTTATTAAAGTACACCTATTCAAACCCATTTACCTGTAAGCATACAGAAGTTTATTCCATGCTTGATACCACCCAACCACCTGTCGCACCCATATCACCAACTTACAGAGAACTGCCTCTACCTCCCGACAGGGTTTTCAAGAGGGAAATCGCACATCCTCTACACGATGCTCCCGCGCGTTCTCACACCCCTGCGAGTTGGCAGAAGCTGGAAAAACCTCAAAGCCAGCTGCTCAGCAATGGAAGTGCCACAGGCGCCAACGCGGTGTACGCGCACGCCACTTGCGCGTCGCCAAAAAATGTTTTACGTATCGTGCCGCGAGGGTTGCGAGCGTCTCGAGAAGGCAGATTCTGCTGACGCAGCGCTAGCGCACGCAGTCGGCAGGGCTAATCGCAGGCTTTCAAAATGCAAGCGCTTAGAAACACCTGAACCGGACCGCGACGCTCTTCTGTTAGTACGACAGCGATATGGTTAATTTCTGTAGTAAGGCTGTCATTTCGAGCGAAACTCGCAGTGGTGTCTGAAGACGCGTCGAAGGCAGAGTTTCGAACGGGGACCCATTAGACTGCCAAGTTAAGTTCCACCGGCCCCTGTAACTGCTGAAAAACGCTTCAGCTGACCCTAAAGTCGGGGGGAAGGGGGACGGCATCCTGGCAGCGGGCCCCCGGGACGGGACGGCTGAACCCGACCCACCCCGCAGCCCCCCTGACCAGCGGCTCCCCCCCGACCGGCGGCTCCCGCTCCTGCCCCCGCCGCGGGTGGGCCCGGCGGTGCAGCCCCGCTGCCAGCCCCGCCACTTACGGTGAGGCTGCCGACGGCCGGGCGCTCCTCCGGCAGGGCCGAGTCCAGCGAGAAGCCCCTCCGCGCCCAGTACTTACTGGAGAACATCATCATGGCGGGCTGCATGGGAGCGAGCGGGCGGGCGGGGGGCAGCGCCGCGCTCTGCCCGCCTCGCCCCGCAGCGGCTCCTTTTATACGCCCCCGCCGAGACTGATGGAAACCCGATTAGGGGCGACCCGTCTCCGGGTGACGAGAGCCATCGGCAGACGGACGCCCACGGCCCCCGCTTACCTCAGCCGCCGCCGCGCACCGCCGGGGCGGGACGGGACGGGCAGCGGCGTCGCCTCCGGGCGCTGCCCAGCCTCGTCGCAGGACCCTCCCCCCCCCGCTCCTCCCCGGGCCGGGAGGGCTGCGGGCGCCCCGGGGGAGCTGTGCCGACCCCGCAAGCCCGGTGCCCCCGCTGCGGGGCGGCTCCCCCCGCCCGCCCCCGCGGGAAGGCAACGCCTTCGCCTTCCCCTCACGCCGCTGCCCGCCTCGGGGCACAGCCCTGCGCCGACGGCCGCCCGGCCCGGCCCGGCCCTGCCCGGGAAACAGCGCTTTGGAGGCCGAGGGGGCCTGCCCTCTGCCCCCGCCGCGGGCAGGGTGGGCGGAAGGGCAGGCCAGGGCTTACAGGCCAGGGCTTACAGGCCAGGGCTTACAGGCCAGGGCTTACAGGCCAGGGCTTACAGGCCAGGGCTTACAGGCCAGGGCTTACAGGCCAGGGCTTACAGGCCAGGGCCTGCGGCTCTGGGCGGCCCTGGGGAGAGGAACCGGCCCTGGGGGGAGGAAGCGGCCCAGCAGTGCCGGGACAGGGCCCAGCAGGGACAGCACGCCGAAGAGAACTTGGGGCTCTGTTTCTGCGCAGACAAGTTGTGCTGAGGTGTTGATGTGGGCAATTCGTTGATGTGGAAAGTCATCTCTCCTCCTTTTACAGAGTACTGCTTTGGAAAGCGTAAGCTGGTTTAGAGAAGATGTATTAAGGGATAGGAATTATGTCTTGTAATGAAAGACTTAACGTACCTTCTCTATTGAAGGGTGATTGGTGACAAGCAAAGAGCGCTTCCGCTAAAAGAGAATGCTTAACTGGAGAAGGCTTTTTAATCGAGATAGCAATGGCTGTAGTTTCTGCCTGAGCCATGTAAGGACCAGACTCCGATCGTAAGACTCTCTTCTAACCGCAACATCAATAAAGCAATTAATCACCTCTGAAGGTAAAACAATCCCATACAGATCCTGGAGGTCTTTTGTATTTATATGTATATGACAACTTCACTTGTCTCTGAAATACTCATGTCTCTGGGGCAAAGGTTTAGACTTCTGATTTTTTTTAAATTAATTTGTTTACTACTTAATTTCAGACTACTATTAGCTCAGAAGTTTCAAGTGAGCAGAAGGCAACTGCTGAAACAATAACTTGACCGTAGTGTTAAGGTACTGTCTCAGTCTCTCAAATCTACTTGTGAAATTGTTTCAGGATTTTTAATTTCTCTTACACTAAAATTCTGAAGGTTAAACACTCATTTTGTCACCTACCATTGTCACTTGCTCTCCCTATAATTTTCCTCTCTGCTTCTCCCATTTTCCAAAACTTTTCCATGACCTACTTTGGATAAATAGGTTACCTTATAGAGTATAGGACTGAACAGCACATCTGAATTGGGAGCACTATTTCAGTGAGCTTCCTTCAAGTACTCACAGAGTTTTCTCTGTTCCAATGCACCAGGTGGGGGAAGCAGTCACCATTTCCCCTTGAAAAGCACCATCCGTGACTTGCCCTCTACCCTTGACAAACAGGGGCAACCTAGCTGAATGCGGCGGCTGGCATCACGTGGCCTTTACTTGGTATATGTACAGATCACACAGATTGAGAGGAAGAAGTTAAAGCCAGATCCACTGAAGCTGAGACACTGAGCAGGGAGCTGCACAAGGCAAGTAGCAGGAGGTATCGCTCATAGTGCTAAGCTTCATTGTGGTGGTTTAACCCCAGCCAGCAATGAAGCACCTCGCAGCCACTCGCTCAATCCCCCTGCCCTGGTGGGATCGCGGAGAGAATCGGAAGAGCAAGAGTGAGAAAACTCCTGGGTTGAGATAAGAACAGTTTAATAGATGAAATAAAGTAAAATATTAATAATAATAATAATAAACAAAGCAAGTGATGCACAATGCAATTGCTCACCACCCGCTGACCGATACCCAGACAGTTCCCGAGCAGGGATCGCTGCCCCCCAGCCAACTCCCCCCAGTTTCTGTACTGAGCATGACGTCATATGGTATGGAATAGCTCTTTGGCCACTTTGGGTCAGCTGTCCTGGCTGTGCCCCCTCCCAGCTTCTTGTGCACCTGGCAGAGCATGGGAAGCTGAAAAGTCCTTGACTAGCATAAGCAATACTTAGCAACAACTAAAACATCAGTGTGTTATCAACATTCTTCTCCTACTAAATCCAAAACACAGCACTACACCAGCTGCTAGGAAGAAAATTAACTCTAACCCAGCTGAACCCAGGACATTCATGTCACATCTAACTCAGCTGCAGACTATATCCCTTCACAACCTCAATGCCTTTCGCCTTGCTAGACTCAGCATCTTATAACTAGCATTTACATATCTGCATCATCAGGGAGTTCGTTTTACTCTTAAAAAGAGACCAACACAGAAGCACAACAGAAGTTTTGAGACCATTTCATAGCTCCCATGGAGTATTGTGGAATCTTACCATTTATCACAACTAACAAAAACCAGCAAAAGCTTCCAGTCTAAACTGGCCATTGTCAGTCAGACAACCCCCTTCTTAAAATGCATGGTCATCCTCAATGTTCAGGACCAGGGTGGGTTCACAGCTGCATCAGAACTTGTGGGAGGCCTGAAGCAAACTGTTTTAGCCTTGCCTTTCCAAAGTTTTCCATGTGCAAATTGTAATAAGGATCCTTTCTTCTGCTCGACAATAAGATTGTAATAATATTTGGTTCCTCTACCTGCTCCTGTAATGTAAATCAATCGTTTTCGTTACGCTAACCCACAAAGTTTTACTTCATTTTCCCAGTTAGGGGAAAGCATGTCTACGTGTGATAGTTCAGTCTCATATCCTAAGTTATCAAGAGAGATTCTCTGTCATGTTTATTCATTATTTTTAATAATGGGAAAGCAAGTTGGAGTCTTTGGGCTTTTATATTCCTACCTGCTACGCCTGAGATACCTAACCACAGTTCCTGCAGCTGAACAATTTATGAGAGTGAGTTCACTTAGCATTCTCCCTCAATGCTCCAGCGATGAAACCAAGCTCTACTGAGCAGGCTTTTCTCCTACCAGCATGACAGAGCACAATTTTATCTACTGTTAGGTGCTAGCTCTGGAGGTGGGACATCACACAAATCAGTGACCCTACTACCCTTAGGTATAGCCCTGCTATCTATCACAGCTCTCTGCGATAACTAGAGCATGGCAAAGGTTTTCTGTCTCTCATAGCCTCTTCAGGATGACTCATGAATACAAAACAAACAAAGGTACATTATGTTGGCCAGTACTGTATAACAGGCAGGGAAGACTCAAATAATTCAACTATTGTAAGCATGCTGCCTGCCCATGAATCCCACAGAGACACTGTTTCTCCCTGGCAAGGAAGTTGTTCTTTTGTAACTTGTATTTTGTAGGTGGACTTTCCCGTATCAATGCCAGATTAAAGGACACACATTTATGGGCTGAAAATGCTTATTTCTTCTTTGCTCTAGCTACAGTACAACAGAGCTGGTATATGGCTCTGGGATTACTGCTAAACTACAGATTTTGTTTTAGAGTTCAAGTATAGTTCACAGTGCCATATACATAACACAAGTGAACACTTAAAATCCCTGGCCAAAAAATTGGAAGTTCATTGAAACAGATATTCAAAAATATCTGTTTTAGAACATATGTCAGGGTGCTGCACAGCAATCTTATTTCACTTTGGGAGATGGAGTTAATGTTGATAGAAATAAAGGTAGCTGTCTAGCACACAGAGATAAGCCTACTTTTGTGTCTAAAACGTATCTTATTGCCTATAATCAGAAATTCCAAGATCTTCTTTAGTCTACACACTATGAGTCTCTTCCTATGACAGAACAGAATCACCATTGTCTGAACTCCTAAGCTATGCACTTTTTAAGCTTAAAAAATGCAGAATTCTCAAGTGGAAATTTAACTCTAAATCCAAAGCAAATCTGTGAGATGTTTTCAATGTTTGAGTAATTTTCCCTCTTTAGAGATACTGACTGTCCATTTCTTAAAACTATTTGTAACATTTACCATTTTGATGGTAAATGTTTGATGACATTTACTAGCAACCTTAAGACCTTCCATTTGATTTTAACAGAAGGATAAAATGCACAGTGCAGAGTAGCCAGTACACACCAAGAAATAATCTGGCTCTCCCAGATCATCACCAAGGCTTTGTCTACAGGCATGCTACAGCAGGAAGGAGAACTTTGAAGTCATATTGTGGCAGAATGGGGAAAGAAATGAAGCTATGAAAAAGTATCAAAAAAAGCATGAAGAAAGGTGGACTTCACGAGGATCTAAAAATGGGAAGAACATTACTCAATGTAAGGTCAAAAAGGCAAGGAAGAGAATGGATACTCTTATTATTAATGCAAGAGATGTTGACACAAGCAGAAAATAGAAGTCTCGATACCTAACCAAATCATCATTTATTTGGTAAAACAAGGACTTTGTGAAATAATTGACAAGTGGACTAGCCAAAGGAGCTTCTTAGAACAAGGAAAGAAAGATGTACAATCTGTTCCCAGATTATCAAAGACACACTCACCAACTCAAAACTCCATTTCCCTGAATGAGATAGGTCTGCTGAAAAATCTGTGATGAGAACATAGACCTAATTGTTAAGTCACGAAGATAGGGGAAGCACAGGTTTTCAAGCAGCCATTTTGCAATCATCCCAAGTTCTAAGAGGATTATAATCAACCAACAGCTGTTGGGAAAGGATATCTACCAAATGAGAGAGTGGCTAGGAAGATCTGGGAATCCAAATGATAATTTTTGATCCAGGATTTGGAAGAAAACAATGAAAGGAGAGGCTATGGTAGATTTATTTGAGCCAACAAAGAGAAACTGATTGAAAATATTATGCAGAAGGTGGACTGTGTGAAGAATGGAACATAAAATGAACTCACAATCTTCAGCCAAAAACGAGTCAGAGAAGAAAGCAGAAACTGACAATTTCAGAAAAGAGGACTTCAGTAAATTCAGTTATTACAACATCCAACTGGAGGAAACCTAGTGCAGAGAAACAATTCTTTCCTTGCTTCAGGAAAAAAAGTTTCATCAGGAAACTGTTTCACTGTTACTCTTTTACTAGTAGTATAACTCATTAGTTTGTCATTACCTTCAATTCAAAGAAGTAGCTTACAGGAGATGAAAACTGGGACCAAGCTACTAAATACAGGCAGCATAACACATTAACACATAGACAAAGGCTGTGGAACAACTTCAAGTAATTAGTATAGGACATCAAAAGCAATTTTTTTTTTTTTTTCCAGCAGCCAGAAGAATTGAAGTATTAGACCACTACTAAACATGTGGGAAGGACAAAACAGAAAAAACTTAAAATGATCCAAGTATTAAATGCTTTTTTTTTTTTAACATCATTCTTTGCTAAAAGAATCACCTGTGACCAAGGGTCTACCATAATTAATAGCAAGGGCAGAGAGGTAAGCTCTTAGCTTTTAACCTGATAAAACAATGTTGGAGAATACTTCAGCTAAGTCTGATCATAGCAAATGACTTGGCACAGAAGCCACACTTACAGAGTAAGCTCATTAAATCTCTGCCATCAATAACTATTTTAAAAACTCAGGGGATGGACAAGTGACAAAAGACTGGGAAAAGGCCAAAATTGTGTCCATTTTCAAGAAGATATTGGGGAAGAGGAAGGGCTGAAGAATTATGGAGCAGTCTAATTTCATTTGTTTGAGAAAACAGAAGTACTGAAATTATTTGTAAAGACCTAGAAGATAACGGATGATTAAACAGTCAAGATGGATTTGCTGAGAACAAATTGAGTGAAGCAAATCTCATTTCCTCTTATGACAGTCCTGTGGACCAAGGCAAAACAATACATGTCATTCATCTTGATGGTAGTGAAGCATATGGCATGGTGTCTCATAACATTCTCACAAGACAGATAAGGAAACCAAGTCCAGATGAACTAATAGATTGGACAAAGGGGTGGGTTCACTGTTAAATGGAAGGGTGGAGAGAGTGGGAGAGCCACAAGTACCTACCCTCACTCTTAAACTATTTAATAATAGTCTAAATGACCGTGTAGAGACCACCCATAAATTCCCAGGCTATATCCACCTCAGAGATGCTGTAACAGTTAGAAAATTTAAACAGACCTTGGCAGGGGGAGGGCTACTTACAGATGACCAGCTGCATAATTACAAGAGAAGGCAGAGCTCATATGAAGGGAGTCAGAAGTTACAGAAAATCGCCAGCTGCATGTGTCCATTCAGTCTGCCCTGGAAGTCTACAAACACCTGAAAAGTGCTTGCATAACAGACTGCAGGATCTACAAAGGTATCCTCCAAACGGATTAGACAAGCATCTGGCAGAAGACAGACCTGCCTTCCAACAGGAGATAGTGTAGCTACTTTATTATTCATGAGCTTTTAAAAGTGCCTTCCAATATTGCAAATCTATGATTTTAACAAACTTGCTGTATGTATACACTCAGCTATATACCTCATGGTGAAAAAAACATGTGGTATGATTTATCTGGCTAAAAGAACTGGTTAAGTCTGAAATTTATCAGCCTCCTTATGTGGTTCGCCATACACTGCACAAATTAATTATACCAGCATAAAAGATGTGGCGGCACAGGGCAGAGAACAAGGAACTGGTAGTGCCACTTTTGATAGCAATAGTTGTACTATTTTGCTGCTTGAGGAATTAGCAAGTCCCTGAACCCAAATACCTGTACTTTAAAGACTTTCTTGGTCTCCTGCATCAGTTACTTTACAAGTAAAACCAGGGGAGTGTGTGGAAGCTCTCAAAGACCAATGCTCAAAGGTGGCATGCACCCATGTAACCTAAAGGGCATCTGGACCAATTCATACGTCAAGAGCATTTTGGAAAAGTTTCTGGTGTTGCATCTCATTGACTTATGACAAGCAACAGAACAGCTGAATGTAAGTTGCTTGTATGTAGTACAAATATTTTTTTGTGTCTAAATGGGCACTTTAAAAGCGTTATCTTCAATGTGAAGGATTAATTTATTTCTAGCATGATCTCAGACACCATCAAGAATGGCAGTCATCACACCAAACTGGGTCAGGCTGGGATGGAGTTAACTTTCCTCATAGCAGCCCATCTGGTGCTGTGCTTTGGGTATGTGCCTAGAACAGTGTTGATAACACACCAGCATTTCGGCTGTTGCTGAACCCTGCCTGCACAGTGTTGGAGCTTTCTCACTTCTTCCCCTGGAGATGGGCAAAGAGGTTGAGAGCAGACAGAGCCAGGACAGCTGACCCAAACCGACCAGAGGGATATTCCATACCATGTGCCGTTCTGCTCAGCAATAAAAGCTCAGGGAAAGGAGGAGAAAGCAGGGACATTCATGGTCATGGTGTTTATCTTTCCAAGGAACCTGTGTGGAATCCTTGCTTCCAGGAAGTGCCTGGACATCTGCCTGCCAATGGGCAGTAGTGAATGAAATCCTCTTTGTACCTTGCTTGTGGGAACAGCATTTGCCTTCCCTGATAAATTGTCATTGTCTCAATCCATGAGCCTTCTTGCCTTCCTTCTATTTTCTCCCCATCCCATGAGAGAGGGGAGTGGGCGAGGGGCTGGGTGGGTGCTTGGCTGCTGGCTGGGGTCAACCACACCACACACAGAGAGGAAACAAGTGACCACCATTTGCTGAACTGCTAGCCTGGGCAAAAAATTAAGCTTTACACAATGGGGCTCTGCTGTTAGTTGGTTAATAACAAGATACATATGTAGAAATAGCCTAAGAACTAATATTCAGGTAGGGTACATGTAGCTTGTATAATCAAAATATATACTATAATCGAATTCCTTCAAAACATAGCCCATCTAGATGACTTCATTTATTTGAATTACATGGACAGTTTGAAATATATATTTGATTCGATTGTGAAATTCATTTTGGATGAGGCGAAGTGTGACATCCTACAACATATTTTTTGTTTGCAATTCGTCAGAAAATTCAATTTGTGCCAAAGATATAGTGATTCAACATGAAAAAATAGCACACATTCTTTAAAAAATGTTTAAGATTAAAAACCCCACTTAAATGAAAAATGAAATTCAAGCTTAATTTATATTGAGGCCTGCACTGCAAGAACATCACTTAATTGAATAGCAGACATTATCAAGTCCCACTAAACATGAAGCACAATTCATCTTTTAACACCATAAAAAAAGCATTTGAAAGCATCTTTAAATCCAGTATAATAGCATACATATATGAAATCTGTTAAGTGCTCAGTTATGTATCTGTGTCTCTTATCACCTTATTGATGCTCATATACAGTCATGTCAACCCTGGAGCTGATATAGGTACATAAGTGCACGTTGAGAACCAAGGGTTAGGATTTCCTGCTTTAATTTCAGCCACCATAGAGCAGCTCATGGAATTTTTCCTATAAGAACAAGCACTAACCTCTGCCATGATTCTTTCACACAGATGGAGACGGCGCCAGCCACTGACTAGAAGTGTTCAGAAAACAGGCGACAGATTTGAAAATATATTTAAGATATTTAGCCAGCCACAGACAAAATTGTGTTACCAGCCACTTTTCTGCAGGCCACAGACCAAACTTCAAGTTGCATCTGTACAAGAATATTGACTGAGTCTGAGAAATAGTTAACACATTTCCTAAACAAGGCTGAGGAATCATTAATGCATTTCCTAATCAAATGATTTCTCCTGCTCCCAGCCCACTTAATTGCCTTTTTACAATCACATTTGTAACATGAATCAATTCTCAGATGCACTTTTAAAATTTCACTAACCTCTTCAGCATTGTTGTTTCTGTTGTCTAACAAGGAACAGTTTGAGAAGAACATAGATTTTACCTACAGAAATTCAGTCCTGAACTTGGTAAGGCTCCATTTGCGTCACACTAGGACACACGAATCCTGCTAGCAGTACCAAAACTTGTTCCCGGTCCAAATTCTGAATGCTGACTCATTTACAATAAAATCTTTTTTCAAGTTAGGCAAGAGTCTTGTAACAGAAAACTACTTAGAAAAGTGAGGAAAAAGTGCCTCACTTGTTTTGAACTAAAACATTATCTGAAAAACTGGAAGGTAGAAGACTACTTTTTACGGCTTTCTGAGAACTTTCAGCAATGGAGCTTTGATTCAGTGCTCAAGAATATATTTGAAAGTAGTGAGGAATCTGATTCCTCACTGCTTTGGCTGACTGGGGCCGAAGAATTCAGCCAAATTCTTCGGCAGAGTAATATGCGAGGGAAAACTAGAGAGAATAATTGAAGAGGCACCACCAGCATCTTGGATTTGTCCACTAGAAAAATGCAAATGTTTTAAGAAAAAGCTTGTTAGCGATGAAACTGGGCTTGTTAAACATTACTAATGACAATGAATAGAAAACCTCCACACCTGACACGGGTTTGAAGGCCACTGGCTACAGTGTTCACTGGGTGCAAACACAGGCATTATAGAAGGATAGGCAGACATTTGCTAAAAGTATTCAATATAACTGAAGCATTAAGTGATTACTATGGGTAACTTAGTATCACATCCTTTTATAGTTTTTTTTTTTTTAACCTCCCAGCATCAAAGCCACTCTATAAACATTCACATTGGTCCAAACTTCCAAAAAGCTTTAGGTGATTCTCCTTTTTGTAAGCTATCCTCTTGCCCTCAAACAGAAGAAAAAGACCTCAAAAAGTACTTTCAAAACAAATAAAATTGCCTGAACAGGCAAAATAAGAGAAGTCTCTCTTAAGGAGAAGCCTACATAAACGTAATTTTTACCTTGGAACAGGTAACACTAGAATACTGCTACAATTGAAAAGCATGAAGTTTTAAATAGTCAGCCCCAAAAGATAATTGTCTTCAAGGCAAGCATTAAAAAAAAAAAATACACCCCAAAAAAACAGGTTTGCAGGAACTAAACAAGTATTGCCTCTTTTATAGCCTGACAACTGTAACCAAAAATGTATTCAGTTAATCCATATGTTAATTCTAAGCAATCTAAATCATTCACATACAAAAGAAATTCACATATCCAGAACCTCCAACCCATGGCATTTTTTCAGCCATCATGATCCTGATTAAGGCCTCTCACAGTGTTCGTAGTCTCAGCTTAGACTAAATCCATCCCTAACAATCAGGAATAGTTTGGTGGAGGATGAGGTTCCTCTTGATTGCAACTCTTTGCAAGGCTGCCTGTCAACAGGAAGGAAACTACAGATAATGAACACACCGAGGGGCATTTGATCTTAGTGTTGGGAAGCAGAGCAAGCTTAACACCACCAAGCCTTCCTGACTGTTGATTCAGGAGCAACCTTCTCATCCTTGACATCTGAGTGCTTAATACAAAGGGAGAAGATCAACCATTCCACCCAAAAAGGAAAGGCAAACTTCACTTTAAGGGCTGGCAGTAGTTCTTAGCAGCCATAGCTATAATCCTAAGAAATGACAGAATTCCACTTAAATACGCTTTTCCTAAACATCTGAATACTCATGTGCAGTCAATGATGATTTTCTTCAAGATCTGAATGTTGCATGTAATTTTTTTGTGGCTGCATGCCCTCAATAATCAAGAACCATGCATAGTTAAATGACAGATTTGCCCATTACATTTCTCGGTTTTAGGCGTTTCCCTCCCCCATTCCCTAGTTTCATTTTAACACAATTTTTGACAAAAACATTTTGCAAGTACACTTTGAAGTGAACTAGGTGCTCCAAAAATACTGAAACTAACATGCTTAGTCTATTTGAACCAAAGTGTTGATTATATAAGTTCTAATGCCTTTATGTATTCTGTGCCACGGTAAATGAACTGCCAAGAAGCACAATGCTCAACAATGAACAAAGGCGTGATGCTTCACAGTAATTTCCTGGACAGGAAATGAAAGGCTATAGAAACACTGAGCTGTGAATCCTTGACTTTCACCACGTAAGACTCTTCTTATTAACTGATGAGAGATAGCACATTGACAATATTAAAAACAAAACCTATACTGATTCAGCTCTCCAGTGTTTGTTCACAACTGGTGAGAGAAGTTTAATCGGGTCTCAAATTATTGTAACAGCTTGATTTATCTATTAAAGCCTTTTTGTATTACTTGTATTTGCTTTAGATGGCACAAATAACATTTGTAAAAGTAAACTGCTCCATAAGAAAAGAAAGCTCTGCCATATCCCACACATCAACCGCCTAGAGATGAAAGGCATGTTCTACTCTGTAATAAACAGATATTCCCACTGCTCTTCATTACTCACAAAATATATAATACCCACAGACTAACACTTGTCAGCTATCCCCTCTATCTCATGCTCTTATATCAACAACCAGACAACTAGATTTTTTCTCTAAATATGATTTAATTAAAAACACTAAATCAGCTTTGATTTTTATTTTATGTATGTACAATAGTTACCAAATAAGGAATACACTGAATCAGTTATGTTAAATTTCACATAACATCACAGGACATCAGCATGGCATGGAATAAACTCACACTGCCTTTTGCATATACAAAAATGCATTAATGTTAATTCTGCTTACTATTCTGGTTTGTGGTTTGCTGGGGTATTTTTATAACCTGCTTATTAATTCTCCAAATAATCTTGCCATAAAAACAGTGTAATTAATTGATCAGTCAATATATTAGCAAAGATAAACATTAGTAAAGTTTGCAAGAAATCAATTGCAAAATTACCTCAAGTGTAGGACTGAATGTATTCACAAGAAAGTTACTTTCAGTTAGAAAAGTTCTGAAAAAGAGCCCAAGTTGGAGCTGTGCATTAGTTTGGTCAAACTGATTCATATGAATGAACAGTCAAGTTTATTCAGATATTGAAAATATGACTATCCTTTTTAGTATTCGCAAACATTTGTGTATATAGTGTGTGTATGTGCGTAAATATATATATGCATATATAAAGTGAAGATATGTTAATGTAAAAATATACTGTTCATCCACTCCCAATTACACAAAATTCAGTATTTGGACATTAAACTGTGTAAGTATAAATGTCCATTTCAAATCTACATTCAACCAGCAACAAATACTTAGAAGTATTTTTGTAAACATTTGAGATAGGGAAAACCCATTCATTTACAAAACAATCCTTCTTTAACACATCAGCATCTCTTCCACTTGAAAATTTTGTACAGCAGCTTCAGCTGGCCTATTGTGAATCTGCTCAAATCAAAGAGCTCATGCTGTCTTAGATCAATACGTGTGAAAGCTCAGCAAATGCAGAATTTTCGAATTCATTCTTAATCACCATCCATTTCCAGTTCACCAGCAAAAAGAAAATGCACTTGGCTACAAAAATATTAAGGAATGTTATTGAAAACAAAAGGCTATTTTGGTAGAAGAAACTACAAAAATAGTTGAGTCATGTTGTAAAGCTTTAATGCAAGAGCATTACAGTACAGATTTTCTTTCCAACCTTAAAGCTTAATCAACACCAAATTTAAATATCCATCTCTCAAGTGCTTGAAAAAAAACGTGCTCAGGAAAAGTCTTTCTTCAGTTTAACCAACTGTAATTACGCAGGTGCCAGGCTCTGCGTCTCAGACATCTGTTGAGTGCTGTCTCTTGTTCCATTGGCAGCAATTACAGGTGTTGAGCTACTCTGATATGATGATGTTGGACAACTCAACACAGCTCCACTTTCATCCTCTCCAGTATCTGAATCTGGTGTTACAGAACTGCTTTCTATCCCCAGGATCTCACTAACTGCTTGAGGCAATTCCTAGAAAGGAAGGAGGAGGGGGGAAAAAAAAAAATTAAACCTCACTGAAATTAAATTAAATTCACAGAAGTTAACAGCAAGGTCCCCCCCAGTCCATCCCCCAGCCCCAGTAAGTAATCATTCATTTGAATTTAGCTGCACTGAAAGCATCTCTCTCAGCATTAGTTCCATTAAAGCTACCATTTTCTGTATCTGCTTTTTGAAAAGATAGCAAAGGGAACAGGCTCAGGAATCAATTCCTGATTAATAATATAATCTTCATTACAAAAATAGGAGTCTAAATAACTATTATAATTACACTTCATGTTATTGAAATTAGTTTTATTGAGTGAACCATTAGTTTCTGCCTAGTAAGTCTGGTATGCTTTCAGTGCAATGCACCTTTCACCTCATTTTTCTTGAGCACACTGAACATCAAATTACTTGTACTGAGGTTATCTAGTAAAGAGTTAAGAAATCATAACCAAAAGGCACAATCCAGCTTTCCCCCAGTGAACAATATTACTCTATAAAATTAATCACTCTTGCTTACATACTTTCAGAATACAGATGCTGTATAGATACAGCACATCCTTTATCATACCCAGGCATTTAGTAACTCATACATGTACACCTACAGCCAACTACATACTTTTACTGTCTATAAATGCTCACAGTAGATGTATTCAAAATATCATTACCTTGCAATTCATCATCTGCACAGAAATTGCTTCTGCTTTGCAGAGTATATATTCCACATCAATTTTCATAGACAGTTCATTGATATGCTAAAAATACATTAAAAGAATTTAAAGTGTGATAAATAGTAAATATGCTTTATTGTAAAATACACTAATACTGTACTGCACTGCTAATAAGTATCACCTTATAAGCTTGCCCTTAAGCCACGAAACGCTAAACATACTCTATCTTTGACAAATGGGTCCTGAAAGATGTAGTATGCCACAGCTGGCTTTCACCAGTATCCAAGATCTGCAAGACGAATCCATGGTAATTCTAAATGTGACAAACTACCTAGCCCTTCTAGATACCCCCCCAGCTCACATTTTCAAAGAGATAGCAAGTAAGATTTTAGAAGAAAAAGCAAAAATTAACATTAAACATACTAAGCAGTAGGTTAAGGGGGAGAACCTTTTTCTGTCTGTTAGTGATCTTATCACTAAACACAGACATCAAATAAACCATTTTGAAAGCGTGGAGGATAGACATTCAGTTCACATTTAACCCCTCAGAAGATAGTATGCACCTTTTCCTCCCCCCGACATGAAATATGAACATACTGCATTAACTCCAAAAGGTTAATTAATATTTAAATAATGCATAAGACTTCAGTACCTTTAATATTTCATTAAAGCCATAGTGCTTGTCCATTATTTGCTGTTTTTCCGATTCTAAGATAGCACAACAAAGGAGAAGATGAAAATTCTGGCAAGGCAATTCCGTCCACATGACCTGTTAAAATATGAAAACCATTTTTGAAATGCTTATGCTTTTCCTCCAAAAAGAAAAGCAGTTCTTGGGAAGTAAGTAAGCCCTCAAGCCAAGTGGCTTAACTAACAATAAGCTATTTTTGAAGACAACTAAGTATTTGTACAATTATTTGAAATCTTTCTTTTGGCCAATTAGGGACAACTGCAAATTTGAGCACCAAATGCTTACCTGGTTCTTTAAGACTTCTGTGTCTACCAGGTTGTCCACTATAATACTATTAAGCTGCCTGAGCTTGCAGTCTTGTAAATGTGCGTGTTCTGCCTCAGATCACGTGAAATTCTCCTACTCAAAGTTACTAGATATGCAGAAGTAATTAAAACTAACAAATTATTTGCGTGACCGTGTGTCTACATTAAGTGTGAATTGGTAGAAGTTTGTCACGCTCAGCAAATCCTCCAAAAGGTTCTAACAGTTATAAATAAGGTGCTGAAGTTGTCCTCAATCCCCCCACTACAAGAGCCAAAATACATGGACACGCAGGTGTTGGGGGTGGGTGGGTGTTACTTTCTGACTGCAGACACATTGGCTTTTGGTCTCCCAGAGGCCACAGATAATAATTCTTGAGTTCACTGGGACTGAAGTGTGCAACCTCAGTATTAAAACCCTATTTTAGCATGTTCGTGAGAGTCAAATCTTAAAAAAAAAGTATTTGAAGAGAATGTGTGTGGTGGGCAGAAAGCTGGAGAACAGTTTTGACAACATAAAAAAGGAAGGAAACAAAAAATTGTTTGCATAAATTACTCTGACAAACAGATAAAGGTGATTTAAGTCAATGGATTTACTCTCAAAAAAGGCAGGTAAAAAAAGCAGGCTCATGAAGATTCAGTCTTACCTCACTAGTAAAAATTCTCTTGCTTCATTATTGATAGAACACAGCCTTAAAGCTGAACAAGAGCTTACTTATACTTGAACTTATGATCATTAGTATATGTAGCCCCTAAACAGAATTGCATAAATCCAGAAGATATCCAAACCAAGTTCGCCCAAAATGAAGTGCAATTAATATTGAATGTTTCAATTAAGATTCAATTCACTCAGTCTAGAATTAAATTTTCTGTCTTTTTCAGGTATCCAGTATTCTGTTAAAGCACGCTCTCACTCCAAGAAAAGGGCTGGAATGTAAATCAGCTGATAAACAATAACAATCATACAAAAATGCCTATAGTCTACCAAACACAGTCTGTCTACACACTATTTTTTTACTCCTACTTCATAAGAAAAAGTATTGACAGCTGTACATGGATTTGGTTCAACATCGAGTTTGCACATAAAGGGAGCAAACTACTGCCTACACATTTCCAGTACACTCAAATTCTCATGGTATGCATACCATAAATCATCTACAACAACTACCAGTGAAGCAGATCAGACAACAGGCTGCCTCTTGGCATTAAATCTAAACTAGAACACAGGTGATGGAAACATGACAATGCACAATATGGGGGAAAATCGAACCAAAATATAGGTCTGTATAACGGTTACCTTTTTAGAGACTTTAACAGAATACTTAACTTTCATATCTACAATTCAATGCTATCCTACTGGGATATCTACTTTAAGAAGTATTTGTATCAAGCTGTAACTTTGGTGGAAGCTGGATCCAGCTTCAAGAGTGGAAAACACCCAAAAATACTAACAAAGATGTTTACAGAACTTCTCTCCTCTCTGAGGAAAAATTAGCAGCTCTCATCAGCTGCTAATACCAGCTGCAAAACACAACAATGAAGCTGCATGGCTATGAACAGGAAAAAAAAACTGTTGTAAGCTGGTCTTCAACTGTGACAAAGATAATACTAGCTTTTGCATAAAAACACCAACATAATTCCTTAATTAGTTTGTTTTAAAAAGGAAAATAAGATATCCCCTTTCCTATTCCATATCTCCTAGCAAACAAATGCAATAGTTGCAGTAAACATACATTATGATGTGCTAGAAGGAACCTACAAGACTTATATATCAATAGATTTCCATCATCCTCCTAAGACAGAAAAAAAATACTGAAGAGTTAGAAATATAGTGTGTTTCTGTTCTGTATGCACATGCATACACGCATTAAGGCAAAAGTGATAAAAATATGCTAGCCTGAGACTATAAACTGTAAATAAAAATACTGTTGTCAATGTAAAAAGAAAAAATTAGTTTTAAAAAAATACTGAGAAGACAACGTAACACTGAGGCAGGGAAAACAAGATGACAGGTGAATTTTTTTTTTTCCCCAAAAATCATTATCATTTTTTCCCTTGGAATAAATGAATTCTTTTGGTTTTGTACATTTTGGTTCCCTTATTTATGAATGTTATTCATAAACTTTTTACTCCTCTTCAGATAAAATACCACCTCAATACTCTACGATAGTAAATTCCTCCAACTGATGATAAAAAGCTAAAAATGATTTACTTTAGGCATTTTTAAATACCAGTCCTCCTCTTTATGTGACCCCTTTTTCATTAGCGGAAGAAGTGAATAAAAGCATCAACATTATTTTTCATTATAGTACAAATTTTATGCATCTCATTCCTGTTCTTTTCATTACCCTTCCATTCCCCAGCACAACTCTATGTGATGTTATGTCCTAGAAAATACTCCTTCCATTCATCTGAACATTTATTCTCTTGTTTGGGAGTTTTCAGTGGATACTGTGCTCTTGTCAAATGCATCTTATAGATAATAAACCTGTACTGTTCACACACTTCTCAGTTTTCTGGGAACAAAGAATGTTCAACAAAAATGTTAGTTCATCTCAATCGCTCCCATCTGATCCCAATATCACCTAAATCAAGAAAGATCTCATTAACCTGGAATTATCAGAACTTCCACATTTTGATGTTTTACATTATGTTATTTGGCATCATGAGGCCTTATCATCATCTTCTGACATCATCCTCTTTATGGTTTTGGCTAGCACAAAAACTACCCTGCCAGTGCTTCATTCCACTTAATCTATAAAGTACTACCCAACATCAAGGAACTAATCAGAGATAGACACAAATGTTTTTTTTTCTAGCATAAGCTGTTTTCCATTAAAAGTTACCTGATACTTTCCACTTTACTTTCACTTAAGAGTCTCATCTGAAGGATCCTGTCCAAACCTTTTTGAAAAAGCCAATTTATCCCACCAGCTCTTCGAAGTAGTTTTTCATTAACTTCCCAAGTTGTTCTTTTGGCTAAAAAGACATAACATATGCTAATATGTCCTCACCTCATTGCACTGAATCAGTTTAAAAAAAAAATCTATTACAGTATGGATCATTCTGCAAAGTGATTAATGGTTTTTGTTCTAAAGTTCAACGACTGCTGTAGTTTGTGTGATGGAATATCATCTTACCTCCCAGAGTCGAAGAATATCTTGAAAGCTAAATTCCCTTTTAAATCTGATAAGAAGCCATCGGAAGCAAAAATAAAGGTAGCCCGAGTCTTGAGATTCTAGGAATAAGAGTGTTACATTTCATCATCACCAAATTTGGTTAAGACAACAAGGGGGGAGGTGGGGGAAACCAACACACTTTACAGGTACACAATCATACCACTGATTTTTAAGATGGTAGCCCCTTTCAGAATCAAAGATATTTCCCAGAGGATGGCATATTTTTAAAATCAGCAACAAAATGACCCTGTTTTTCAATAGGCATGGAGCAATTACTGAAATCTTTTAGGCATTATTGATTTACAAATCCTGTATTCATATATTACTATTGGAATAGTGTTTGAAGACTGGTAAGGATATCAATGCACACAAAACACAGTAAGTTGTTTTAGTTATGGTGCATGAATAATACACCTACCTAAATAACTGCAAAATCCACTGTCTAGTAAACGAAGCAAAGTACTCAGTTGAATTAGTTGTGTCTTCATACCCTGCATCTGTTCTTCAAAATTCTGATGCTGGATGGAATAAAATATTAGCACTGTCATTTTTATTAACTCAATGATAATTTTGAGATTTACAGCTATTTTTAATTTAAAATAAAAAGGTTTGTTATTGCAACAGTGGTTCTCATCCTTTAGGTATGAAACATATGGATATTTAACTGTACTTGTATCTAATGGAATGTCTGCCTTTTACTGAAAGGTTTAACTAAAGCAGTGAACTATGTTTCTTCGATAACATTTTTGCATGTAATAAATAATATTTTAAATCAGCCTATGCTCTGTACCTCCAAGCAGCACCACTATGCTCAAACCAAAAAGACAGTATTTTTTTATTGTCATACCAGTCACGTATTGTTTCGCCACATGCACAACTCATAAAAGCTTCAGTTTGTGGAAAGTCTAAATTGCATTTAACAAATGCCAAAAGGTAAGTATGACAGGGAACCATTATCCTGAACAAAATCCTGCTAGACGACTCCTGATTAATACAAATTTGGCTGTGATGGCTCTGAGTTACTTCAGAATTTCCAAGAGGCCAAATTTGTCTGTATTGCACAGTAATAGTACCACAAACACACCACAACCTGTGTCAATCAGAAAAAACATCGACTCCAAACATGATTGCTCTAAAAGAATTCAAAAAACCCAATGAAATTTGTAAAATAAAATTAACCCCAAATGTTATCCACAGCTTATCTGTTTATGTGGGCTAAAACCGCCTTATTTTACCATTTGATCCATGTATGATACAAAGCACCAAAAGGCATCTACTTCATTCTCCATAACATACAAGACAGGTGAAAGCAAGTCGCTCATGCCCTGGACATAACCTTGATGGAGAAAAAAGGAGGGAAAAAAAGGCAAATAGGAATTTAGTTAAACTCAGCAGTTAAACAGTAATTCTTCAAGTGTGCTGCATGATTGAGTGAAATGAATGTTTGCATTCCAAGTTTGTACAGGTACTATAATTTTCCAACTCAACCACCAGTAAAGACTTTATTAATAATAACCAACATCGAGCAGATCTAACAAGATTTAGCAGCGATTTCTGCCAATCTAAAGACAACGTAAAACAAACACATTGTTTTTGTAGTTGTTAAAATACATAAACTGAACTGACACTAGAAGAGATTTTTAGTAAAAAATGTTCCCATTTAGAGCTCAGAAGCATATATTGCTGGTTTTTAGAAGATTAAGTATATACCTTGCACCATCACAAATACAGACACTCATATTTATTCTCCTCTCCATCTATAATTTGTTGCTTTCTTTCATACATTTACTTTTTTTTATATCTTCTCACTTTTTAGCCCTCCAACTGAAGATTTTCTTTTCAAATATTTCAAAGATTTGAAGAGACGTTGAGTTTCAATCACAGGAAAACATGTGGTACAATAGCTTTTATGAAGAAAGTTTCACACTTAACATTTCTTTTTCCTGGCACTGAATATGCTTTAAGGATTCCTGCATTTAGGGAAATAGGAACTGTTCTGCTTGGATGGTGTTTTAAATACACCAAAGCCTAAGACCATCTACGTAACCAAGCAGCCAAAACCAAAAAAGACTACTAGCTATCAAACTGAGGAAGGGATTATTAGCAAAGTACTGCTTGTGAGAAGCATGAAAGTAACACATATCCAGACCTGATTCAAGGGAGTGCCTTTAGGTTTCCGTGCCCAGGAACAGTGAATCAAGTTCACATGCCCTAAAAAGCACTCACATGCCTTATAGGAAAAGCCTACATTTAACTGGAGAATAAAATGCCCATTTTAAAGCATATAATTTTTACAAAGAGCTAGAAAATTTTAGTTGTATACAAAACATTTTCAAAATTTTGTAGCTTTTTAATGCTGCTTCCAGCTTCCTTGTTTGAAATTAACAGCCCAGTTAAGCAGAGTAGAGGACAAGGATTTTTAGAGCTCATTTTTCCCCCCTCTTCCCCACTCTTCCAACTACCTTACCAGTGATGCTCTAGTCAGCTTATCTACTGCCTTATTGCTGCTGACCTCCCTAGGTAAGGGAGAATATGATTTACGTGTACATCTATCATCAGTGGTTGGTTCAACATGACATTTCTCAGACTCAAGTTTGGCTGATTCCATTTCTTATCAATGTAATTATAAATTAATAACTGAAAAGAGGATTGGAGTCGATGACTGTGAAAATATGGAGCAGGTGTGAGAAGAAAAATAGAACAAGGAACGGAAAACAGGTAAATAAATAGCAGGTCAAAAGAAAAAAGGTTTATTGCCTACACATTCAATACTATAGCCAACTAAAAATAAATGCAGAGAAAATTCTGTTTGAAACAATTTAAAAGTCTCTTAAAGACTAAAACCATTTTCATTAATGCAGACTTGAGGAATTCATTCAGAGAAATGTTGTATTAACAGCTGTTCTGTCCCCTCCCTTATCTGGCAGTCTGTGGCATTATTCAGACCTCTCTACTGTCGAAGGATTAAGAGCAGCATTGTACCAGTGCTTGAGTAGCTTAGAAGCCTTGGACAAATACAACGTCAAATGTACTATATTTCCATTATTCTTGCTTGTTTGTAAGACAGAAGACTCATCCACTGCACACACTTAAGCCATCTAAACAATGTTTTTAATAGAGTGGGTGGTCAATGTGCTTTAATTTCACTTATATGTCACTGCATGTTAATGCAGGCTGAAATGTGGAAAGACATGTGGAACCAAGCTACGTGTTTAAACAGTCTCAATCAGTTTTAGTTTTCCCCTTCTTTTTCAAGCCAAAGATCAAGTCTCTCTATAGATTTGACAGAAAGGACAAAAGCTGACAAGTACTACCACTGCAGCAAGTTTACTAGCAATTAAAGATTTGTTCCTACTTTTTGCCTTCAAAATTTGGCACAAAGCAGGCTTTTAGAACCCTAACACTTTTCTGAGACAAAGTACCAAAAAGTGCCCCAAGCCAAATGTCATGCCAGGGGTGGAGGGGTGAACCAGCTAAAAGTATCTTTCCCCTTCCTCTCTTCCAAGACAATCAACAGAAGCCAAGACTTAGACATCTTGTATACACTGTGATTAAAGCAAGACATTATACACTCTTCCTTCTGCAACAGATGCATACACTAAAGTGTAATTTTTGACAGACTGTTAAGTGTACTCCTCAAGAACCAGCGTTTAAAGTATTCATAAGAACACACGTGTTTACAAACAGCTGGTTCAGCATGCTGAGCTTTAATTACAGCAGTGGCAGCTGGTTTATCATTTTTATTGATGTATCAGTCTTAAAAATGGATATAACACTCATGCTCCAAAGACCCAAACCCATTTAAAAATCTGAAAAGCAAACTCGCTTCAATTGAAAACACCAATAGTAGGGCTAAGGTGAAGACAAACCACCACTTAATTCCTAATCCCACCTCAACTGATGAATTCAGATGCCTGTGATAAGCGTCAGATAGAAAAGAGGAAGAAGCAGTATGAGAAACTGAACAAAGTTATCTATATTACTAAAATATGAATCTTGATATTTACAAAAAGCATTGTAATCAATACAAGTCCAATTGTATTAACAGGCCTTGACATAAGCAAAGCCGCATATCAGAAACTAAAAAGGCTTTTACATTCAGAGGAACACAACTTACCTAAGTCAAAGTCATACATGCAATAGGTCATCAAAATATCATGAAGTACAATCAATCCTGGATTATCTTCACCTTCATAGAATTTATTTGTTCGATCTGTCCTGTTTACATCTTTTTCTAAGAAAACAATCCAGATTTAAAAACATTTTCACAACAAGTTCTACAAAGCCAGCATCAAATTAATTCACAATGTTTTTAAGCTGCTGATTTTTTTCCTCCAACACTGTTGCAAAGCTTTGAAGTGCTTAAGACAACTGCATAACAGAATGTCATTTCAAAATAAAGAATATTTTGAAAGAAAGAAAATCCTTCCTGTCTGGAATAAAAGGATTTGCTTATAAACAGATTTTAAAGCTTTTTGGGTTTTTTTGTTAATACTTGTTATGAAAAAATTCCTGATTATAATTCAGTGAAAATATTCTACAGTTACAGGGATTAAGAACAATTTTATGTGACTTAGCTATGCAATGCCATTTATGAGTTCTTATGCAATGCAGCATAAGCCATAGTAGGAAAGTTACCACATGATCAGCTCAACAACACTGTGATAGTTCATGACAACAGATTTATAAATTCTGTTTCTCAAGTTCCTATAACTCAGTGAGCTGAAACTGCCTGTTTCATCAGCCAGTTTTCATGCCTCAAACATACCAAGCATACAGTATACTCTTTAATAATGTGAAATTAAAGACTCTTGAAATAAGCAAAATTTTGAGTGCACTTTAATAAAAGGAGTATTTTGTAATTTTGGATCTATTTTACAACACAAGCCTAATGTTATAATTTACATTTCAAACACTCAAAAAGGAACAGAACTGCTTCAACGGAAACAAAACTTCAGCCTTTTTTGAACTCTGAATATTTTTTTCCTAACACACATACTCTCTAAAAAGGTAGTTTACTAATCACTAATCTACTAAGACTTTCTCAACACCTTCAGCTTGTCTGTTGAATAACTGGCTGAGACAAGGTTAGTCCATGTCTCAGAATAACATAAAAATCTTGTCTCCTGAAATAACTGTTTAGTAATCCTAAACACCGGTGCCCAAATCTCACTACCAAAGAGAACTAAGGATACAATTTGCTAATAATCAGCAGAACTTGATGAAATTTTAAGTAGTAGGTATAAAATCCCACAAGTCAGAATGCACATATACAAATCCCTGTGAAAAATTTTAAAATAGACACATTTTCACATTCTTATTGTATGTCATTATTTTAATGACTTTCCCAGTAAAATTACATCATGAAATAACACAAAATAAAGACCCTTTTGTTATTAAGTAAAGGAAGTTTAAAAATCCAGCTGTTCTGTAAAGCTCTGAATTACTTAATACTAAAACTTAACCAGAGTATATAAAAAAGTTTAGACAGCTCTGAAAATAGCAACATGTTAGTTTTTAGTGTCTCTTCCTACAGATTACTCAAAGGGTTACATTTTTTCAACTTCACATTGAATTGTAAAAAGTGTGTGAATTTGTACAGTTAGGTATGTTTCTAAATCTAAATTTACCTATAAGACTCCGGTAATCTCTTAATCTTGAATTTCGTTTTTCCTGTTCCTCACTGACAGATTTCCACTGCAGTTTCATCCTGAAATATTCATCCCTGGAGAAGAAAGATAATTTTGAAACCAAAACATACTCAATTATTACATTTATTTTTTATTTTTTATTTAAGCATTCATTCATTCCATTTGTTCTTTGGCATAAATGGGATAACACTGTGTTTATAAAATACTTTCACTTTAGCGCAACAATCATTTTTAAGAAAGTCTCACACTCTTCTTTGCATTCAACAATCTTCAGCAGCTGCCTTTCAAGTTTCCAAAAAGCCTTCTACCTCACTATATGCTATAAGAAAAAAAGCAGCTTTTGAATTTATTTTGTAACACTGTACTCACGTTTTCCTTTTCTGCAGATTTGCTCT
This sequence comes from Pelecanus crispus, assembly GCF_030463565.1. Classification (NCBI taxonomy): domain Eukaryota; kingdom Metazoa; phylum Chordata; class Aves; order Pelecaniformes; family Pelecanidae; genus Pelecanus; species Pelecanus crispus. The sequence goes on along the minus strand of NC_134643.1, from coordinate 42,034,656 downwards.
CTCTTCTTTAGTGCTATTCCAGGGAAAATACCCCAAAAGAAATTTCCATGCCTCTCTTCTTAAAGTATGGCAGAGACCCTAGGGAAAAATGGATATGAAACATTAACAAAAAGACGATTTTGTGAGGAAATGTTCCTATAGCGATACAATACTTCTTAAAGTAACAACTTAAAAAGAGAATATTTATAAGTAAGCTGCTTTTTACATTGTAGCCAAATCTTATCTGCTAACTAGGTATCACACTTGGAGGAAATGGGAGGAAGAGAATATGATTAAGCAGAAAACTGTAGAAGCACTGGATTCATCCTTAGAAGATAAAAAAAACAAACTTTACAGAAGATATTTCTTCCTATATTTTTCCTTCACTGCTGGAAATAAAAACCTTATGGGTATCACAGACTTTAAGAAGCAAAAAAAGTACCTTTAAAATTTAAGTATTTAAACATGATGCTGCTTAACTGTCAAAATCCTGGTCTCCCCACAAACTGATCTTGAGGACTAGACTTATATTTCTTTATTTTTTTAAACAAGTATCATCTAACAAGACATGGCCAACATGCAGATGAATGTTCACTCAAGGACACTATTTGTCAGAAATCTTTCCAAGTAACAGTCATCATTTGTAGATGACAAAAACGTACTAGCTGAATTATATCCTACTCTTATCAAAAGAGTTTCTTTCAACTCCTGCAATACAGTCAGGAGAATGAGGCACTTCTGCTATCTCTCTCCCCAGTTTACCAGTCCAAGGCCAGCTTGATTCCTCACTGTATTTCTTAATTTACCATTAGATTAAGGCAAGGAAGATGGTGCAGCAAATAACATCAACTACTGCAAAATCAAGTAGCAACTGGAACTTTTCCAGGAACAGGTAAACGGTTTAAGAGAGGCATTTTAACTTTTTTCTTTTTTTTTTTTTTTCCTCCTTTTCCTTTAAAGAGAATCTGCACTTAATGTACTGGAAGTTATTGGGATCTTGAGTCATAAATAAAATGGAGCACTCACTCCTCTTGCAATGGACAGAGATGACAGGGAACAGGGCTACTGGAAGAAAAGGTTTGTAGTAATTCTCATGATTGCAGAAGAGTTCTTAATTGGGCAGCTCAGGCACAGGTATACTAAAGAAAAGTCACAAAGTGAAAAAGGCCTCAGTTTCACTCTACCCCCTTCACAGTACATTGTTTAATATGCATAGGTCTTTAAAAAAAAAAAAGTAGTATCTATGTTATCATTCTCTACTTCTGCTCAAACTCCAAGAATGCAAGACTGCATGCTTGGAAACATGCATCAACAGCTGCACAAAGAATGCATTAAGACAGCTGGATTCCCATCAAAAGAGAAATACTAAAGTAACATTAGGTAGAATAGCTATGGGACATAACTAAAGTTTTCAAAATTTCCACCACTGAGACTGAATTCACATTCATATTGCAAAAATCCTCAGTTCAATAATAAGGACTGGCAAAAGTGTTTAGGACTGCTCATATGAAAAGGGCCAAATCCAGGCAAACTGCTGGGCAAAGAAGAGAAGCTTTTGTTGGAGAAGGAAAAGAAAAGAATAAACCCAATATCCTAACAAACAAAGCACTGGTGTTTTCCTGAAAGGCACTTTGATTTCTGTTCTTTATCACTTAAGCCTTGTGTTTTCAACTCATTCACTTTAGCCAGCCACCACAAGATCTCTCTCCTTGTAGAGCACTTTGTATGGTTGCAAGACTGTTGAGGTATTTGATTAGCACGAAATCATGCTTTAGGAAGTCTCTCCAACAAAACTGACTGGCTCATGCTCAGAGTCCTGCACGAAGCATTACAAGTGTAATAAAAACAGCATAACTATGGTTTGGGAAGGAAAGAGAAAGGGGCCAGAAGCAAGCCATAGCTCTTGCTGACTTTAGAAAAACACGTTACCCCTTTGAATATCAATTGCTTTATGTAGTCGACATCTAAAATTCTTCCTTCAGAATCCATATTCTTAGCCCATTCTTCAGCTGACACAGGCTCTCTTCTACTAACTTCAGGCTGTTTTCCTAGATCAATCTGAAACACATGCAAATATGTTATACGAATCCCACTGAAGTGCTTCAGTAGTTTTAAACAACTGCACAAATGGTATTAAGCTTGCCAGTTTCTTATATTCAGTGCAACTACATTCTCACATGTGCATACCCTCAGTTATCAACTCTAAGGATCTAAGGCTGTGTCCACATTAGCAAGTAGTGTGGACCAACACAGGCAGATCTTTAGAGAAAGACACTCTGTGCTGAGGACCTGGGTATACATGTTAATATTTCAGATTCTGGGGGAGAATCTATGTGTATGTTTCAGATAACCTTCTACCCACCAAACACCTCTGAACTAGCTTCCCATGGACTAAAAGCCTCTATGCAACTGAAAATGTGTTAGATATGTGCAACACAGCAAACAAGGACAATAGGGAGCTTCACTTCAAAAGTACATTCCTGATACACACTACTGCATCTTGAGAGAACTGGAAAACTACTCTGGTTCAGAGATGTTATGCCCACGTAGACTGCACAGTGTGACTGAAAGATCAAGTACACCACCCCTTAAAAAAAAAAAGAAACAAACCAAGACTGTTATGTGCTTTCAGAACTCCTACCATCCACCAAAGTTTCACAGTTTGTGGTTAGTCGTCTGAGTTCCCAAATTGCATATTTAAGCAGAGCAGAATTCAGCAGACAGTAATTCCTTACTTTCTAAAAATATTTTGATGATGGCAACCACCAAGTCAATTTGTGTTTCAACTCTTTAGAGGTCTAAGGCATTTGTCAGATTAAGACATGTAAGTCAGAATTATTTTTAATATGTAGCACTCATTATACTTTTTCTCATTGACAAATTAACTAAGTGCTAGGCAGCAAGTTCTTAGAATTGCATAGTTCACACAGCTATTGCTAAGTTATTAACATTATTTTGAACTCAAGAAAAAAACCAACATTAAACCAGTTTAACACACTAAAAACATGTGAGCAGCTTAAATAGTAATCACAAGCATTTAAAAATAAACATTTTTCTACCGATCTGTAAAAGACACCAACAGGAGGCCACACAAATTACAACTTCATTCTAGCTTTGGTTCAAGTCATAAACCTATACATTTATACACCCTAGACATTAATCATCCAATTAAATACTTTGTTTTAATCTCCTTAGCCCTTTTAAAACAAACTCAAGTGTTAAAGTGATTAGCCAATAAAGTTGGTTATTAACCTGTATACTCCAATTTTACTTAACATAGCTCTATCTGACCACAGAGGAAACACTAAACGTGAAATGGGTCACTTTTCAGGGTAGTGACTCGAAGACAACAATAATCCTCATTTCAGTAGTGACAAACTTTCTTTCAAAGCAACTCATATTTGCAGGCATAAAAATGACATATTCTAGAATTAGCTGATAATGATCTTAATCCTGTGAATAAATGGTAGGGCAGCACAGCCCACAACTGCCAAGCATAAACAGTATAACTCACCAAGCTTCAAGTCCTACCATTCCTTTAAAGATGTGCATAAAAAGAATCAATGCATCTGTATCATATTCATTTACACACTCACTCGCGTAATGACTTCAAACCCCGGTTCTTCCTGCTGATTTATCTTTAGCCCTGGAATAGCATCATTGAGGAAGTCTGCCATCTCTGATGGTGGTCGCCTTTGACTTGAAGGGTCACTTAAACGGAAACTGTCAAAAATATAGTTTGTGACTTTGGAAAATCTTCCCATTGTTACTGTGTATGGATCTTTCTTCAATTTCTGTGTTACAACAAGGAAAACAAAATACAAAAAGCCTCAGATTATTTTGAATTCTTGCACTCAAAGAAAGCAAAACAACAGAAGAGTATTGTAGGTCTCAGTTATTTAAGTTTCATGTACCAGTAGCTTCATACAGTATATTCATCTTTTTAATCATGTAATATCTTAAGCGTTAAGATAATACTACTGATTGATTTGGAAGACTGGATAGCAGCATGCTCAGTAAGCCTGACCTACGTATAAATGTGGATCAGATCTACTGTTTACTTTCCAGTGATTAACGCCACAAAACATCTTCCTTAGGCCTACCTTCTCTACCTTCACAGAGAAGACATCTTGAATCATCATGTACTCTGCTAGGAATCTCACACAAAACTTGATTTGACAACTAAGTCCAGTAACTCATGAAGATTTTCTTTAATTAAACAAATCAGTGGGTCAAAACTCTGGCCTCATTCAAGTCAATGGAAATTTAGCTGCTGACTTTCACAAGTCCACAAACCCCACCAAATGATAAGCAGTTTTAACATTAAAAAAAACCTCTTTTAGGCAATATTGTGCTCTTTTGCTGCTGTATTTCTAGCATCCCTTCAAAACTGTCAGAAAACTTCAAGAAAAAGAATATTTAGTCAAGGAAAATTTAGAAAGTTCTAATTAATACGTTTTGGTGACTCCTAAATTTTTTTCTTTCTTCTCCTTTCTAAAACTATCTGTACCCAAATGTATAGAATCACAGACAACACTAACTTGAATAGGTTTGAAATAGTATCACAGGGAAGTCAAGAAATTATCAGAATACAGAAAACAACTTATAAGCAAGTGTACTTTCTATAGTAAGCAATTGTTTTAGGATACAATCAATGCTTCTATAATGGCAGTGATTCAGGGAATATTTGTGTGACATGGTATGGTGGGATTTTTTTAATAAATGTCTTCAGAATAAAAAATTCAAAGATAATACATACCTGTAATAAGCCATATGATGGTTCATCAAAGAGATTTTCAAAAGACTGAGACAGAGACTTGTTCTGAGAATTCACAAGAAGAATCCGTTTATCCTGTGGAGATCTGCAATAAAATTAAAAAAGGGTTTCTTTAAGTACCACCAGTTTTTCCTGAAAATGTTTTTAGAACATTTACTGTTTTTTGAAGTCACATTTCAGGTTTTGTGCAAAGAAAGCAGGTTTGATGCAAGATCACTCTTATTTCTTGGCAAAAGTTCACAAAGTAACACACAACAAAACAGGACTTTCATTTTTCACAAGATTAGCCATCATCATATTCATTCCGAATTGTACTCTTTCATTCTTTGAAAAAATAATGACACTTTTGCGAAATTTTTGAGAAATTACTCTGGAAGATAACTTTTGTCACCCACATGTAAACAAAGTTTTCTTCAACTATAGTTTTCTATATTTAACAATGGACAAAAAAAAAAGAGGTGACACAGGAAATTTAGTGAGACACTATCAGCCTCAACACATATATGCTGAAACTCCTTTAATGTAACAGAGGACATGAAAAGAACCCATTTCACCATATACAGTTAAGGAATTATTTCTACCAGTTAGTAAATCTTACATTAAGGCACCCTGTAAAACATTACATAAAGGAATACAAACTGCTTTTCAATGTATGAAAGCACATCAACAAATATCTAACCAACAGTATTGCAACAGCTACTGTGAGAATAACTCTAACACTCATGCTGATCAGAGTTAAAAACCACCACAGCCATTGTAATGTGAAACAGAACCATCTCAGTACAGCCCTGCAAATGTGTTTCTGTGTAGATTCCAAAAGCTAAATGAACACAAACCTGATCTGGCCTAACTCATTGTATTTGTACACTCTGGTTCTTCAATATAACATTTGCTTCCCTGACAGGCTTGCACAGGCAGATGAAAATGGTAACAACAAAGACAGTGGAACCATGCTGCTCGTAGTATTTAATCTGTTCTTTTACTCTCACCCCCACACACAACATGCCATCTTCTGCCCTCCTCTGGCACAGATACCCCATCAATTCCTTAACCAGCTCCTGAATCACCAATTTTCAGCTCAGTATGTGACAGAAGAGAGAACAGCTCAGAAGCCAGGCTGACATTCAAGCCTCAGAGTTGGTAGCCAGGCAGAAGAAAGCTAAGCACCTGGCCATCTGACTCTAATCCATCACACAGACTTACATTTATAAAATACCTCTCTATTGCTTTCTCCCAAAGTTTAAATCCACTATTTCTATCTTTGAAAGAAAAATTACTTTTAGTTTTATTAGTACCTGCATCATCTACCATGTTATTAAAGTCAAAGATAAGAACTTTAATAAGCCTTATCTCTCTCCCATTACAACAGGACAGGACACTGTTAACACTGACGGATATGAAATGCAACAAGAGATCTCATTTTGAGACAGCCAGACACCACAGTCATAGTTCTGAGGCAGCAACGGTTCATGAAGCTCAACTGGCTTCTGCTAAAAAGCAACACAGGGGCAAAGGCTGAGTCATGTATTATGTTTTCCTTCACTAAAAGAACAAAAACTTTGCACCATATCTCCATTTTAATTAAACATTCTCTCTGGACAGCCAGTAGGGTATCAACAGTTGGGTTCAAAACAAATTTGTGAGCTAGACATTTTATTAAACACTTATTCATAATACTGCAAGTTAGAAAGTGTCATCCATGCATACAGTGTTTTCTCCATATTAGACTGGTATCACCAAACTAGGAAGCACATAATCTTTAAAGCAACAAATTACAAATATTTTGTTCAAGTTTAGTCACTGCACACACACTGATTTCAGCAGTGACATGACATTTATAAGGAATGGTGTTAGAGAAGGGCAAAAACTTTTGAAGTAATAGGAACAGAAGAAGAAAACACCTATGACAAAGATATGTTACAGAAAAGCTAAACTTCCTGCCTTATCATCAGTATTCCATATATTATAAGCTAGAGGTTGGTATAACAAGTTCCAATGCTTAACAACCCTTTCCATGAAGAAATTTTTCCTAATATCCAATCTGAACCTCCCCTGAAGCAACTTGAGCCCATTTCCTCTCATCCTATCACTTGTTACTTGGGAGAAGAGACCAACACCCACCTCACTACAACCTCCTTTCAGGTAGCTGTAGAGAGCGATAAGGTCTCTCCCTCAGCCTCCTCTTCTCCAGACTAAACAACTCCAGTTCCCTCAGCTGCTCCTCATAAGGCCTGTGCTCCAGACCCTTCACCAGCTTCGTTGACCTTCTCTGGACACGCTCCAGCACCTCAATGTCTTTCTTGTATTGAGGGGCCCAAAACTGGACACACTATTCCAGGTGCGGCCTCACCAGTGCCGAGTACAGGGGGACAATCACCTCCCTGCTCCTGCTGGCCACACTACTCCTGATACAAGCCAGGATGCTCTCGGCCTTCTTGGCCACCTGGGCACACTGCTGGCTCATGTTCAGCCGGCTGTCAACCAACACCCCCAGGTCCTTTTCCGCCAGGCAGCTTCCCAGCCACTCTTCCCCAAGCCTATAGCGTTGCATGGGGCTGTTGTGACCCAAGTGCAGGACCCGGCACTTGGCCTTGTTGAACCTCATACAGTTGGCCTCGGCCCATCGGTCCAGCCTGTCCAGGTCCCTCTGCAGGGCCATCCTACCCTCCAGCAGATCGACACTCCCACCCAGTTTGGTGTCATCTGCAAACTTACTGAGGGCACACTTGATCCCCTCATCCAGATCACTGATAAAGATGTTAAACAAGACTGGCCCCAAAACAGAGCCCTGGGGAACACTGCTTGTGACCAGCCAGCAACTGGACTTAACTCCATTCACCACAACTCTCTGGGCTCAGCCACCCAGCCAGTTTTTTACTCAGCGAAGAGTATGCCTGTCCAAGCCATGAGCCGCCAGCTTCCTTAGGAGAATGCTGTGGGAGATGGTGTCAAAGGCTTTACTGAAGTCCAGGTAGATGACATCCACAGCCTTTCCTTCACCCACCAGGCGGGTCACCAGGTCACAGAAGGAGATCAGGTTGGTCAAGCAGGACCTGCCTTTCATGAACCCATGCTGGCTGGGCCCAGTCCCCTGGTTGACCTGCACATGCCTGTTGAGCACGTTATGTGCGGTAACAAACTGACAACCAAATGCTGGACAGAACCTAGATGTCTGACCTACAGGAGCTTAGGTGTCCAAATTCCTAAAATGGTTTAAGGTATTCTGCTATGTTAGTTTAGATTCCTGGTTTTGTTTTGTTTTAAAAAAAAAAAGAAAAAAGAAAAAACAAAACAAACACACACACCCCAACAACTTTCAACCATGAAGTCAAAAGATACAAAAAACTTCCTGAATATGAAAAGACGAAATAACTTGTTATATAGCAGAGCAGTATCTTGTTGTAAGTATTTTATGCCTTTGAACAAAAAATATGAAATCTAAAATAAACTTAGTCCAGGTGTCTCAACACTAAATATGTGGAACTCCACCAAAAGTAATGCAAGTATAACTACAGATCTGTAGGTGCAGTACTGCATTTTAATTATCAACTTTTCTGTTGCTCGTTGCTTTTTATGTAGATATATAAACACACACATATATATATTCAAATAATAAGCTCTTTAAATAGTGGCAATTAAAAAACCCAGCAGTGTGAACTCATTAGTTTTAAATTGCTTTTGTTAAAGCCTCAAATGGACTAACTGGAAAGAAGGCATAAGGGAAAATCTTCATCTAAAATTTTAAAGTTTCTAGATGATAGTTAATCACAAGAACAAAGTTTTGATTAAGTCAATGCAAACCAGTTTGCTACACTGTCAAACGCACTCACTAGGCCTACTTAAAACTTGGTCCTGTACATTAAATACGTTACGGGCATCAGTTAGAAAATTTGAAATACATTGCCACAGTACACAGGCAAGAGACCACATAGATAGGGTATAAAGCTTTCAGTGACTCACCATACAACACAGGTGTTTTCCCGGTGTTTGCTACATAGGTTGCCTCAAAAACCTGCCCTAGCCTACCAGCAACTAGTCAGAAGATATCCACAAATAAGTAAACACAGAGCAGTATGCTCAAATAGGAACAATTTCCTTGGGGGGAAAGGGAAGAAGGCAGGGGGATGGCAGGATGACAATATTCCCCTGTACTTGCAAAATTAGTGAAATTAGGAAACGAAATAAAAGGAGGTTTAAGGAAGAACTCAAAGCAAACCTAGAGGAAAAAAATGAGGATTTAAGATGGAGCTGTCATCCAGGATTTCCTAATCTACAGTTGTACAGAGAATATTCTTACTTACACCTTTATCTCGTCCCCCTAACAGCCTCTCCTTTGGTCGTCTTGAATTTTCCCCTTAAAAAGCTCATACACAATAACACAGCCAGTACCATTTCACCAGCTGGTCGCGCTGAACATGCTACCTTCTTCAAGCAGTTGACAACTTCTGATTATCACAGACTCCAACACCACATCTTGACAGTATTACTTGGCAACAGCCTTCCCTACCTGTCGAAGGCAACTCTGACCTCGTTGATGCTACCAACGGGAGAAGAGCCCTCTATAAGGATTCCCACAGCCATTTCACTATCCACCTTCAAATCTGTCATCAGAATATTATGTTGCAAGTGATGATAATGAAACACTTTTGACTGTTACACTGATGTTACACCCGTTACAGGTGTACCTGTTACACTTCACTGTTTCTTCATGCTCCACCTACTCTTATTTACCCTGTTGCCACCTTAAATTATACTTATGCCTACATGGTGAGAGCAGAACATTTTATTTTATTCCGCATTTATGCTACGCAAATCAAAAAGGCTTTTATCCAAGTGCAAGATTTGGAGGTAACACAATATAAATACACCACAAGTGTATTTAAACTACACCATGATATGGTCTAACTATGTTTACATTCAGAAAGTTGATTTGAACAGACCAAGTATGAAACACCCCCCAGAGCAAGCAATTACAGGGCAACAGAATTCTGGGGGAAAACTTTTATATACCAATTGATTTACTTGAAAGTACTGTAAGTTACCTCAGACACTGATGTCAATATTCAGATATTTCACATAAAGCAGATCTCAAATTTTAACCCAAATTATCCTATTTAATAGAAGTGGTTAATGAAGGAGTTAACTTTACACTGAGTGTTCGTGAGAAGCTTCTGTACCCACTAGAGGGAGCTACTGAGGTATTACTGAGCTAATAACACTTCAACAGATTCTAACTAGTTCATAAATTGATCCAACAGTTTTAAAACTTCAGCCTACATTCCAAATGTGTATGTGAAATTACAGTTTCATTCACCTTGAAAATTAATTCTACTAATAAAAAAGGGAAGAGAAAATACATCAGGAAGCATTAATATGAAATGCATTATAGAATTAAAAAAGTAAACCAATAATCCATATTTTAAATCAGAACTAAGAGTTGTCCGATACTTACTCATTCAGCACAACATGCTTTTCAAGGCATTTAATCAATAGTTTGCTATCTCCATGATGAAAGTGAAGAGCTGGAAGTTTCACATCATCCTTCAAACAGAATACCAAGTAAGACCATCCCATGCCTTCTTTGTTTTGTTTGATTGATTTCAGATCTGTCAAACTGAACAGGAACGACCACTTGCTTTCTCCATTTGCATGAGTTGTAGCATCTTAAAAACAAAATTACCACATTTTAGTTTGAATTCGAGTGTTAGCAATTACAAATGCATCATATCTGTCACTGCTCCTAAAACACAAACCCAAAACCAAAACACAAAACCCAGCATTGGTTCTGATGATAAAATGTGTACTGTAACTACTGTAACTTCTATTTCTGGATTTCTCTTTGCGCCTCCTCTTCTACACACTTTAAAATAATGAGCAAGTCCATCAGACTGCTCCCCTAAGCTGTGCCTACAGTTTATAAAAGTCATCCAGCAGTTAAACATACAACTGCTGTATCAAATTCCAGCAACAAGCTGAATCCCACCAGCATCTCCACCAGGTAGTACCATTTACTCAAACGACACGTAATATACATTATAATACTGTGTGCTATATATTGCACACAGTATTAGCCACATGTTGTAAGACTGCTACCCCTACCAAAGTAAAGGAGAAGGAATTGAAAATCTCCCCACCCACCCCTCTCTCCCATACTGTGCAAGCATGTATAGACTCTGCACAAGGCTGTATACATTCAAAAAGAAGGGCTTAAATTTCACTTTACCAGACAACACAAAATTGCCAGCATGCCTGGAGGGAATCTGGCACACCCCCTGGCCTGCCCCCATCAAATTACAGCAACTGAAAATAGACAAGAAGTGGCAAAGAACATAATCTAAGTCAGCAGTGCTCACTGACACTCACTTTGGATGAAGATGTACTCTAACACCCGAAGATGAAAAATCAATACAAACCAGTGACATAATAAACCATCCTATGCCTGGCAGAGATGCTGGTTTTAGCTTTATATTGTGCCAGCCCTAAAAGCTCCTCTCAGACACAGTATTCTAGGAGCAAGGACTGTGCTTTCCCCAAAAACATTAATAATCTTTAGTCCAAACCCTGCACTCATACATGACATAGATGACATTTAAAACCATCGCAGGTATGGCAAAACAAGCACAATGGTCCCCAGTTATAGGCTGAGAAATAATACAGAGAAAATGAGCCTTATAAAGAAAATTACTACGGGGGAATCAGGAAAAAAATATTACTTGAGAATCACTGTCCTTTCTTCCACACTTTTCACTTTTTTTTTTTTTTTACAACATACCTACTGAGACACTATAACAAAAATGATGTAGCTGTAAAATTATTTTGCCAAAGTAAAAAAGACCATATAAAAAAGACCCATGTACCACATAACATATGTTCCATCTCCCCCTGCCGTTGCAGTACGGAAAGGCATTTGAGTAGTAAACCACTGTCCTGGTTTAACCCCAGTTGGCAACTAAGCACCACACAGCCACTCACTCATCCTCCCGCCCCACTTCCCTCCCTAGGTGGGATGGGGGAGACAATCAGAAAAAAAGTAAAACCAGTGGGCTGAGATAAAGGCAGTTTAATAGGACAACAGAGGGAGATACACAAAGCAAGTGATGCACAATGCAATTGCTCACCACCCGCTGACCGATACCCAGACAGTTCCCGAGCAGCGATCACTACCCCCCAGCCAACCCCCCCCCAGTTTCTATACTGAGCATGACGTCACATGGTATGGAATAGCCCTTTGGCCAGTTTGGATCAGCTGTCCTGGCTGTGCCCCCTCCCAGTTTCTTGTGCACCTGGCAGAGCATGGGAAGCTGAAAAGTCCTTGACTAATATAAGCCCTATTTAGCAACAACTAAAACATCAGTGTGTTATCAACATTCTTCTCATCCTAAATCCAAAACACAGCACTACACCAGCTACTAGGAAGAAAATTAACTCTATCCCAGCTGAAACCAGGAGAACCACTTATTTTTTTCATTTTCCTTTATAACATGATTATCTAGTTCAAATTTCAGCTGTTTGAAAGAATGCACGAGCCCAATGCAGATAAAACTGCTACATCATCTAATGATCACCACAGCAAGAAGTTAGGTTTAACATTTATTTTCAATACAATTCTCTAGCAGTTTAAAGAAAAAATTAGATTGGAGGCAGATGACAGCTATTCCATTGTGAATTTTTTTCCACACCCAGAGACTCATGACTCACAGCTTTTCAATTCCTAATAAAATCCATTTTACTGTGTGTAAAAGGCAATCCTTCAGTTACAAGTTACCATAAAGAAAAAGCAAAACAAAAACCCCCACACTTATTTTTTAAGTACCTCCATTTGAATGAGGTTTCTTTTTAAAAGAGACTGTGCTGACCATGTCCCATTCTGCTTCATAACTGCTTGGACGGTCTGTTCCTCGGGTACATTTTTCTTTAGGAGTTTGAGTCCACTCTACAACAGAACTGGAATCCTGAGCAAAAACCAAAAGTGACTATCAAAAACCACAAGGCTTGAAAATTGAGCTAGTTTCTTAGATTCCACAAGAAGAATAAGCATCTTCATTTTCACAGATTAAAAGAATCTGTAGTATTAAAATCCTAAGAAACATGATACAGTTCAACACAGGAAATTTGGTCTTATGACTACGAAAAGAGGTTTTACTTAATAAATTCAACATGGTATTAAAATATCCTAGCCTCTTTTCCAGACTCTACCAACATAAACTTTTTATTTAAACATAAAACTTAAATCTTGCTTCTTCAGTCACATGCTTTTAATACTTACATACCACATATCACTGGATCTTGAACCTCCATAGACTTCTAGTTTTATTTTGCATGAGAATAGTACCTCTCTGTTTTGAGTCTAATTATGAAGAGTGAATCACCAGACTACAACACAGTAGATGCAGGGGGACTGCTGACCGTGATACACGCATTTGGTGTTTACTATATATACAGATAGTCCCCTTCTATTTTATATATGAATCAAGTAAAAACTATATACAGTCACCTATACACGTATCCCAATAATGTGAACTGGGCTGCAGTCCACAAATACAATTCCTACATGTACCTATTAATACCAATGATAATCACAGAAATAGATTTTTTCTTCCAGTTACGAGATCATCTACACATAAGTTAACACAAAATAAAATCTCTGGGGAAACAGAATGAAGAACACTGATAACTAACAAACATACCTTTCCAGCACAGAGGATATTAGAAGTATCCAAAGTATCATCCAGTGGTCTCCAGTCTACTATTACTTCATTTTCCTACAATACACACAATCATAAAAAAATTCAATACTACACAACAAAGCACTTACCTCTACTCATGGTATGATTATGGTACAACCTACACCTATATATAAAAATGATGCAGACAATATCAAACATTATGTGATGTTTGTTCATTTACAAAATCATATACTTAAGACATTTAAGATTTGCCAAATATGTGCTTCACCAACAAATATACAAAGTTGCCATAACTGTATTATGCAAATACCTTTTCTATGACACGTAGTACTCCTGGTATTAAGCTGTCCTGGTCATCATCTTTTCCACAGGATGAATGAATGAAAACTCCTTCTTGCTCATATACAACCTATAGCAAAGTGGGTAATGAAATAAAAACCAAGATTTTAAAATTGCTTCCCTCTCCTGTGGTACTCATTATCGAGTCACCTACATAAGTTGAAGTGAACACCTCTACCTTGTTAGGGGTTTTGTTACCTCTCCTTCCTCCCCACCCCCAAGATCTGAGTCTTCCACTTACTCAAATCAAGAAACAGTGGAAAATGGAACTTGTTAAATTCACTCTAAGCAATACACTATTATTACTTCGCCAGTAAATCACAAAAAATGCATTCAACACCTAGTATTTTTTAAATCAGCAGGCAGAGGTTCATATGGAAATACTACACAGCTTTTAAAACATTAAAAGGCTTTCTTACATAGTCTGCCTTTCCTCCGCTTGCTATTTAAGCATGTTGAAATTATAACCTTAATTTAAATTAAAAATGGACAGCCTGGTGTACAAAAGATGAAAAGAAATAAAAAATTGGCAGCCTTAAATTAAATAATGGCCCAATCCTACATTCAGGGTGAATGACAAAGGTCCCATTTCAAAGGTAGAATATGTGACAGTCAAATAAGAGAGGCTTGTAGGAGTACACACTGCCCACGTACCTTTTGCATTTAAGCATTTACAAAACTCTGCACAGTATTCTGATCATGCTCTTAAAAAAAGGAAATCAGAGAATTCTTGTCTCTGATTCAGCAGGCTTCAAAGCTACATGCTAGACATACTCTTAAAAGCTCTACAAAGAACGTAAACAGGTTCCATTTTAAACAATGCTCTAAAAGAGTAAAAAGTCCCTAATATACCAAACTTCAATTTTGTGGAAGTGAAATATGTCAAACAGTAACAGCAATATTTTTATAACCATGTTAATTTTCAAACCAAGCTGCAAACGCTGCCTTAAGAAATACATATTTTTAAGGGAAAAAACTAATAATTCTTAACTAATCAGACAAAGATATTATATTTCTTTGGTACTAAACTCTCAGCATCTCTTTCTCAACTTATTTGTTTGTCAGATTTTAAAAATCATCACATTTGCAGTCAGGCCAGCAAACTAAAAGTTTAGGTATGTAAGCTTAACTAGCCATACAAGAAAAAAGAGCTTTAAAATAGCAATAAAATTCAGTTAACTCATCCTTTCTGTTGTAGATTTACTTCCTAAATTTCCCCTCACTTTACACAAGTAAGAAATTTCTGAAGTGTCCTGTTTAATCACAGAAATATCACTTGGAAGAGGCCTCTAGAGGTCACTTAGTATAATCTCCCTATTGAAGGATTATTAACATCAAGTTGCCTTTCAAATATTGGAAGTCTTCTTTCCTCTTCTCTATTACAGCTTTTTCTCTTTTCTGTCAAAAAAGATCCTCCCTCTATTTCTACCAAATACCTGTTATTAAATTCAGTCCTTATTCAAACAAGGCAACTTTGGAATTTATTTAGATTTTACCTTTTAGCTATTTGGACCTGATCTATCACCACAACTAGTCAGAAGTATGAACCAAAGTGATCAATCACTGGGACAGTTGTTCCAGGAAAAAAAAAGTATATGTATCAGAGTTATACTGGCAGATGTGCATTTCTGCCAATGTTAGCAAGCATCATGAAGTATATCTTCTCAGACTAGAAGGTATGCAATCTAATAATATTTTTTTATTATTTTCCACCCATTAGTCTCTCTCAGAAGGACAAGCGCTTCCTTTCACGGGAAAAGAAAACGTGTTCCCAATGCCACAGTTGCCATGCAACTGAAAAATTCTACATTGCTCTGCATGACAGATCAAGCTCCCTGCCCCATGCTCCACCAAAACAGGTGATAAAACCAAAGTAGTGACAACATACTCAGAAGTTTGGAGGGTATCTGTAAAACAGAAGACTTCTCACTGTGCAGTTTATTTCCCTCCTACTGTTACTTGAGAGAAAAACTTCTCCAAGTTTGCAAAGCCATAAGGCCAAGCTATTGGGATTTATTCTTATCCAATAACAGGTGCAGTCTTGTATTTATTTTTTCCAACTGTTATCAAGTATTTAACATAAAAAAAATTGTACTTTTTCAGCTCAGTTATATCATTGAAGTAAAAATTGAGACACAGATGGGAATCTAGAAGATGCAATAAAGTAACTAACTTGAAGAAAAGATATGGCATTCATCTTATACAAGATTATCTAGGAATTGCTTTAACAGCTTATCCCACTGCAAAACATTTTGTTACTAACTTTGAATTATCTGAAATATTGAGCTGCTCTGTTTAGCAGTACTTTGTAGGATAACTACATAAATTAATTTGAATAAACTGATTTTAAGAATATGATTTTATAGTGGTAGCACCTGAAGATTAACTACACTGGGCAGCTGTATTTCACACAATACTCTTAGCATGCTGAAAATTCAAAAATGCTACTAAGTATTCTTCTAGCACCTTACGTTAAAATGTAGTTTGTGATAGATTTTTGTTTTCTGGTATTACAGCACTGGCAAGCTATTACTTCAAAGAAGGAAAGTAAGATTAAGTTACATATACAAGTAATAAGTACTGAGGAAAGTATCAAGTTCAAAGATAGGATACCAATCGTTAGATCTGAATAAAAGACTGTCCGCTGGCAGACAACTGCTGTAACACTGTGTAGCTCAACCTTGCACACCATGTTGCCCACAAAGGTATTTGCTCAGTGCCTCCCCAGCCCAACAATCAGGCAAACGTCTGGTCCATCAGCACACATGAACCTACCTCTTAAGCAGCCAGGAAAACAGCCATTCCAAAACCAGGCAATAGCAGCATACACTGCTGCTTGCCTAAAGAGCAGGTTACTGCAGAACATTAAGATGAGTATCTTGAAAAGAGATGTGGGAGAACAGACAGCAAATGTTGGAGGATGATCAGAAGCATTACTAAAATACTAAGGACTTGTGTAAGGCGTGCACACAAAATCTATGTAGTGAGATCCTGGCACATATGGAGACAGAAGGAACTAGACATGAGCAAGGCAGGATAATGAGCCCGTTACTCCCTTATTAGCAGTTACAGTAACTATAACCCCCCAAACCTGGCCAAAACCTGCATCGGTATTACCTGTCAACACCTGCTGCATAGGAAAGCAACCCAATCTCCTTTAGATCTTGATAACTTATTGGCTTCAGTGACAGAGCTGTGTGATCTAGAAAGGCCTCATTATCCACTGTGTGAAAGGATTCAAGAGTTTTAAGAACGTCATCTATTCAGTTAGTTGATTGTGTTTCTTGTATTACAAGATAGAAAAACAAGCCACTGGCTCACCTTGGTTTTGTACTATGCATTACTTCACATGTTTCATCATGGTCTCCTTTTCAAAGGTGAGAAGTATGCGAGTCAAGCTCAATCTTTCATTTGCTTTTCATATGATTAGTCATCACTCTTCCTCTACATCTACACAATATTAATAAGCCCATCATGAAAAAAGACAAGTTCATGTTAATAAGTGCACACCACAGGTGACTAGGTAAGTCCACATGTCCCTAGGATTTTGGTCAAAACCCAAAGGTATTCCTCACCCCAACATTACAGTCCTTCCACCCACCCAGTAAGAAACCTGTGCTCTGCACAGTCAACCTACTGGTCACAGAAACAGAACCCCAGGGACGAAAAGCAAAGCAGCGTATGTTGCTTAGATGCTCGACACCAAAAGAGTTGTCCAGCCATAGAATCATAGAATCGTTTAGGTTGGAAAAGACCTTTAAGATCATCCAGTCCAACCATTAACCTAACATTACCAAGTCCACCACTAAATCAATTAAGGGTAGAGTAGCAACCCCACACCTCCTGGCTTGGTGGCTGGATCATTTATAATGAAAGTAAAAACTAGGAATCATTAAGATTGGAAAGGACCTCTAAGATCATCAGTCCAATCACCAACCCAATACCACCATGCCCACTAAACCATGTCCCCTAGTGCCATGTCTACCATGAAAGGCCTAACTACAGATTTAAATAACAATATTTTGTTTTCTTCTATACCTATTTGCAAACAGCTGTTTAACTGTTGACAGAGATGCATGTTCCTCATGTTTAGATGTTATTACATACATGAAAGCCAGATCCTGCTGGTCCCACAACAAACACGCAAATGAAAAAAGAGTGTTTGTCAAAAGCACAAATCAACACAACAAAAGCAAACCAAGAGGTAATGTGACAGGAGCTAAACAACTTTGAAAACTACTTGATTCCAACCAACTTTTCATTCTGTCTTGTAGCTGTACATATATCAGAATTACTGAAAGGTTTTCAGACACCTTACTAGCTTAAAGCTAGTCTATGCAAAACTGTTTCCAGATTTATCCATCTATGGTATCCTTAAGTTTCTCAAATACTTCAAATCATAAGCAGAACTACCTAAGGAAACTTATCACTGTAAAAGCATTCAGTTGGCAACTTTTTTCTATAAAGAAACGATGGAGAAAGTAGGGAAAAAAGAAGTTTGTATGATTTAAGTATTACTTTTTAATAATCTCAAAATTTCAAGTTTTAAATAACATGTACCTGAGAAACTTAAGTTCATAGGTCTTTCCTGCTTGTCAAGCAAGTCCACACTTGCAGTCTGCAAGCATGATTTACACCACATTTTTTTTTCCAGTTCTACAGAATGAAAACTAGACCCATTGCCTATTGGATGCAGAATCCTACCAAAAGCTAAAAATTGATGCAAAGGTTTCCAAACACTGCTAAGCCAACTTGACCTGGGTTGTGGTTTTTTGGTGGGGTTTTTTTTGTTTTGTTTTTCCATAGATGCTACAGAAGTCAAAGGCAAATTCACAATTCATTCTAATCAGTCATTAAAAGCGCTGTGCTGCACAGGGACTGCAGCTATTCCATCTCATAGACTGACAGAGGGTCTGTAAAAATGGAACCACAGCACAAAATTCAGGAAAGCTGCACAAAGGAACAGCTGTCTACTCACCTACTATAAAAAACAGAGGAAAGCAGCAGGATGTAGGCTCAGTTTACATGTCATAGCACATACTAGTTAAGGTTCTGGAAAACTGTTCAAGTATTTACATCCCATGTCCAGCAGAAAATAACTTTCTGAAGTCCCACTGTTGACCCAGTAACATTTTCTGAGATAAATGGTGTAATTCTTAATACTGTAAGGACACAGCATGGATAATTCATATCTCCAGCTTATTATGCTGCTTACAATAAGCAGTCAACAGGCAATGTTGTAGCTTTTTATTGCCAGGGACATACATGAGCAGAAAGCCTTCAGCATGCCACATCAACAATTACAACATATGCCAGAACACAAGTTTTGGGATGAAATACTTGCCATCTGATGGCAATTTATGGCCCTGTGCTACAAGCTAGTAAAAGACGACAACACTGCAGCCAAAGACAATGAGGTGTAGGCAACAAAAAAGGAGAGCTAGGATCTGGGGCTACCATGGAACATGGTGGTCCTGCCCGCCTCACCCATGTATTTCACACCCCGCCTGTGCTGGGCACCTAAGTACTAGCTGATGTCATGTGCACTGATTGTACATACCTTATACTCTTGTTCTTACTTCTGTCACACACCAACAACTTGCCAAACACAGGACATGTGAGAGAATGGAGAAGCACTGCAACTCTCCCACCTAGCTGGTCCCATCTTTCAGATACCGTACACTCTCTTCCCATGTTCTTATCCAACTCGCTCGCCTTTTCTGCCAGATAGTACAGCTTGCAGCCAGCATCACTCTGCCAAGATGCCATCCAGCTTCTCATGACAGACGCAGCTTGCAGCACTTACACAGTGAATCAGCCACTGCTCTGGTGTCATGAATTATGACACTGTGCAAATCCTGATTCTAACAACTTTTCAATAGCAGTTACTTCATTTTTGCCTCATAGTAGAGAATCATGTAAAGGACCTTACTGTGAATTTAACAGTTGAAGCAGCAAGCAGACATGCTCGTAAGAAAAGTGACTGAGTACGAAAGTCTGAATGCTCCACAGACTACAAATTAAGGAAAAATGGATCTGTCTGCAAACATTAACAACAGATATAGCAGCTGTGCAGCATCTTATTTTCAGATTCTGACAGAAGGTAAACAGCACAAAAGATGCAACATAGTAAGGAAACAACTGCAG
The DNA here is from genome assembly GCF_030463565.1 of Pelecanus crispus. Lineage (NCBI taxonomy): Eukaryota > Metazoa > Chordata > Aves > Pelecaniformes > Pelecanidae > Pelecanus > Pelecanus crispus. The sequence goes on along the minus strand of NC_134643.1, from coordinate 42,014,727 downwards.
ACTAATAAAATGAATTCAATTTAGGCAATGGTTGTCCTGTGAGACTTTACATTCACAAAAGAAAGTATCTTAGTTTAGAGCTGTGCTTTAACTTAGAAGAAATATAACTCAATCTAAAAATCTGCATTATGCTGCTTTAATTTCCATCTCCCTCTTTGGAATAGCTGAGGTTTCCCCAGAGCTTATTCACAGATCCACTGCTAAACTGTCACTGGGCACATCAAAGTACCTACTACATCTGCTTTTAATGACCAGATACCAGCACATTTGAGCGCTCTGCAAAGCATCAAGCTAACATTACTTGACCAACATGATGTTCTGCTCCACAGAAGATATCCTGCAACTTCTGGCATTTGAATTTTAATAAAGATATAAAGACATATCCTTGTATGTCTTTTGTTTGCTGAGCCTATGGGTCAACCTTTTTCTTAAGACAGTAAAATTTCATGCCCTGCTACTCTTAAAAAAGTCTTACAAACACCAAGTTTCTAGGCAGGGGAAAAAAAAAAATCCCACAAATATTGTTGTCATGACAAATATGAGAAAGCTCACAACACCAGGAACCACATATCATAAGAAAGGTTTCCTGCTTGACAACAGTAAGTTTTTCCAAGTTCTGTCTTAGGTGCACTGAAGATTTCTTAAACCACAAAGTATTTCTGCTACTTATGCAACTATAGTGAGATATTAGTGAAAATACAAGTCTACCCAGGGTACCAAAAGTAAGAGCTTGAGCTGGTAACACACTGTTTCTACTGTGAAAACTTCTGCAAGAGAAATCCTTAATGAATAGAAAACAGAATATACAGACATTTCAGAATTATCAGTGAACTGCTTTACATTCAAGCATAATGAAACCTCAACTAAATTCAAAAGAGGCAGAGGCAGGTAAAGGCTTCTGTTCACAAAGAGAACACTTGAAGTACAATATATTCAGAAAGAATTATGATTCTGTACATAGTAAATGATAAAGGCTAACAAAGTTATAACAAAGAGTTTAAACCAAGTGCTTAATATAATGGCACAAAAATGTATAGTATAGGAGTCTGTGCCCCCAAATTTAACTAGTAGAAGGTGCAGTAAGACACTGCCTACACCACAGAATATATATACATCTAAAACAATCCGCTATATCTGTGCCAACAAACTACCTGAAGAATGCAAAGCTAATTTTAACAGACCATATTTTAAATCTCTTTGCTGGTCCTAGCTATAAAAAAAAAACCAAACCCACAAACCACCTCAACAGCAAACACACACTCCATCCCCAAAACTACAGCATTTATGATATTGTTTAGCAGTAGCTACAGTGCTACTCGAACACTTCTAGTTGCTGAACTGGCCAAATATCTGAGCTTAGATGTTTGGCCAGTTAAAGCTCTGAGTCTTTAACTTCAAGAGCAAGCGCACAGGCAAGTGAAAAATAACTTCTCTGACAGCCCATGTTCCAATTGGTAACTTGAGAAAGATCTAACAGCCCATGTGCTGAAGATAGTCTGAACTCCAAGAGCATAAACCAAAAATCACTACTGTCTTTAGACCAGCTGTAATAATAGCCTATACACCAACAGACTAAAATGGAAGTTCGTACTTCTCCCCATACACAACTTTTTACCTCATTTCCTAACATGGTTTTCTGTTATAAGGGTAGAGTCCAGAGTCAGTTCTCTGAAATAAGGAAAACAAACTATTTGTTAAACAACAAAAAGAGATAAAATATACCTTCTTTCATGCATAAAGTCAAAAGCACTGAAAACTAAAGACCTTACTGCCAAGTTACTTGCAGAAAAACCTGGCAACTCTAAGAAAGGGCAAAAACTGAAGCTCACGCTGGTCTAATGCAGATTGTCTATTAATAAAGAACGAGACATGACTCTAGAACTCAACAGCATTAACTTAAATTTTCTGGAACCAAGTTAACCATATAGAGAAAACCACTGAAACAAACCTTTTGAGATATGAAACAGTAAGAAAAAACAAACAGGGCAAAAATCCAAGTACAGTTGTGCATACAGTTACATGAGGTAACCAAATTTATAATTCACACCCCACTAATGTATGGAGTAGAAGCCAGAGACAATATAAAATAGCTGAGTTGTGAATCCACTGATATTAATGATGTCTGGGAAATAAAAAAAAAAGTGATAGGGAAGGGGAAGACAAACAGGGTAAAAATATAGTAGAAACCACAACCGTATATGGTTTGCTTAAGATTTCATGAAAGCTGAGACAATGCAGGCTATCCCAGCTGCTTAATATATTGCCATGCACATTCCATGGGAATTACTTTGTGTAGTATTTTGCAGAAAAGAACATATACATTAAAATACATTACTTTCATGTGATAAGATCTGCCAAATGAGACTAAAGCACCCCACAAACTAATGCCTACTACTCTCCAAGATATCTACCACCTGAAACACCTCATTACAACACTGCACAGCCAGAAGGAAAACTGTAATTAACTTAGGACACCCATAGCTTGGGAACACACTGAAGTACAAAATGCCTTAAGTGACGATGCTGGGTCTATACACGCTAAACACACTTACACTGTGTTCATTCCACCTGGAGTGAAGTTTCACTAGTTTGTGAGCCCTTCTAAAAACCTACTGCCATCCAAAGGAACAATTTGTGATCCACTGTGCTCCCTAGACCAACAGAAAGCTAACCCAGCCAAAAATAAGCACACACAGTTTTTTGTATTATTTCAGCTTGCTAAGTCAAATCACTGAGAGAGCGGATGAGTACAGTATCCAAGCAAGCAGAAGTGCAACTCGCAGGTGGGGAGATCTAGAGAAGGATGGAACTGCTCCTACTGAGAGCAGTGAAACTTCAAACCAGCCCAGCCACTTCACAAAGTTTGACAAACCACAACTCTTGTTTTTTTCTCTCTGTATCAAAAGAGACACCGCAAAGAATGTTACTGAATTAGAAGTTGCGTTAACAGGTTGCATTAGTACTGTGGACATGGAATAACTGAAATGGAGTTTTGCAACATCTTAGACATTTAGCCTCAAGCAAACAGACTTCTTTTTTAAAGGAACAACGAATACATAGCAAATTTAAAAACAACTAATCCACAATAGTTTTAGCCTCTTATATACACTATGATAATATAGCTGCTTTCAGGAAAAACTTTCTGAAGAAGATCCTGATAAAAACCTATGTGGGGGGAAAAAAAAAAAGCTGCAAAGTGAAAATATTTACCATCATCCAATAAACTGCTGGACTGAGCTTAAAATGGACAAAACCAGAGGAGTAACTTTTCTCTGTATATGTGAAAACTAGATGTGCATAGCTAGAAACAGCTGGGAGGACAGTACGGCTATCTTTACATTTACAGCACCTAACAGCAGTAAAGAACTTTATTTTTAAGTTGTAGTAACTCCAGCTGAACAAATTGCCTGCTCCACCAGTTCTGGTTGAAAGGGATACGGCAAACTGGCACAAGCGAGTTCTCTACTGAATTTTCCTGCTAGCTAAAGGCATTCCTCAGCACTCTCTGAGAAGCATAGACGTGGCTAATTACATATGTTCTCTTAGGCAGAGATCAGCATGAGCTGAAATAATCATTTGCTGCCATATGCTGGAAAAGTGAAACTGAAGACTACCACACTCTAACCCTGGCTACATACAGTCAGACACTACACGGAAATTTTAAATCCTAGATAGAAGATCCAGGTGCTCAGGAGCCTGGCACTACAAAGTAACACTTTCAGAAGACAAATTCACGGAATAAAAATATTTCTACAGTAAAACCATATGGACACAACTCGGATCTGCTGGTGAGGGGGAGGGAGGCAGAGATGGTTGCCAATACTTTCCTACCTGTGACCTCAAACCAGGACTGATGTTTGAACCCTTGTCAAGCTCTGCTGTTTCATCCAAGAACACTCGGCAAGGACAGGCAGCATGTGAAAATCTTTACATTACCAAAGTATCCAACTGCCAAGCACTTGTATCCAGCCCGGGGCAGGCACCCGCACGCTACCAGCGCGCAGGCACGGAGAAAGGCCAGTAACGTCTACGAGCACCTCAGGGACACACGGCCACGTAGACGGGACAAGTCTCGTTCCTCCAGCTCAGCCTCAGAGCCTGCTCTGCGGAGGCCAACCCCCGGCCCCGGGGCTGCCCGCCTCCGGCGGAGAGCGGCCTCTTCCTACACCGGGGCCGGCTCTCCGCGCAGCCCGGAGGCGAGCTGGGGCGGCGCGGGCCGCGGCCCGGCCCGGCCCGGGCGGGAGGCACTGCGAGGTGCCGCCGCAGCCGCCCCGGGCAGGGCCCAAGTCCCAGCCGCCGGCCGCGACCCCCTCCCGCGCCCCACGCAAAGCGGCGCGCAGGGCGCACGGCCTCCTGCCACCGCCAGGCCCGCCCGAGGGCGGCAGGGCCCGCGTCCGCAGCGGTGGGCCCGGGCCCCGCGGCCCCGTGAGGAGACCCCGCACCCGCGCACCGCGGGGAGCAAAGGCCCCCGCCCGGCCACGCAGGGGGCCCGGCCGCCCCTTCCCGCGGCTCCCGCCAGCGGGGGCGACCCCAGCGCCGGACGCAGCGGGGCCGCCGAGGGGAGGGGACGGCAGCCACCGCCGCCCGCGCAGGACCCGGGCCCAGCCCGCCCCCGTTACCTTGCCGCTCGGAGGCGCCGCCATGTTGCCTACGAGTGTTTATGATGACGTTGCGCTCTTCACGTGCTTCCCCGCCGCTCCACAACAACCCCCGTCAGCCCCTGGGCGGCCGGGGCGGGGCGGGGCGGCGCAGGCGCACTCGGACTCGGGCGGAGGCGCCCCCGCCCGGGCAGGGAAGGGCGCGGCGGCGGCGGCGGCGGCGGCGACGCGGGGAACGGCCGTGCCCCTCTGGGGGGCGGGGCTCCGACCACGGGGGGCGGGGCTCCGACCACGGGGGCGGGGCTCATGTCACGGGGGGCGGGGCGAGACGGGAGAGCCCCGCCCCCGCCGCGCGGAGGCCTGCGCCGCTACTCCTCACAGGGCGCCGGCAGGAAAGAGGAGAAAATGGCGGGTTTATGTCTTTTTTTTTTTTTCTTTTTTTGCCTCCCCCCCAAGGCTGCGCTCTTTTTCCTTGGTCTTTTCGCTCATTTTGAATCCCCCGCACGCAGCTCTCAGCGAGACCGGCCGGTGCCCAGCGGCGGGGAAGCGGCTTGCCGCTGGGGTGGGCGGGCAGGCCCCGCGGCCTGTGCCCGGCCCGGCCCACCCTTGGCTGGGCGTCGCGCTGCCCGTTGTGCCCCCCGCACAGTTGACAGGGGAGTAGTGGGGCTGAGGGGACGGTGAAGGGCAAGGCAGCCCTGGAACATTTGTCCAGGAGCGGGGCTACAGGAAGAGCCAACGCAGCTGCCCCTGCGCCAGCTTGCGAAGGCATCCGGCCTTCACAGCGGTGAGAGCCATGGTGACCCAGCTAGAGCGTGCAAGTATGGCAGTAAGGAGAAAAGAGGGGACTTTTCCCTCACCCTTAAAGATTTTTCTGAGCCACCTGAGACCGTCGTTACAATTTGAGGACTATTGAAAATCTGATTAAAACACACTGTATTCTGTCTAGTTGTTTTCTTTCTCTTCCTGCTGTTGCACGATCTAAGTATCATGGTTTAGTGGGCATGGTGGTGTTGGGTTGATGGTTGGACTGACAATCTTAAGAGATCCTTTCCAACCTTAGTGATTCCTAGTTTTAACTTTCATTAAAAAATAATCCATCCACCAAGCCAGGAAACATAAAATCTGTTATTACTCTACCCTTAATTGGTTTAGTGGTGGACTTGGTAGTGTTACATTAATGGTTGGACTGGATGATCTTAAAGGTCTTTTCCAACCTCAATGATTGTATGATTCTATCAAGGAAATAGTGGCCCATAGGCACCATTAAGTATTAGCCCACGGGCCTGATTTTTGCTGTTAGTGAAAAACACACCACTCTCAAGATGATGGCTTTCAGCACATAACACATTCATATTCATTATGGGATAAAGCCAAATCTTAATTACAATGTCATCAGCGTTAGCAAATATTCAGCATTTGTACATGTACAGATTTATGAAGTTTGAAAGAATTCTCCAGCAGATGTCAACAGGTTTTGATTGGTCTTCTTTCCTTAGAAAATCATATAGTGCATGGTACTGCTTAAATATAAAAAAAATTGGCTTTCTCTTAATGTCTGCCACATTTGATCCTGCTGAGAGACATAAGTAAAAATGTTCTTTAAGACATTTGTTATATTCCAAAACCTTACCATAAAATTTGAGCAAACAGTATGTCACCCCAGGTACTGTTTGACACAGATGAATGAGACGCTCACAGGGAAGCGATTTGCTACTCTGTAGGAGCAAAGGCAATTTGGTCTTTTGTCTCTCATAAAACAGCATAATTTGCTTCTGACTTCTCAAAAACTCATTGGGCTAGATTAACACCCATACTGTACTTTTTACCATGGAAAACCAGATTCACTAAGTCTCAATACAAATACTGATTTCCTTCAAAGTTACAAGAGCCTGTTGTAACTCTCTGTGTATAAACATGCATAAAGATGAGAAAATAAGACTGCAGTCGGAACACAAGTCCTTGTAGTAATACCTAGGTCTGGAAAGCTGTACAGGCGTATCAAAAATGGACATCATCGCTACGGTGGCCCCTTTGAATTTAGTAAGAGCACAACTGAGTGTTAAGGTGACTATAAGGAAGAAGGCATTAAAAATGCATCACCATAAATGAAGTGCTTTGAGAGGTGAAATTGTCATTTGCTACCTTCCACACCTGCACTGGTTTCATCTCGTTTGTTCTCCCATGCATTCATTTTCATCCTTTCCCTTTCTTATTACTTACTTTTATTTCTTTCTTCTTGCAATATAATCATACATTAGTTACACACCGATGTGTAATCCCACTCCTCTCTCCACTTCCTTTTCATCTCTTAACTCCCTGAAGTCTGCAGTGAACACTGGGGCCTTCCTTCCCTTGGCTCCATTGCATACTCTCATTCAGGCACTCCATTGAAACTGCTTTGTCAAGGTTTCTTTCAAAGTTCCTTTCCTAGGAGAAGCTCAGAATTAAGGTTCCCATCTCAGCTTCGTTAGCCTATATCACAATCTACAATGGACTCCTTGAAATCTGCTTTCTTCACCAGTATGACTGCCATCTTCTAGTTCTCCTATCTCTTGGACTTGATCGTTAGCATATTCAATCAAAGCCTCCCTCTCTTTGTAGGTAATTGTGTCAATAAATACATATTTATCCCGTGACTCACTGCTCTATTTCTACTACAGCCATTAGTCTTGATCCAAATTGAAATCTTTTTTTTATCATCTGCAGGCAGCTAGCGGACAAGATGGTTTTATCCTCCTCCAGACTCTCTTGGCACCCATCTCTCTGTTCAATATCAATACCCATCTGTCTCCAAGGTCTACAGCTTGGTTGATGCCTTAGTCTTAGATATCTCTCTGGACTGTCTCTTTCACATTATAGCTAGCTCCCTTGCAGACTTTTTCTTGTACGACAGCTCCAAAGCATAGCCTTTCCTGTCTATCCACACTGCTTAACATTTTTTTCTTGTAACATTGTTTGCTGATACTGACCAACACCATTTTGATCTGTTCAGACTCCTGCAGAATGCTTTTGCAAAGATCATTCATCTAGCCTGTATCACTTTAACCCTCTCATTTAACTCCTCCTGTCCATCTACCAACTCTCAGCCTTCTCCGGGGCCTAACATAAAACGCCCTTCCTCATTTTGAGAAAGATTACCTCCCACCCTCACTCACTGCCAAAGATTCAGCTGCCACATCAGGTCAACTCAGTGCTAGACTCAGTGCCTATTATTTATAAAATTTTCATGCAAGAAGTTGTGTGGAAGGCTTTTTCCTCAAGCCGACCTTCCTGCAGGGCAAAAATTCCCTTAGAAGTAACACCAAGCTGTCTCATTCTTCTTCTTTAAATCCTTTCCTCCTTTTTGCTAGAAAATGTATCCCAAAAATTGGTGTCAAGTAGATGGCTGATGAACTAAGACCACCACTGATGGTGCTGACCACTACCCTGTCTCATTGTTTCCTTGCCTATTCTGTCTGTATCTGTGTGTTGTTTCTTACCTATTTGATTGTCAGTGGGACTGGATAGAGTCCTAATTTTTCATATGATCATAAAGTAATTTAGGTTGGAAGGAACTTTTGTACATTGTCTGGTCCACCTCGCTACTCAAAGCGGGACAAATTTAGTAGTTGTGTCAGATTGCTCAGGGTCACTTTTGCTTTGTGACAGAGCATATGACCTCTTGGCAGACTCGGGAACACAACTGCAGAGGCACCTGCAATCAGCTGAGAAGCGTGATTCTCAGCTGAAGGACTGAAAGAGGGACCAAAACCAGTGCATGAGGGTTAGAGACACGCTCAGTGCTACATGCTTACAGAAGATCCTACTCTGAGCAAGACAAGTGTTTTTCATTTTCTCCACTGAAGGTGGCTGAAAAATCTTGTTTATTCCTGACCCAAATGAGGGGTAATGGCTGCTTTTTAACAAATGTGGCTATTTAAGGGAAAGCCAGTTCAAGAGACTGCCATTCAAATTTGCTTATTGCCTTAGAGACCAAGCTAAAGAATCTAGCACAGCAGGATCTTGTTCCTTTATGAGATTTTTAAAGTACTACAGTAATACTACTACTACTGAAAGTTTCTCCTTTCTGTGTTTTCATTGCTAAAAACATGCTAATTAACAGTTTTACAGTGTTTCTATAGGCTCACTGCAATCTAACCTGTGCTCCTCTATGTGTTTTCTCTTCAGCTTCCAGCATTCCTGTATTCGTTTGTACAGTCACTCAATAAGAATAGAAACACTGGGAACTGGAGAATACCAAGATGCAGACTCCACATAAGATGTGAGCAGTGAGGAACAGCTACTGTACACCCCCTGCGAGAGGAGAAGGAGTTTAACACGGTGGGTTTGTGTATCTATACACAAAATCAGAATTGCTTTGCCAAACATGGAACTACAACTGTAAATAATGGCAAAAGTGCCTTTCAGAAGAAGGATGGGAGAAAAGGATCACTTAGCAGGGGACAGGCTAACACAGAGAAACTCAGAATAAATTTTTGAAAGGGACAGAACTGTGAAAATATCCAGGAAATGTTGAATTACTTCTAGACTGATTTTCTTAAACATTTAAATCTAGATAAAGATTATTTAATTTGTTAGGACTGGTTATTGTTGCCAGACCTGTGCTAAGGTAATCAGTGTTTGTACTAGGGAGTTGTAGCTCAAAACCTGACCAAAGACATAGCTATTTTCCATTATTCCCTTAGCAAATCAGCAGCTAGGGCTTTGGAGACAAGACTTAGAGAAGACAAGAGGTACAAGAAAGGTACAATTTTAAAAAATCGTTGACCAGCAAATACTTGAACACCCCTGAAGCTCAATGGAACCTGAATGCTTATAGAAGCATCATGGAGTTCTGGATAAACCTTGTGCAAAAAACATGGAAAAACAGTGACCTGACTAAAATCCTAGCTTTAAAACATTCCTGATCTTTGGATCTAGAATTGTGCCCAGCCCTACTCAACATGCCATTCAAAAGGAAGAGATTAGAATGAAGAAAGGAAGCTCATATAGTCTTCAAATGTAGACTTTAAAATGTACATGCAGATAGGTCCATCATTTTGCAAATATACAGGTACACAGCAAAAACAATATATAGGTAATTCTGAAAAACAGCTTTACAGAGAAACATTGTATGCCAATGGGAGAATGGTTAGAAACATAATATATTTGTCTTTAAAGAAAGATATTTTAAATCTTGAATTTTTTTATTTCCCAAGAAGCACCCTAACAGAGGAAAAGATAGCCTTCAAAGGCTGTGAAACAAGCCCAAAATGAAAAGCTTTCACTCCTGCTGTGCAGCCAGAACAGGGAGCAGCACAGGATTACCTGGAAGAACTGTCAGCTAGGTAAAGAATTGAAAGATAAATCCCATTTGCATTACTGTTGGACATCAGTTAATGCTTACATTTCCAGTTAATAAAATTTTGTTGGAAAACATCACTGGTACCAGAGCATGTGTGTAAAAGTCATTGAAAGAGTGCCATTCATACAGGGCAAGGGACTAGGGCAAGGGACTGATCTTCAACTTGTCATCTATTTAGAGCATTAAAATTCAATACATTTGTTTCTTATCTGGCCTTAGGACCACTCCAATCCTTGGGAATCATCCATTACTCCCAAACACAGCTTGGTATCAGTCCCTCTGAATTGCACCCCTGAGTTTGAAATTAATCCTAAGTGATACTTCTCACACAACCACGAGGCTTGTTCTCTTTGTTTCCCAGAGAAGTCTTCTCTCAGAGGTGCCTTAAAGTCAAGCTTGAGACTTCTCAGGCTTAGCACTGAGACTTTACTTTCCTTTGATGGAGACGTGTTCAGTGCAGCTCCCTTCTTCTTCCACCAGACACAGGAAAGGAGTTTCTGCTCTAAGTTTCTTTGGTGAACGATCAACGGGTCCCACAGGACTCTTCCTGGGTCTCCTGTCCTACCATGCTGCTCTTGGTGTCCCAGTCACCACGTGCCTCACTGTCAAGAAGGCAGGAGTGTTTCAGAGAGCTCTCAGTCCCACAGAACTATTTACTCCATGAGATACATGACCACTTTCTAGCTAGTTGCCTAGTCTACCAGACATCCTTCTCAGGCCCTTCTCCCTTGTTCTTTTGCAAACTATCATTGCATAACAATAAGCATATCATTATTCAAGATGGAAAAGCAAAATGACTCTTTGCTATCAGGCTGCAACATCACAGGATCACAGAAAGGTTGAGGTTGGCAGGGACCTTGAGAGATCATCTAGTCCAACCCTTCTGTCCAGAGCAGATCGCAAAGTCAGATTGCAGAGCAGAACAGATCAGATGGTTCAGAGCCTTGTCCAGTTACATTTTGAGTATCTCCAAGGATAGAGACACCACAACTTTCCAGGGCAAGCTGTTCCAGTGTTTGGCCACCCTTAGAGTGAAAAAGATTTTTCTTATGCTTAAATGGAATTTCTTGTATTCCAGTGTGTCCATTTCATCTTGTCCTTTCACTGGACACCACAGTCTCCAGCTCCACCTTCTTTACTCCCTCTCATAATATATTTTTAAATGTTGACAAAATCCCCTGAGCCTTGTCGAGACTGAACAGTCCCAGCTCTGTCAGCCTCTCTTCGTATGACAGATGGTCCAGTCTCCTAATCATCTTTGATAGCCCCTCACGGGCCTCGCTCCAGGATATCCATGTCTCTGTTGTACTGGGGAGCCCAGTACTAGACCCAGCACTCCAGAAGTCTCTCACCAAGGCTGAGGGGAAGGATGACCCCCCTCAGCCTGCTGGCAATGCCCTTCCTCATGCAGCCTGGGATGCCGTTGGCCGCCTTTGCTGGCTCACGGCCACCTTATTGTACACCACAACACTCCGATCCTTCTCTGCAAAACTGCTTTCCAGCCAGTCAGTCCCTAGCCTGTAATGGTGTGCTACCTTATTTCAGTTTACAAACCTGAACGATGCACACCACCAGGTTCCATAGGCTGACATAGTGCTAGCAGGTTCCTCTCCCTTCTCCATAAGCCCATTAAGAAAACAGTGGGGCAGTCTGTAGCTGTGTGTTCAAGTCCAGCCCTTCACACACTACACAGATGGGAATCTAAAAGGAGCGTATCTTCAGCTTGGTGGCTCACCCTTCATTGGATTTTAAGTAGCCATCTGCTCTAATGAGGAATCTTCTGCCGCATAAAGGTAGTCACAGCACCCCAGCCAGCACTGAGTGCACAGCCAGAAAGTGTTCCTGGCTTTCCTGTGGTTTCTGTTGCTGTCACAGCTGCAAGCATAGCTATTATTGCTACGCCAAGAGCTGCAGCAGCTGCTGTTGTTGTTCACACAGCTATTTCAGCAGAGTTCCAAGATCCATTCCTGTATTCAGAAGTGTCAGCTGCCCACATGCTCAACCACATGAAAACCTGGCCCGCACAAGACAAGCGCGGATTCTGTCAAGTCCTTCCATCACAGGTTTAATTTGTTTCTCTGCTGTGGGGTTTTTGTTTGTACAAAGATAAACAGTACTAAAAATATCTTTCCCTTTGACCTTTTTTCCTGCTCATAGGAAATGGATATATTCCAAGCCTTGCTTTGACAGATGCAACCCACAATTTTTCGAGGCTGCTGCAGTTTGTCACAGATCATGAGCAGACAGTAAATGGGGTGCTGTCCCAGACTCTGGGTGCAGCAGGACATCCAGGAGGAAGCTGCAGACCAGGCTTCTCTTGAGTTCCTCATATTCTAAGTGGTATCAGTCCTCAATGTGAATTATATTACAGACAATAAAGGAGATATCCCAGGATTAAGTTGGCACATGCTCTTGTTTTCCACATACAAGAGGAAAAGGTAAAGAAAGACTCCTTCCATTCTGCTCCGCAATTAGGAGAGGAGGAGATAGATCAGGCTCTGGCTACATCCATATGAGTCAGCCAAGTAAACCTGGGGTACTGACCTACAGTCAGCCTTGCTGTTTAATCATTGGCACGCTCTTTTATATAACTATAAAATATACCATTTTGGTTTCTCATAGACAAATACCTAGACACAGCACAGCCACTCCAAGCAGGCCCCATGTAAATATGATTTCAACAGCAGAAGATGACTTAGCCACCTGGATGAAAGCTGTACTGTGCCAATTTCTCTGAAGGCCAGAGCTCCTTATGCACCCTGGCCTAATTTCTTTGCCAGTAAAAATGTAGCCTCTGGGACCAGTTAGGATCTACCTCAATGTAGAAACTGAGAAGTGAAGATATGATAGCCTTTCTAACCTGTTCCTCTAAGAAAACATACAAAACCCTAACCTGCACAAGTAGAGCATGCAGGTATAGTAATGTTCCACACTCGGCTGCCATCTGCCACAAGGTTGGGCAAGGATAAGGACGAAGAAATTAAGTACACAGACTGAAATTAAAAGGAAGGAAATCCCTTTCCCCGCCAGCATTTATTTGTATTTAGAGTGTGAAGGCATGAAGATGTAACAAGATATGAAGGCAGTATGGTGGATGATGAGCTTTCTTCAAGTATTTGCACTATGTCACATTTTGTATATCTATAACCACAGCTGAGAGTTCTTTTTTGTGAACCTGGTATTTTTTTATCTATGCATATCAAGTATTAATAGAACTCCAGCATATGAAACAACCCAAAACATACAAGATTTGTCATAAGAAAACATTACGGTTGGTACAACTGATCACAAGTTTACAATAGCTTTGTTCTCTCAGTGAGAGATGAAACTTTTTTTAAATATAAAAGAAGCAGAGCAGATACCAACATAAAATGCTCTGCATTTGTCATGCAAGGAGAGATTCACGATTGCATCAGCCTCCACAGAGACTAGTTGGAAGCTATCCGAGAATGATGACTAAACAGAAACTGATCTGTTGTTTGCCAATCAGCACAGACTAGCATTGCCACAGCTAGGAATGCAGAGAGCAAAGACATAGTAGTAACCCCATCACTTGTACATATGTATTATAACACAACAAACAGGCAACGTTTCCTGGAAAGAGCAGGAAACTAACAGAACAATTGTTTTAGGGTGGGGGTAGTCAATGCTGTATTTCATCCCAGCCATTCAAAAAGCAATGCTAAGAATGTGTTTGTTCTACTAAAGCAATGCTTCCTGCCTTCTCTCAACTTGCCATCATAATCCACTTCAGAGATCACTCTATTTCCCAAACTGAAATCTCTAAGTCCCTGAAAAAGAACCAATGTCCCATGGTGTCAAGCACTGCAGTATTCATATACTGAAAGGATGGTCAAGATTCCTTGAATGCTCTAATCAAAGTATAATTTAGCGTAATTTTAAAGCCTCAAACCAACTTCTCTAACCAGTACGGGCACCCCTTAAGATTGAGGATTGTTTTGCAATTACTCTATGTCACAAAACAATGGGAGAGCAGCCTGGCAATTAGAGGTGCACTGGATACTCTGCTGCCTTTCGCTATTTGAAACATTCACCAGAGGACTCCAATTGCAGGGTGTCACTACAGGCAGCACACCTGCTCTTTGCCATTTAATATAGCCCCTTTAACAAGATGCTGACAGACTTTGGGAAGAGTAAATCTGTGAAGGAACTACATTTACTCTGAAAAGCCCTTAAGATTTTAGTTTCTTGACCAAAAAATTCTCACCAAATACAAAATACACTTTCTGACACAAAGGTAGCAGGATATAGCTACTGACTTTTAAAAGTGCAAGTGAAAGAGCTGAGAATACCCAAAGCAGGAACTGTGCAGACTGTTACCTCACCCTGCTGTTCCTGTTGCTTGCTGTTTTCACTCACAATGTCCACCCAGTTCAAATCCACAGCATCAGCTGAACAGCAATGTTCACTAGTGAAGTGTGCATAAACATTCATTGCGGAGGTAGGACATCAGTAAGATACAAACACATAATCAGTGGAAAATTTCCAATCCTGAGCCTTGGTTCCATGTTTGACTTGTTTTTGCTGCTCCCTTCGCATACAGGAGGTTGTGCCTGGGACTATCATTAAACTGGCAAATGTGGTTCAACAGCAACTCTGCTTCTTCCTCATGAACCATTCTGGGCTGCCAAAGACATTTTGATGGGTCCCTGCTCAAACTACAGCCTCTGGGGTATGTGCTAGCATAATGCAGAGCAACATCACCATGCCCGGTTTGGCATCTTAAAGCCATCTTTCATCACATCATACTCAGATGGGTTCAGAAATTTGTTAATTGTATTTGCAACATAAAAACCCTGAGGTCTCCGTTTTTACCAACTCTCTTTGTAAGCCAGGCCGCTGCCCCCAACCACCAGTTTTCAGGGCCACTTTATTACTGGCTGTTCATCAAGTTGTATTTTAGTAAGTCACAGAATTTGAAACAATTTTCAGATACAACAGTAACAAGAATTTCCAGCTCTTTTATTGTGTTGATTTTCAGTACACGTTTTTTCTTCTTTCTACTGATCCATTTCCACTTATATGCATTTTCACTTTTAATATTAAGCATTGATAGAATAGCAATCATGCTAAAGTTCTTGTTTCCCTGGCTGATTGATCATTTGGAATTAATTTATCACAGAACTATCTTCATGTAAATGCACTGGTATATAAAATACTCTAAGAGGTCCTTAAGAACTCCAGGTGCAGCAATGCACTGAGAAAGTTAAGGTTTGTGAAGCCTCTGCTAGATACTGGGTTTTTTTAATATGTTTTTTTCAAAATTTCTTTTATCCACAAATGCCAAATAGAGATTCCTACAACATTTGACAATGTCAAGTTACCTGATATTAAAAATGCTGTGTCCTTTTCAGTGCTGACTTTTGTCCTGCTAACATTTTTCTCTGGGTTCAAAGAAAAGTATTCTATTTGATTGAGCCTGATAAGCTCAATCTGATGAGAAAAATCCAGTAAGACAATCATTTTAACACCTGTATGATCAAATAGCACTGACAGCACTTAATCTTCAGCTGTCAAGTGCTTTCCCCTTCTCTTTCCACTAAGAAAAAGCCTGATTAAGCAGTTTAAGTTTCTTGTTCTGAAAAAGAGAAACTACTTGTTCTCTTCCACTGCGAGTCACAAATGTGTTGACCTTTCAGAATGGAGTGATGATTAACTTCAAGAAGCATCTGCAGTTTAACAGTTTCAACAGCTCAAGAGAGATCGATTACATGAGTCCGGATCTGTCACAGGATATCAACAACTTGGCAACAGATGAGAAAGTAGGCCTTGCTCTCTCCAATCCTCCCGACTTGGATTTCTCCTAAGTCACTTCCAGCATCCAAGAATCAGGAGTCAGGTACCAGAGGTAGCAAGGACTCGCCATTAAACTTCTGATACTCTCTCTTCACTGGTTTGGAGGCAGGATATGACCAATTGCTGGGGAAGATTGTTGCAATACTGCTACTGCTCATCCTTTGTCATCATACTTTCAAACTGCATTGCTTCTGGGTGACCTACAATGACATTATTAAAACCCCTTGCAAGAGATCAGTGAGACTAGATACACTGAAAAAAACCATTTGTCAAGAAATAAGAAAAGCTCCTCTTGAGAAAAAACAATGTTCTCAAACTGAGAGGATCTGGGTATTACTGCTGTAGTACCTATAACTGTCTAGAAGAATTAGAGAAGCAAGCACAGAACATGTATGTTTTGTTTCTTGTACAGGGGGATCTCCAGCATGGAAAGTTTCCTGTAGTAGTAATTCATTCCTGCAGCCAACAAGCAGGAAGAGAGGGACAGAAGCCCTCTTTTCACATTCACTCTGCAGCTGCATCAGGTCATGCTGCTTGCCTGAGTGCACAAAGCGGTGGAAATAGAAGGAAAATTATTTTTGCAGTCTTTCAACATCCTGGTATTAAATAAATACAATCAAAGCTCCAAACTGTCCAGCAGAATATGAATGAGTACACAGCTCTTCCCTACAGTCACAGACATTATTTTAGGGCTGTAGAACATGCCAATCAATTGAAGGTTTTGGCCAAGTTTGGTAAACTTAAGTCTCAGAAAAAAAAAAAATTAAGAACCACAAGAGATCAGCTTGAAATAAATTTTCATTTTGGAAGTAGAGCAATTTATCATTTTAATCAGATTACAGTAAAACTTTCTCCAAGCCAAAATATTTTCAGTTCTCTTGGACAGAATAATACCTTTGTCATAACAGTGACAGTTTCATAGATTCTCACTTTTCAAGCTATCTCAAGACAAGAAATATTCCAGATTCTCCACAACTCTCAAAACCATTTCTCCATCTCATTCTGCCAGTGGCCAGTAACAGTTCCAAAAAAATGCAAGAGGGGAGAGTATACATTGTTATTATTTGATAGAAAAAGCCTAAGCTACATCACTGAGATGCACAGGTTTGTCCTAAATAGAGGAAAAATCCCGGTGTTGAGAAGAATCCCTCAAAGAGTAGCATGAGCGACAGGGACCAGCACATTTAGAAGAGAGCTAGTTTTGGGGCTGCCTTTGTTGAGCTTGTGCAGCAACCAGTGCCAAGGATGTCAGTCTTCACCTGCAGCAACCTTGACACAACTATAATAAAAGTCATCCTCACTACAAGATACATTTCCTGACTTGTCAAGAAAAAAAAATCCTAAGCTTTGATGCAAGCTAAGATTAACAAAGTCAGTGAACTGTAAAATGCTCATAAATTAGCATATTCTAATCAAGTTTTAAGTAGGTTAGTATTGTGTCTGAAAGCCTGTTCAAAATTAGTTGTATTCTCTTTAGTGAAGCAAAAATGGTATTTCAAAGACGGAAAAACAACCTAAGAAGTAATCTTAGAGAAGTCTTGAATTAGACAACTACCATTGCTGAGAAGATGTGCTAGCAATTCCACCACAAAATTGTTAACTTAGCAGCCCACTACCAGCACCTTCAGTTTTTTCTAACTGCCTTTTTCTTGCTACTTCTCCTTTTCCTTCCACAAAAAGGAGGAAAAATAACAGAGAGGTAGCTAGCTCCAACTCTCTTATTCCTATACTCTATCATCCATACCACTTAACGGCTTTCAGCTTGTGGAGATTCCTGACCTCCATTTGTCCTCAAGCAGGACTCCCCTTCTTCTTACCTTCTTTAAACTGTTTTTTCTGACAGCCTACAACATTTTCAGAGAACTCCATTTGAGCTCCAATCACCTTCCATGACCTCATACCTTTTTGCAAAGCTTTCTTCATCTGGCTGGGAATCTAAAGTAGAAATTTAATTACTAGGTTCTTCAAGAGCTGTAGGCAGACATACAAGTTAAACACCTAGAACATTAAAAGTGGCAGGACAAAAAGGGCTAAGGGAACTTTAGTAAGCAAGAATGCCTGTCCACAGTGTGTGAACATCGAAGAAAAGAGTGTAATCAAGGCAACACTCAATTACTTGACTGCTTTAAGAGACCACCTAGTACACTGGATGTCCCCATCTTGGAACCATATGCAAGATCACTGCAAACCAGATGAAGTCACCGCCCTCAATCTTTACAGCTAGTTATACTCGTCTCCAAGTACTACACATCTGAATTTATTAGTGTCCTTGTCTGAATTGGTCTATCGGGTCTTTTATAACTTCTGAACTATAGACAGTGTCCATAAATAACTCCTAATAGAGATACATACTGCTACATTAAAGCATGTGGACTTTGGTTTGTTAGATTTTATTTCAGCAAGTTTCCAACAAATGCAAGACACTTGAAAACCAAGCCACACAGTAGTAATACCAGGTTACTTGAGTAAGATCCTGCTCAAATATAGGAAACCACGCTATCTGTGCTTTCCTATACATTTAATAGATATCTTCAATAAACATGCTTTTTCCTGGAACTGTTATATTTTGTCTGCTAACAATGAATAGTTGAAGTCTTATGTTAATTAGTCTAAACAATCCATAATGTTTTTACTTGTGTCCTGGAAATCAACTTCCCTGACTTCATGAAGCTATACTTCTTTTGTAAGGTAATATAATGATCACCTGTGCTTAGCAGGGTATATTCTATAAATAAAGTCCAACCAAACTGCAGCTTAGACAGGGAGGTTTCCAGAGAGTATTTTTCATGCTGTAGCTTAAGAAAAGTAACTTCTGAGAATTTATTTTAAAAGTTATTTTGCTAATAGCAACCAGAACCTTTTTAATCATACAAAATTGTAAGCTTCCTTACCCCCACCTAAGTTTTCAGTAGTAATACTTTTAGTTTTGTAAGAGACTTAAGAGTTAGTATCAACATGGCTGTTAGTTTTATAATTGACCAAAGTCACGAAGAATGCCCCTACCACAGAATACACTAAAGAAAAAGTCTTCAGCTGCAGGCAGAAATATATTCTACACGCTGCCTCTACTTCAATGTAGTCAAACATAACATTCTCTTGGGTAAACACCCAGTATTAATTTCCAGACCAGAACTGCATCTATCCACTTTGTTAAAGTGAAGAAAGCTCTGCTCTGGAGAGAACACACATGCTCTGGTGTAGGTAAGCCTTCACAACTTATCTGCTTATCAAGTCTAGTTGAGGTTGGGTGGGTTGTTTGCGGTTTTTTTCCCCCACCTCTGCAAAAAATGAAATGTGAATCAAAAAACCTGGAATTCCTATTATGAGGAAATTCCAGTCTTGAAGATAGAGTCTTGCCAATTTCACTCTTCGTATCAATACTGTGTCACTTACAAGACTGACTTTCATCTAACTGTATGGATTTGAAAGTACTGGTTTTAGATCAAACTGACCTGGTTTTCAACTTTGGCAAGGCTCACTGTTAAAGTTATATCTAACATGAGAATGTTAAGTTAATGGTGTTGCTACATATATACACATACAATAATGAATTTCAGATTCACACCAAAGCTCTGTGCAGTCAAGAAACTTTATCTTCACTAGCATGAACAGATCACCTTTGTCCATCACGCATACAATCACATCAGAAGAGCAAAGCACCGGTAGCTTAAGATAAAGTATCTACACCACAGTTTAGGCAGAAAGGGAAAAAATGCACCAGGACCAGTCTGTATCAAAGCCATCTATTCTTTCAGAGAAAATAAAAGTCAGATTGAAGACAGCACACTTCTCTTACATGTCAGACTGATTAGCTACTACTACTCCTTTTGTGCATCAGAACATACCCACACCATTCAATGCATTCATATACTAATTCTACCCTTCAGAAAAAGGAAGGCCAAGGAATATTCTATTTTGTCATAGACATCACCTTTACTGTTTTTCCAAGCATGACAACTTAAGTAAAAAAAGTCAGAGCACAAAACATTTTGAAGTTTCAGCTACCATCATTTGTGTTCCTTTGATAGTAGTTTACACACTTTTTGTGAAAACCCTCCTCCCAAAACTAAAGTGGGCTTCAAAACGCTTTACAAGAGAAAGAGCAAGTCAGGAGTAAGTTCAGTTCTGTCTAGTATCCCAAAAAGTTACAATTACATCTGGCAAGTTTCATATCTTCCATTTAATCACTCCAAATCAGAAGCAGTTCTAGTTAATGCCAATTCATTTGTTCACTCAAGCCCTGCAATACAGGGGAAAAAATTATGCTCATTAATAGTTTATAATGCTGTCTTGGGACACAAATGTATTAATGCAGTTTAAGAGTTTCCCATGTATCTGGTTTACTGGCTACCAGACAGATGGGGGCTAAAGTTGCTTTCACTTTCTGGGGATATTCTGAGAGGCCAAAGTAACTGCAGAGACAAGATATATGCATGCGCCAACTGGTTTAGCTGGGATTCAAACACCTTAAACAGCAGTTTAAGGAAGCATTCTCTTCCCACTAAGGGGATACTCTAAATACTGCTGTTTGCCAGAAAAGGCTTAAAAAATGCTATAGCTATGAATGTACCAAAGAAAGCTGTTTTCAGGTAGGTGGAATAGAATGAGCAATTCAACAGTACACATGAAAAGCTTGCATCTTTCACTGACTTATTCACTTCACAATCACTGACAAGACTGATGTACATATTTCTGCACCTGCAATTGTAAAAGCAGATAAAATATTTAATGTAATTTACAATGTATTTTACCAGCTTGGCATACAGGATGAACAGAATATATCAAAGTAGTTGACAATTATAGGCTTGTGGAGGCCCTGCAAAAATATTACTTCAGATATCTGCTAATTTAAAAAAAAAAAATCAATTTGCATTTTAGAAGTGATACAATTCAATCTACCACAAAATACAAAGAGCTGCAAAAACGTATACCATTCCAACAACAATGTATATAAGTTATTAAATAATGATCTGATTTAAAAGAATATAAATGAAGCCTTTAAGTAGGTCTTTTCTACATGCATATTATTCCTCATTAAAGAAAAATATGTAAAAAGGCCATTGGTAATTGCTTTGTTAACCACTGTAGAAAACGCCAATTCTCTGGTCACAGACGCCACTAGTTTAGCACTTAAGGTCTCTGCAGTGTTACATGTGATTATTTTTAAATACTGTTAATTCTATTACTCCATTGGTAAAGAATGCGTGACTTGGAATATGGCAGTCTTCATATTGAGAGGGCAGTGATGCACAGTTTTATAATTATCCAGAAGAACAGCACCCTCCACTGCTCTGTACTTGTGGCTCATCATCAATAATCTGTACACCTCGCCTTGCTATTCCTGACTGACTGGAACCATTGCCTCTTGCTCTTTCATCCACCTGAGCAGTTTCTATCATTCCTGTAAAGGAAGAAATGGATTAGATAATATTCCACTGCATTTTTACACACGACATTGAGATCTTAATCTATTTGAGTTACATGCACAGAGACAAAGTTCAGGAAGACTGGTTCTCCTATTTATTATGCTGAAGTACTCAGATAGCACGTAGCATAGCTCCAAGAACATAAACTTAAGTCTTCTTTCTAAAGCACCAAACATCCCTCAGCTCCTGCTGACTAAGGGAGACCTTAGATGCTCAGATGTTCTGGAGTTAGTGACTTCAAAAGCTAGATTAACCCACCCATATTAAGAACATTCTGTTAAAAAAGAAAACAAACAAGAAACCCCACACACCACACATACTGTGGGCCTCCTCCTCCTCCCAGAATAAAAGAAACCCCAACCTGCTCTTCAGACATGCAGGTGAAGTTTTGCTTAAATTCTTGTATCATAAGAACACAATGAATAGGACAAATTCCCTGTGTTGTAACGTTTTTATCCTATATTCTGTGATCTTTACCATTTGCTTAGACTGCTGTGTAAAATTTGCATCATTACAACTTCAAGTTCATGATTTGTAATTGGCATTATTTGAGAAGATTTTTTGAAAGAGGTTGCAACACAGTGTTTCAAGCAGGCAATAGTGAGACCAGTCACCTGAAGTTTGATTTGAGATTACTATTTACGCATGCTGTATGAAACAGTGGTCAGTGCTCCAACAAATGACAAGATGACATTTTTGGAGTATAGCATGGATTTGCAATATTGTACACATTCATACATCAAGCTTCCACAGTGTTACAGTACACAACTGGCTTGAAATAGACTCAGATGAAGTCAGTTCTTAGTAATAGTTTACAATAAGGCTTTTCTATATGGTTTTAAGCATTTTGAAGCCTTGAGCATTTTGTGAATGAGCTCTTTACAAACAAACTAGATAAATACCTACTTTTACAAAGGTCAAGAAACAGTTCTTCAATTCCTTTGTTCTGTTTAGCTGAAGTATGATAATGTTTTGCTCCAACAGATTCAGCGTACCTGTAGGAATGCAGATACAAAACTTCATTGTACTAAAGGACTGTCTTTCTAAGCCACTTTATATGAAGCAAAAAGACAATCACAAGAGGTTTTATTCTGAGTTCGGAGTTAATCTACACAGGCCGATTTAATGTAAAAAGGGAATTATGTGGTTAAAACTGCCGTGATTGATGAAAAACGCTAGATTAAATAAAGTTTCACGTCTAGAAATGCATTTAAGCTGCAAATGTTGATTTTAATCATGCACAACTCTCAAGTTACACTGTGGTCAGTAAGGACATTCCGGGACCCAGATACTAACAGAACACTTAACACAGCAGCCAGCTAGGCACTGCTGGTTTATGCCTGGCAGTCATTAACAGCATCACAAGTTTATTACTCCAGCATAATTCTGCAATGACTATTTCTATTAATAATTGGTGTGACTTACGTTTCTGCTTCTTGCACCGAAACATGTCTCTCTTTTTCCAAGTCTATTTTGTTACCTGTTGGAAACAAGTTCATCTTTCAAGTCTTTGTACTCCAAAATTACCCAAGAGAAAGCAGTCACATAATCATCGTACCCCATCATTTTCTTACAAGCTGTCCCAGTAAAGACCAACTCTTGCACAGGTCTCCATTTGGAGCACAATGATATGATTTAAGAATCCCCTTTCACTCAAGCATTTACAGGCAGTAAAGATGAAGTTCTACTTCTGTAGAGAGATCATGATAGCTAAATACCTCCATATAAGCCACCAATTCAGCCTTCTGCTTTTCTTTTGTAATTTATTAGCAGCTTATCTGTGCTGCAGAGGTAGTTTTTGTAGAATATCCATACATCTATCCTCCTGAAAGTCACTACAGTTAAAAGTCACTTTTAATCACTACATCCGATTTCAAATCTAAACCCAGTATCTCTGTTGCATTCTGTTTGCATTGCAATATCCAAGCTTTAAAACTCATTCTACCCCCGCAAGCACTTGATTATGAAAAGACAAGCATCCAGTCTATGCCACTGAGAACAGTAAAAACCATGTTTGAGTACTCGCAAGAAGGATAATACGTTTGAGGTTTAAGTTTCTCTTGGTTAAACCACAGTCTGCAGGTGCCTGTACCATGCACTTCTGACATGGTGTATCACTGAATTCGAAACTAACTCTTATTTTCCTCAGTGTGATCTACTGAAACTTCTAGCTCCAACTGAATTTTAAAAATAAAATTAACATAAGCTTTACCCCCTCACATGTACAAGCTGTCAAATCAGTGTTTGGAAGATGCTGTTAATCAACAGAAACATTTCTGATTCAGTCATTAGAATAACATGTTAAAAAAGACTTACCTACTATACATAAACAGATTTCATTTCCCAGCATTTTTCTTAATTCCTTAACCCAGTTTTTTACCTGCAAAAAGAACAGAGGCAAGTTTATTTTCACTTGAGGTAATACTAGCTTAGGCATTGCGGAACTGACCCATTTCCTTCATTAACTGTTTACTCGAAACTTCAAACAAACATGTTTAGAGCAACATAGGTGGACAAAATATTCTTTAGATAGCTATGCATGGCTCTCGTTCAGCAGGTTTTAGTTCACAGTTGAAATTAAAAGCATATGACTTAGATAAAATGGTTCAATTACTCCAGAAATATAACTCACCAGACTCGTGTTAGCCCCACTCCAAAGAAAAAGTTCACTGCATTGGCCACTTTAGGTCAGGCATGAGATCTTTTATCAACAGACACTTACTGACAGATGACAAATGGTGCTTTAAAGGTAGAGGTACCTGAACTGAGTTGCTCAGGTTAGATTATAACAGGTGTTTTTTTCCTGAGAGAACAGATGGGACAAGAGTGTTGAGTCATCTGACAGTAAGGTGTCCATTATCAATTCTGTTGTCATGCTTTGAAGTTGTATGATTGCTGCACTGACTTAGGGACTGTTATTTTAAGGGAATTTAAGTCGTGAAGAGGCAATCACTTCAAGAACATAAAAATAGTTAGGATACATGATACAGAGGTAGTTATGCAGTAACTTCTGTAAATTAACCTTCCATCTTTTTGCTGATAATTTAAGTATTTTGATATCACAGAATTTTATTAAGTAGAAATCAGCATGGAAAGGCACAAGTTGAAGTAGTACTTACAAGTCATCACAATTCTGCAGATGGGGAGCAAGAGTTTAACTGCTAGCACAAGTGCTTTACTTACCCTACATCAGACTATTTAAATTACTTACACTATTGTGGAACCATACCTTTATACTACTTCTATCACTGCTAACCCAAGCCTTGCCCATACAACCACAATTTCTTAACCTTCTACACGGAAGTCCTGCTAGTTTTGCCACAAGCTAATCAGAGGCAAACTCACTTAGGAAAGAGTGCCACCAGTTTTCAGCTGGAACATCCTATAGAGTGATAGCATTGATTTGACACAGGGTTGGAAAAAAAACTCACCTGCTCAGACTGATCAACTGATACTGCTGTAAAATAATTACCCACCAAATTTTAGCTTTGATGAGGATTTGAAGTCCCAGTATCTATTATCACTGAGAAAGTAATGTTTCCACTATCATGTATTGCAATTTCAGAGTTCTCAGATCTGTAAGAGGTCATGTCACTTAATCTTTTAGTAATTTGGTTTATACAGTAGACATCAGTATTGCATACTATCACAACAGTACTGCTTTATGTTTATAGGCTGTCACAGATAACTTGCACATCTTATTCTCTGGTGTTCTTTGAATAACCCTGCTAGGACTTCAGTAGACTGAAAGTCAGCCTTCAAAAGAATACTAAGGTGGCATATACTTCCGTTATATGGTCTAAATTTGCAGATGTAATACATATTGCTATTGCTGAAAACAGGAGATTCCCATTTACACACTCATATCACAGATTATCTTTCCATCAGTTTACTCCTCGCACAAAGGTGAAAATCTGTCCAGTACCTTTTGAAAAGAGTCTTCATCTGTTATATCATATACTAGAATAGCGCCATTAGAATCCCTGTAGTAGATTGGCCCCAATGCATGAAATCTTTCTTGACCAGCTGTATCCTGCATTTAAAATACAACTGTTAGCATTTAAGACAAAGCAAACAATACTTCAAGGAAATCCAAGTACTTTGAAATTTTACTTTATTAAGAAGTGCGTTAACATTTGAGCTCTAGTAAACCTAAGTAATTTCTCAGGAAAATATTCTATTTAGCTAGGGGAGGGAGAATAGGAAAGTAAACATACCCATATTGCAAGGTTTACTCTTTTCCCACCAATATTTAGCTTCTTTGTAAGAAAAGATGCCTGGAAAGCAAAACAGATTAGAGTTAAGTTTTACACACAAATGTCTCATTTGACTTAAAATTCATTTACTAATAAAAACATCTGAATCAATAAAAGACAGATTTCTGGATCAAAATACTCTTTAAGCCAGAAGGCAGAGTCAATACTAAGCCAGTTAGTCATCTCACTACAGTTTGCCAAGAGTCTATTCTAAATAAATTTGGCTTAAGCCAATCATTTACTACATCTTTTTGCTGTTGGTTTGAGTGATTTGGGAAGGATAAGAGAGTTGTGCGGAAAGAGTCTGAATTCACAACACTAATAAGTCTAAGCTGAACTCAAAGCACATCACAGAGTACATGAAGTCGGGGTAGGAACCAGCCTAACAGGATTTTTAATTTGCAGGAATTCAGCAAAAGTAGTTCAACTATTAGTGAGCTACTAGAACAAAATAAAATAAAATAAATTTACTGCTAAAAGTCTCAGAACACTGTTATTCTGCAAGTTTCCTTGTCTGTATCTTTTCGGGTTTTTTTCCCCCTCAACTGAGCCCACAACTCTCCCCATTTGTTTTGGGGGCTTCTTTGGGGCAGTGGTATGGTTTGTTTGGGTGGGTTTTTTTTTTTTTTTGCTGTTGTTGTTTTGTGGGGGTTCCCCCCACCAGACACTGTTCCTGAAAGCTCAGCGATATGCTTCTCAGCTTACACACAAAGTAAGTGGCAGGATAAGAAAAGCCTCAGAATAAGCATACACACTGCTCTAAGAATTCCATTACATTATCTTCTGAAAACGTTTTACAGGACCAGAGCATATTGCAAGGTTAGTCTAACTTAAAGTAACTCAAAAGTATGTCTGTTCTTCTCCAAGCCTGTGTAATCCACATTTTCAAACACTGCCTCTGTTACCAAGTGTATAATACGGTGGCTAGAAAGGGGTATAATTTAATAAAGTTTAATAGGGTCTGAAGGAGTTGATATATTAGGAACCCGCTCCCTCCATTCTGAAGACTAGCAGTAACATGTTAACATCAGACAACTCAGTTGCCAAGGGTTAACTTTTGTCTTTTGCCTTAAGTTACACTCAGTTTTCCTTTCAGCTTCACCTCATCTTGCATTTTGGACATAAACAAGTACTCAGTGGTATTTTACAATACATTCATCCCACATTATTTTAGGCTGGACTGTAGCAGCTCAACATGAGCTCTCTGTATGAGCATTGACCAGGCATTGAACTAACTAGGAGTCGTGTGTATGTGGAAAATGTCATGGACAAGATCAGCTGCTTGAACCAGCTTGCTGCTTAACTACACAAGCAACTAGTACACATGCAGACACCATGGTAGTTCAATTTACACCAGCCTAAACTGCTGTGAAAGTGCCTCTTGAGTGCTGCCTGTATTACAGTTGAAGTCATCCAACACTCAGCTGCTAGAGCAGCTTCTGCTCTTCAGCTACTTCTCTGACACCAACTCTGGCATCTATATGACCTCAGGTGAGATGATTCAAGGAACTTTTCTTCTTTTTTTGAAGTAAACTATACCTTCCCCCAAAGCTTTCCATGAAGTCTGATAAACAGAACAGAGAGAAGACAGACTAGAGGAAAGAAAAAAACAACACAGGAACTTTCCAAGAGCAGATAGCAAAGAACTAATCATTATGACCCACTGTATTCAACATATTTAAAAACCCCACAGAACTCAGTATGCATAAAGTTATATCATCATGGCTTTAGACACTGGCCCAATTAATAGCACATATATCCCTACTATCTGACAGAGCAAATATTAAAGTATGCTTATCCCCATAGATAAGTTTTGCTTAAGTATCACCAGTCCTTCAGGTCACTACAGCTTTTGAGAGCAACACTGTCTTTTAGCATTAACAGTAATTCCTTTCCTATATGCCCAAGTATCAGAAGACCCATACATTCAAGTAAGGCTTTTTAGTATCTCCTAAAAACCAAGAAAGTCACAGGAGATTGTGGCAAGGATATTTTAACATTGGACTACTGTACTTGCTCTCTGCATTAAAACTTGATGAATTTGTACTAATTAAGTTTTAGCCTACCTAAAGTCTTAGGCCCCTAACCAAAAAAGGAGAGACAATATCCTGTATCAGATATCTTCATTACAAGCAAGTTTGTCTAAAAAGCTTTCCTGATAACAGGACTGGAACCTGGTATTTGAAGTAGTCATGGTTAGTAATGAGCAGAAGGCTTTGTGAACATGCTGTGAGAAAGTCAATACTCTACTACAGATCAGATGCTTCATTCTTCTTCATTGTGTTCATATACTTGAAGAATACTGTCAGCAGGCTCTGTTCTTGAATTAATAGGTATGGGTAAGTTTAGCACATTTACCATCAGTAAAGTGCATTTTACAGCCACAGAGGCAAACATGCCAAAGACAAGCCACCTAATATCTACCTTTCAACAGCTCCCCACCCTCCCCCCAGTTCCATCTGTCTCATGAAGAGCAAGGTCACTACTCTTCACTCATTCTGAAGTTATAGAGAAAAAAAAACCCACCAGGTGAACACAAGGATTATGCAGTTTTTAGAAATCGGGGGGGACCCAACATAGAAGGAAGAGCCTTAACTACTGTTTTGAGATAGTTTAGGAGCCTAGTTTAAGAAAAAAATCAGCTACCAAGAGGGTAAAGGCCTTTGAAATCAGTGGAGTCTAGACAGCATTAGGTAATTACACATAGAAGAGGATTCAACATTTTTTCTAATCTCCAAAGAATTTACCAAATTGAGTATTACAGATTTAAGTCCGAGTTGTGACTCTGCTTACAATCAGTAACTCCTTTCCATATTATTTTCATTACTATGACAATTCATTTTTGCTAGGACTTTCAAAAACCCACAAATATAGGACCACAGTTAATTTAAAGATAAGTAATCTCAAACAGCTCTTTGAAGTAAGCTACTAATTTTGGTATTTTAGCTCTAGTGTCTTATGACTGGTCTGAAGAATACTTATACACTGGGAAGAAAAGGATAATGCAATTATAAGAGCTAAAATTCCATTCTCTTTATGTGCCTGTAGAGTATCTTTTCTTTCTTTTAATTCTTTCTTCTAAGAGCTCAGTTTCATATGTCCATCAGGTCCTGTTAGGAGCTGATAAAGGGGTCTGAGTAGAACACATGGAAGACCCAGCTGGAAAAGAGTCTCTTGAAAGTCACTGAATAAAAGCAGGTGTATGTCACCTGCCCCTTCACTGCTTCATCTTCAACAGAGGCAAGCCAGGCACACAAACACTGCATATAGCACTGCACCTCCTTGCAGTCTTCCCCCCCGCCCGCTCCCAGCTATCTTAGACAGCCAAGACAGCTTTTCCAGGTTATGCAAGTCCAGCAAAACAATCAGAATCTGTATAGTATGATTAGCACCACATCAGTGGCTCTCTTGGGTTGGATATTTTGCAGTCCTCCACAAATTTGAGAGATTAGTACACTAAAGTTGTATTTATCTTGAGTAATTAACTAACAGAAAGTGTCTACCCAAATTTTTTAAAAAAAATAGTTTGACAGTAGGTTTATTATTGGAGTAATTCCAGCACAGTTCACTTTGATATCAATTTATAGCTTAGAATTATTTTATCAAGATAAGAGCACTGACCTCAATATTTCAATCAATGGGAACCAATTCTAACTGTCTCACCAGGTCTGACAACAGGTTATGGATTGTATTCATTGTTAGCACAAAACCATACCTTTCCTGCATCAGCTTTTTCATATTATTCTAGATAATGTTTTCTTATGTGACTCAGTAGTTACCTTAATTTCAATTTGCAGGTCATCAATATCTCAAGTACATGACTTGAGGCTAACATAACTACAGCAACACATCCCAAGCAGCCTCCTAACCTCAAAGGAAGTTCCAGTTCACCATTTCCCTCTAGCTAGCATTTAGGGAGGGGGCACACAGAGAGAAGAGAAACAGTTCCCTTTCACTAAAAGCCTTCAGTTACTAGCACAAAAGAAACTCTCCTGTTCGGGCATACACAGATTAACTTCACAGTAGAATAATACTTAAACGTTAGAACTCAGATAGAAAAGCACAGATATACATGAGATAAAAGATTCACACGGACCAATTTAAAGACTTCCTGTGCTCTCCCCCATCGCCAGGCTCACACTGCAGGAAGCACCAGCCAACACCACTAAAAGTTTCCAGAAGGCTACAGTCTCACCACCCTTTTTGTTGCAGTCATACTGGAATAAAACACTATACAGTACTTTCTTTTTACTAAGTCAGAGATTACTGTGGATGGAGAGCCTCCTGTCTCAGTATTTAGTGGTCTTTTCATACGATTCATCACTATGGCTCCTTTGCTGAATCAGGAGCTAATTATTTAGCTAATTTTGGCTTTACTGGAACAAAAGTAATTTGGTGCCATACTTTGAACTGATGCCATGAAACAAAACCACCTTATCAGATTAAGCCTTTAATCTTAAAAAAAGGTTGTTTTGCAAAAATGTCATTTCATTGCTTAATCAGATATCCTAGTTCCTCCTGATCTTATTTTTTAAGGGATGTTTTAATTTGCTGGTGGCAGAACTTACTAAAGCTTTCTTCTAGAACTGCAAGATGTAGGAAAAAGACAACTAATAAAGACAGTACTTCACAAGCACACATGACATACAGTAGAATTCAACAGCAACTGACATTGTAAAATACAATCAATAAGATGTATATGTGGCTAAGGAGGCTCAGAACAGAAAAGCAAATGAGTTGAGAAACACTGTCCAGTCAGTTAAGAGATTCAGGTGGCAACCAGAAACCTAATCACAGTGGAGAAACAAAATCTCGCTATCAAGTGTGAGCATGTGCTTCCACTCCCCTGCAAGCACACACACACCCTTCCAGACAGTCGAAACTGAAAGCTGTCAAGCCATCAGATCTAGACATTTTCCTATCAATGTTTTGGAGGCATTTAAAGGTCCATTTTTTGACCATATTTGTGACCCAAGTCTGTATTTCAACTCACTTTTTGATTCTAATTTTAGGTTTTCCACTACAGAATTAGAAGAACATGATTAACCAAAAAAACACTGAGCTGCATCACATGACAAACTACTCAGCTTTACTCTTTCTACATGGGATATGAGAATTCAGCTATACACAATCATTTTGATGCACTTTAAATGATTGTTTGCTCAATGCTACACTTCAGCTACAGCTCTGACACCTACAAGCTACTAGTCATTTCTGTAGCGTAGCAAATATCAATTACCTCTATGGCAATCAGAGCTACAATCAGCTTGCCATAAATACCACACCATGCCTAGTAAACCTACCAATATATTCATCCAACAGCAGAGAATGAACATAGGGTAACGAAATTTAAAACATGTTCTTTTTAGCTCTTTATAGCAAAAACAGAACAGCATCTGTTTATGAAACATTCACTGTATTGTTTCTAGTGCACCTCTAATGTTTCTTTGGTTTTAAGGGAAAGTTTCACTATTAAATACTTCTGAGATACTCAACCCACACGATTTTTCCCCTAAATGCACAGGAATAGTACACAACTACCCTAAGGCCGTTTTTTGGCATTACCTACTACTTATTCTGTACTTCACAGTACCTCAAAAGTAGTTCAAAACCCACTAGTAGCCCACGTGGTGGCAGCGTTTGTTTCTTTATTTACAGAAAAAAAGCATTCAGAACAGTATACATTACAGGGCTAAAACCACACTTTCATATACATGCTCACAACTGCTAAGAAAGATGCTGTGCAACTGGTGTAACTGTAAATAAAAAGGTTAAGCAAGCACAGACATCCCAAAAAAATTTACAACCCACAACACGAAGTTTAAAACGTGTTTTCTGAGTCCATGTACAATATAAGCGGGTTTTTTGTACCATGGCATACATGCCATTCAGCGCTAGTAGGTAATGAAAAAACATTACTTTCAAGCAGACACCCTGCCACATTTCATAAGCAGAACATCACTTTTTATTTCTTTATAAATTAGTAGACAGTACCACTGAGAATCAGGCCAAAATTCAGGGAGATAATGTGACAAGCAACTAAGCCTTAAGAATCTTTCCTGCTATTAAATCATGAGCCTGAATCTCACAAACCATTTTGTGAAAGCTGTTCTCTTTAAACAGTAGTATTTAGGTAATGCAAGTGTTTGGATTTGAGAACACGAGGAAGACTATAATTAACAGAAACGCAGCGCATATATGAAACACTTAGTCATCAGTCCACTACCAATGATTACAATAACAACATTATTTTCAAATCAGGCTCCCCACGATTCAAATGAAGACATTGATATACATAACTGGAAAAAACCAAACAGCATTCAGAAGAGAAATGAGGCCTTTAAGTACTGAAAGCTTAAGTCTGAGGCGTAAGAAGAACGAGAAAATCAGCTTCCAGCAAACTCGGCAGGGGACAGCCACCATTTAAAGCGCAGCAGCCGTCACTCCGACCACCGCTCAGCGGTGAACAAGACGGCAAGCACCGAAACCCTAGCGCGGGTTTACGGAGCGACACGCCACGACCCGCAGGGCGGAAGGAGCAGGCCGGTAAGCGCCACAGGGCGAGGCAGGGGCGGACTGGCACCGGCCCGCAGCCCCCGAAGGCGCGCAAGGCAAGGGGGGAGGAGCAGCGGATCCCCCCCCGCCCCGGTACCCCCGGGCAGGGTCCCCCCGCCCGCCCCCCGGCCCGCACCTGCAGGGTGGTGATGTGCTTATCGTTGAACTTGTTCTCGCAGTACCGCAGCACCAGGGAGGTTTTCCCCACGCAGCCCTCCCCGAGCAGCACCACCTTGAAGGAGAAGCTGCGGCCCCCGGCCGCCGCGCCGGCCCCCGCCGCCATCCGCGCCCCGCCGCCCAGCCGGGCCGCCGCCGCCTCACATCAACGGCTCCGCGCCGCGGCCGCGGGGCGCCGCCGCCGCTGCCACCCTCGCCGCCGCCCACCGGGACGGGGACCCGCGGGGCGGGAGCGGGGAGGAGAGGGGGAAGCTGCCGCCGAGGCCCCGGGGATGGATGGGGCGGGGGGGGGGGGGGGGTGGTGAGGGGAGGGACACCGAGAGCCACAACGTTCCCCCTAATGGCGTCTTCTTCCTCCTACGTCACGCGCCGCTCGGTCACGCGCCCCTGGCCGCCGCCAATGGGAGGGGTGGACGCGGAGGCGGCGGGAGGCCCCGCCCAAGGGCCGCGGAGGGGCGGGGAGGGGGCGGGGCCTGCGCCGGGGGCGGGGCCTGCGCCGGGGGCGGGCGGCGGCCGCCTCCCCTCCTCGGGCCGCTCCGCCGGGCCCGGGTCCGGCCCGGTTCGCTGCTGCGCGCCCCCGGGCGCGGGAGCAGCGGTGTGAGTACGCGTATGTACGCGTATGTACGTGTATCTGCCTGCCGGCGGCTCTGCGGGCGCCAACGGCCCGGCCCCGGCCTCGGCCTTGCGGGCGGCGACCCCCTGAGGCGCAGGCCGGCCTGCGCGGCCGGGGCGGGCGGGTGGGTGAAGCGCCTCCCGGCAGCCGCTGGCGTTTTCCATTGCCCGTAAAGGGCAGCGGGAGCGGCGGCCGGGGGGAAGGCAGCTGCCTGCAGAGCTCCGCCCTGGGGTGGGGGGGGAGCTGCTCCTCAGGGCTCTCCCCGCGCGGGTGCTAAAAATAGCCTCCTGTCCCTAAAACACGTAAGGAGGGGAAGCGATGAGACAGGCCGCTGGGCGGGGTGTCGCTCCAGGCCCGAGCGTAACGAATAGCTGTACCATATCTAGAAATAAACCGTCGGTAGAGATGGAAACCCCTGCAAGAGTTATACATGCATATGAGTTCGCTTTTAAATGTCATAATAGGGCTTTCAGATGCAGCCAGTGTATCTACCCGGCCTGTCCCTGTGAGCAGGAGGCCAAAGCCTCTAACGAACAGATTACATAAACATCACAAGCACGGGTTTTGTTCCAGCCTCAGTGGCCCTATCCATGTGAACCGAGTTACATGAGGATCTAAATGTTTGCGAAAAAACAGTCCATAATAAAATGCTTTGAAACAGAGATGTGAGAGCAGGCGATGAAAAAGGCACAAGAAAAATGTTCATCTGTCGGGTTCCTTGATTGTAGGGGTCTGGTAGTATTTCATACGCTCAAGAACTAGATAATTGCCTTGTAAAGCTACATATCATTCCTTAATTAAAAGCAATCCTCACAAACCAAAGTACTGCAGTGTAACTTCTCTCTAGCGATCATTTAGTGGTAAGAAAAACAATGCTTATGAAAAGGCATCATAGTGCAATTTCCTTTGTCAGATACTATTAATGCTGTGCTGTGTGTGAAAGAATAGAGCAAAGAACGGAGAATGCATCCAGGAGAACAAAGATTGAATTTCCTGAAGCAAGAAGCCTCATTACTGAACAGCATTACAGTCACATACGAAATTGATTGTTTTTATTTTCTCCAGATGTAAACAAAGGAAATCTTTTTATTTTATCCAGTTGTAAATAAAGGAAATGGGACAAGGTAAAAAATCAGCGCAGACACAATCTTCAGGAGTATCTTGTCTTTAAATAAATTCCTAGTTTTATTAGCGTGTAAGTGGTTTCAGCAAGTTACTCTAAAAATACTGTCTTGCTGGAAAGCGATGCTGGCTTCTGTCAATCATGCCTTCTGTGTACAGGCAGTAAAACTGACTGGTGTGTTAGTTATTCTACTTGCAGGCTGAATAGAAGGAGGAAGTAAGATCAGGCTTGGATTAAGGTTGCCAGAGACAATGGAAATCAATGCAGACAAGCACAAGCTGCTTGCAGGGCTCAGCAGGTTGAGACTTTCCTGGGTAACTGGTAGCAAATGCATCTGCTGAGACACAGGGCTGTGTGGAAGGCTGTCTTGAAAACTGCTAGCAAAAACACCTTCCTATTCTTGTAGCTTTTTACTGTTTTCAACAAAAGCAGGTTCTATGTACATTCTTTATAAATACACAGGATTATACTGAAGAATACACCTGGTTTGTACTTTTCAGTTCTCCTTTGAACAGAAATGATCCATATATCAGTTACATCTTACTGGTTAAAAGGGTACTTTCTGCGTGGGTGATTTTTCATCAATCTTAAGTCAAGTGTATTATTGTACTGAACACTGTGATGGAAATACAGGCTATTTTCCAGTGAGAAAGAGAGCTGAAGCTTTGAAAAGGGCTGCAGGAGAGACACCCTGTATGAAGTCCATGTGCTGAATACGCCTGACAGCGTAACTGTGAGCATTGTTTTCCTAACAGAGAGCACAGCAAAGCGTAAAACACCAAGTGAAGCTTGATTCTGGCAGACTGTATTTCTCCAAGAATCTTTTGCTGTGGTGCAGTCAGAAGATGCATCTTCTCACTGACAGTAGGCTGCTGCAAGTAACTACTGTATTCCATCATTTCTGTTTTCTTCTCTCTCATCTGGAACCTGTGCTTACTGATTTTCTTGTATGAGAAGTCCTGTACCTTCCAAAACTTCATCCACCACTACTAAATGAAGTTAAATGGCCAATCTGGCTGAGAACAAAAAATTCTGTCAGAGCTACCTAGAGTGTCACATTTCACTGTAATTTGATATGCGTGACTTATTAAAAGTTTTAGTTTTAATAAGTTAAAGTTTTCTTAAAAAGCTAAAGTTTTAACTAAAGTTTACAACTTTACAGGTTTAACTATCAGTGATAGTTATCAAGTTATTTTAATATTGTTAATTTAATTTGGGAGGTGTTTATTTTATTTCAGCATATTTGAGAAAAGAATTCCTCTTTTTCATTTAATTTGGTATGCTTCCCCTTTTTACATAGCTTCCTAAAAATACTTTTACAGACCTTCTGTTTTAACTATGTTGCTGATCATACCTGCATGAAAAATGCCTTCTGAGACACATTTTCTATTTCACAAAGAAACTACCATACCCTGTATG
Source organism: Pelecanus crispus (assembly GCF_030463565.1). Taxonomy (NCBI): domain Eukaryota; kingdom Metazoa; phylum Chordata; class Aves; order Pelecaniformes; family Pelecanidae; genus Pelecanus; species Pelecanus crispus. The sequence goes on along the minus strand of NC_134643.1, from coordinate 41,979,399 downwards.
TTATTATACCAAAACAAATTGCACCATTGTATCCATTGCCATTACCTTTTATCGTTCTTGGTAAGACTTTACTCACGCCTTTTACTTCACAAGCAGTGTCATCTCTCAAAGTGAAAATCATGTGCTTCTTTTGGCTTGCATTATTAGATCTCCTTAGAAAAATATTGCATGTCTTAATTCCAGTGTAAACTTAAGCACATGCAGTAGCCGTACAGAGGAGATACTCCAGTTGGTCAAACCTACAACAGCATGAACGCCTCCCCTGCCACTGACAACCTGCAACTGATTTCTGGGACAATTACACGTTTCCTGTAAATTACAGAGGTGGCAGTTGTTTTGCAGATAACATCAGTTTTATCTGTGCATTTTTTTCCATTGGAGAATATTTCTGAGCATGATTTGCCGTAGTTGCAGTAAAACGCTCTGATTTTATCAGATTTACTTGGAAAAGAAAGATAGTACAAAGTCTCAGCCAAATAATGTACAGTTTTATAAGATCAAATGGCTCCTTGAAACTATAGATGTCTATAAAAGCAAGAAATGAGAACAGGAGAAAAAAACACCACCAACAACAACAAAAAACATTTAAAATGAAGTTAGTAATATAGTCTCAGTGCTGGCAGGAAACAGAGATGCTCAGAATGAAATGTGTGTATTTGTGCTTCTAACATGACTGAGACTGATAAAAACATCCAGTCCAGATGGAGAGACAGTAACACTGTTCTACCAAATGACAATCACAGGTAAGATCAACATATCCATCAAAAATACAATAGGTATATTTACCTAGGGTGAGATCTGTACTTTGGGTTACTTCAATTATGACAATATAGTAAGCACATGTTAAGAAATGTTAAGGTAGTAAAAAGGTGTGGTCTGCTTCAAAAAGAAAGATGACTATTCAGGTTCTGAGGATTAGAGATGGAAGAGCAAAGCATATGAACCTGAAGAGAAAAGAACAAATAATTCAGAAAGAACCTTGACCCAGAGAGACTTTTCGGAACATGTTTTACCCACTCACTCACTGCCAGAGCCTCCCTGTACCCATGGGGATGTACTTGACAGGTTCAGTAATGTGCTTGGAGGCCTGGAGGCTTTGTGCAGCATGAAATTGGTTTCTAATTTGTAGAAACAAGTAAAACATGGGATCTGATTTCTAGCTAAGAAACAATGCCAGCAAGGGACAACTGTTATTTTTTCTTGTAAAGAAAAAGATCATTATCATTTAAAAGTTCAGTTCTCCATGTTGAAGAGGAATTGTCTGTAAATGTCATTCTCCCTCGGGATAAGCAGTTCTGAATCCTTTCCCACTTTGCATTATCTTTTTCATATGTACACAGCGACACATATGGCACTGCCAAATACCATCCCCATGTGATCCTGACAGATCTCCTCACTGACAAGCAGCATCCTAGATGCGTGCTGAGAACAGCAAGCAGCATGCTGCTCCACCATTCATCCACCCCCTGCTCTTGGCATTTGCACTTGCAGGAACAAAGGGTCTGTTCAGGCTCCAAATATTCTGCTCAGTGCTTCTTCTTCTTCTCCCCCTGGAATGAACATCCCTCACACCCTTCAGTAAAGGAACACATGGATGAAAGCATGAACGAAACTGAGGGCAGGGCAGAATGATACATAGATGCATCAGCATGCTCAAAGACACTGGAGATCAAAAAAAAAAAAAAAAGCAGTTTGGTAAATGCTTTATTCATTTATTGCAATTCCGCCATTCCCTATGAAAAGAAGAAAAGGAGAGGGAATGATGATCTGGGCTAAGAATGAGGAGGTTTCTCCTCCCTCTCTCTTTTAATTTCCTGCTCTCATATTCATACCTAAAATGTTTCTCCAGGTGCCTCAGTTTGGAAAATTTGGCCATTATCTTGAATACACTAGACTGATTAGTGAATGTTATTGAAGCCACCCACCTAAGTTGCTGCGCTTCTTGCTGTATAATAATTAAGCTATAATAATAATAATTCTTGAGTTCTCTGACAATGTTACTCAAAATGATGTCTGGGTGTGCCATATTTATTATAGGAAATAAAACATTTAAGATGTAAAATATGTACAAGAGGCAAATGTTGTCATCCACAAGACTGCCTTTGGTCAGAATGGTGTAGCTTCAGTCCAGGTATTCCCAAGTTTGGCTGACTGTAACTACTCTCACACACTGTTTCATTTCCCACGGGCCTTTAATGTGGATTTTAGTTATTCAGAACTTGCAGCAAAGACCATGAAGACAGAATCTGTTGTGCTACTTATTTTGGGGCAGAAATGCAGCATATAACAGCAAGATTCCCCAGGACTGGAAGATACGGAAATTTCTCTTCATTGACACATTAGAACAAATAGATTGGCATCCCATGGAAACTACACAGAATCTCAAAGCAATGAAGAAGAGACAAATGGAGTTGTAACGCCTTTCAGCATTAATCCATGATCTCACTCTTCAGCCCTGTGTGGGGGCCCTGAGAGCAGCCCTGCTCCGGGAGGTTTGGCTGCTGGGGCTCAGGGCCAGCGTGGAGCCGGTGGCAACCCCTTTCTTCTGGGGAGAGGCCCCAGAAGCAGATACACAATATGGATTGTTGGGTCCTCAGCTGCTACAGATGCGAGGTCAGGGCTTTGTGGAGCATTTGTCCACTTTCCAGCAGGCGGTCTGAAGGTTTCATTTATGAGCATTAGCCCTCCCAGTTGGCAACCAAGGTGAAATCAGAAGAGGGTACTGAGGGAATAAATACACTACAAGGGCATCTACGTTGTTTTGTATTTATATTAACAGCCAGAAATGAGCAAGAGAAATTAAAAAAAAAAATCACTAATGAGAAGAAGTGTGCTATGAATAACATTTCTGAAGCTTGCATGGACAATTTGTATTGCTGGAGTATAAAAATAATATGCTATAATCTATTTAACAAGCGAAAAGATGGTGAAGAACATGGGACCCTCTAACTTGTTTTGAAGACACTGTAACTTGTATCAAAATTATTAACAACTCAGACCTCAGACACAGAAAACCTTGAATGCATCATTTCAACTGGTAAATCCCAAGAAAGGGACATTGCTGGAGATCAATAAAAGACCACCAAACAAACCGCAAAATTACTTTGAATTTCTTTATCGAAACTTGTCTGTATTCTGCCTATATGGTTGAGGAGAAGGAGAGGAAATGGTGTGACAGTCCATTTAGAAAGTCTGTATTGGAGGACCTTGCAGCTGTGGACTATCAGCTGAATTTCAGGAATGCCTCATCTTTCATTTCTTAAAAAGTAGAGCACACAGCATGAGGCAGTCCTGCTTTGGGCTTAATCCTTAAAAAGAATCATGGCACTGGAGATGGTTTCCTAGGCATCAGGGACACAAATATAGGCAGAAAAAGAACATTACCAGTTAGCAGAATCATAGATTGCTTTCGGCTGGAAGGTACCTTTAAAGGTCATCTCATCCACCCCCCCTGCAGTGAGCAGGGACATCTTCAACTAGATCAGGTTGCTCAGAGCCCCGTCCAACCTGACCAGGGATGGGGCATCTACGACCTCTCTGGGCAACCTGTTCCAGTGTTTCACCACCCTCATCATAAAAAACTTCTTCCTTATATCTAGTCTAAACCTACACTCTTTTAGTTTAAAACCATTACGCCTTGTCCCATCACAACAGGGCCTGCCAAAAAGTCTGTCCCCGTCTTTCTATTATAGGCCCCCTTTAAGTATTGAAAGGCCGCAGTAAGGTCTCCCTGCAGCCTTCTCTTCTCCAGGCTGAACAACCCCAACTCTCTCAGCGGACTTCACAATGGAAGAAAACTTTTTCTTACAAAGAAAAGTGGAAATCATAATTGGGACTCCTCTAAGAAGAGCTTATAAGGCTAGAAAAATCACAATGCCATAATTTAAAAAAGAAAGGCAAAGAGGTAACTTTTGCTAGATGCCCTACCTGGATGAGTAGGAGCAGAAATTAAGTTTAGAAAAAAGAGAGGGAAGACAGGAGAAGTAGAAAGCAATTAGTAGTCATTTAAGATAATGACAGGCAAAATATGAGCAGGGAAGCCAAACAGTTGAGGGTAAATCCACTGCTTATAAAGTTAATAGGTTTTAAAATGTCATAGTTACAAAAGCCAATACCTCCCTCCCCCAAAAGTCTGTTTACTAGATATATGCTCTAACAGTGTTAAGAATGAAAACAAAAAAAAGCAGAAGTGCTCATTTTAAACCCATGCTGGCAGACCAGGGAAATTCCAGAGGAAAGCAGAACTGGTAAGATTGTATCAAAATTTAAAAAGTGAAAATGGGACCCCTGCAATCATACACTACCTAGATTAGTATCAGTCCTTGGCAAACCTTGTTTAAACAGTCATGCCAATGTTTTCAAATACAGAAACGGGCAGGTTCAAGTACAGACCCGGCGGGTCTGTATTTACTTCCCAGGGTTGTATAAAGGTTGAAAGTTCCCAGCAGAGTAACTTGCTGCTGCGTGGTGCAGCAGAAGGTGGGGAAGTCAGCGGCACCGTAGGTTCCCTCAGACTCTGCTCGGAGCGAGAGCGATGTGCAAGCTGATCCCCAGTGAGACCTTCAGTGTGCTGACTGCGGGTCAGTCACAGCAGCAATAATAAAAGAAAGGGTTTGTGCTTACTGGCTGATCAGCCAGTAGATTTTCCAAGAGGTCCTACAGCAGGAACGGGAACATGGAAGAGAAGCGTGGGTGCTAACCAGAGTCCCTCAGGGACATCCTAAAGCAGACTTGTTTCAGTGCTGCTGAGTTGCAGTTAAGCAATGATAATTGCACGGGTGAGGAAAGGGATGAGCTGCTCTGAGCAAAACCAGTCTGCTTTGGATCATGGAAAGCTTACTTAATCAGCTATGCGTCTTCATCCAAATCGTCATCAGTATAACAGCAACCAGCCTGTTCACAGACTGACTCTTTGGTAATGATAATTGCCTGTTGCACATAGACTTGTACGGCCTTCTGTACAGGCACAGACTCACCCATCCTCACTGTGGCATTCATACCTTCAGCTGTGGGGAGGAGCAGATGATGACAAGAAGAAAAGTAATGATGCAAAAGAATGTCTAACAATTAAATGAAGCATTCAAATATTATGTGTGCCAGTCAACAAAGTCTAATGGAAAAACAGGTCTCGTCAGAGAAACGTGAGGTGAGATTACAGGCTTGGCTGCTAGAAGATAATGTCATAGCTGTACTAATTTTTTAAGGTGATTGACTTAGCACCACATGTTAATGATCAGAAAAAAATTACTTTATAATGCAATAAAGCACAGATTCAGTGCGTCAAGAACTGGATGAGCAGTTCAAAGTAGCTGTTGGTGAGACAATCATCTTTGAAAACTAATGTTTGCTTTGGGGCTCCTTGGTTTTCCTAAATGGCCTGGAAAGTAAATATAAAATCAGTGCTAATCAAACTTGAAGTGATGTGGCACTGTCAGGGTGATAAACAGTGGCAAGAATAAGGCAGCCAGCAAGAACTGTATGAAAAGCTATCTCCTGAAAAGTAGGAACATTGTAAAGGATATATGAGTGATAACTCTTAGGCAATATAAAGAATATGAGCGTCAAAACCTGACAAGTATCTCGGTATATGACTGCAGCAAAACGGCTGAGGTAATCCCTGGATATGAAATAAGGAAGTAACAAAGAGATGATTTTATCTCAATGTATAGCATTGGTAAAACTGATACTGGAATTTGGCACATAGTTTAAAAACAGGTTAGAGAGCAGGAAAGGGCTCACTTCGGTCAGCTCATCAATGCTATAGCAGGGACAGGCACAAGGAAAGAACTAATAGTGGAATGCAAAGCCAGACAAATTCAGATTCAAAATGAAACACAAGTTTTAAAACCAAGACAAACTATGAAGTGAAGCAGATGATTCCTCATCTTCTGTCAACTTTGCATGAGGGTTGATGGGGAGCCTGATGGCATGACTTTGGCCAGATACAGATTGTTTTTCAGGCAGTCACCAGGCCCAGTTCACAGGAGATTGACCATCTCTGCCAGCTGTGAAACTTAATAATAATTTTAAAATAATTTATTTTTTCAGTATAGTAGTCATCATATTTATTGCTGAAAGAAAGACAGTCAGAATTATAAATGGCCCAAGTGAGCATCACATCTCACTCAAATATAGTGCATTCATCTAAGACTTCTAAAATTTGGAGGAAAACTTGCATTCTAAACGTATACTTCATGGGAATAAGTGTAGCAATCCTAGGACTATATCGTGTGGTTTAAATTGAAGCAGTTTATCCTAAAGCAGCCTTCAAAACAAGGAAAAAATCAGATAAGCTGTTTTTAATAATATCATTCAATCCTTACCACTGATATAAGGCTTATTGCTGCACTCTAAAATACATTTAATTTTATAGATTCTTTCCTATGCAAAGTGTTCCTTAAAGTGCTTTGCAGTACACATACTGGCAATGAGCAAGTAAAGAAATAAGCTACAATAATTGCATGCTCAATTATCACTCCTGTTCAGTCCTGCATTTTAAAAAAGTGTATAAAAGGCAAATGACTGGACACCAGGATTATCATGTAAACTCTTAAAGCAAGTGCTTTCATTTCTGCTGACTGAACAAATAAAATAGAATCAGCTGGCTTTTTCCTTCCCCTCATAATTTCTTCCCTTAGAAATTTCTAATTTAAAGCCTGTTCTTCTTTCAATTACTGTAAGTAACCCAGTTTCAAGACAGTCACATGGACACAGCGGGAAAAAGAGTATAGTTTATCGGGGCAATTGCACATTAGTGTCAGAAGAACACGTCCCATAAAAACAATCATCATCTTGATGCTTTGACCAGTGAAGTATTTTCTTTTAAAATGCAAAGCCTCTTGTTAGAAGTGGAGAGCTGTAGTGATAGAAATATTGGTCTCGTTTTCTGTTTAGAAAAATGCTGAAGTATGACTCCTGCCCCCAAGCCTGAAGCAGCTGATGCTCCAGGGCAGTATGAGGGGCTGGGGGTGGGGGATCACACCCATCGTTTCAGTTCTGCAGGAGAGGAGAAACCTCCTGTGCTAAGTGAGGAGATGCTTAACATGAGCGGCCCCGCTGGGTGCCAGGTTGCCCGATGAGATTAGGATTACGTTTTTGAGAATCACGTTGTAACAAGCGACAGCAGTGCTGTGTTTCTGGCCAAAATCCTCCACCTGCCCGTGAATGAAAGCACTACACCAAGTTGCTGTGCTCTTGTACCCCAGAGGAAGCTGCCTGTCAGCGCTGGGTTAGACAGCTTCTGGAGAGTAAGCACAGTGGTGTATGTACACTCTGTGCATGTATATGTGGAGAGATATATATGGATACGTAATTGTCTGTTATATGTATATATGTTGCGTATATGAAAAGTGAGATTAAGGGTGAGATTAAGCGCATTATAGACATTCAAATAACAACATATTGCTCTTCAAGTGGGAGCTCCTTTGGAAAGCCATTATTTATATCAAGGTCTTTCTTAGTTAATCGGTAAAAAACATCTCCCATGGCAAGTTTGCACATCCGGCCAGCGGAAACTTTGCCACTGTAAAGCAAGATGTCCTTCAGGGGAGGCCACTCAGATGGTTTCCGTGCCTTCCCGGCTGTGGCAGCGTGCTGGTGGCCTCAGGCCAGCGGGACGTGGGGAGAGGCACTTGCCCGGAGCGGGGCAGAGGAGCAGAGGGGCTGCGGTGGGCACCAGCCTGCTCTGCTGCAGCTGTCGCCTGCGTGTGGTGGCAGCTGCCCTCTCCTCTGCTGGGTGTGTGCCTGAGGCTGCATCCCCACCCGCAGAGATGGGTTTTACAGGCTCTTCATGCCTGAAACCAAAGCCACAGAGGACAGGTCTGGAGACAAAGATAGCAGTCCTTGGTGCTGGAGGTATAAAATATGTCATTACCGACAATGAAGATGAAGTCGCAGATAAATGGGACGGGACAATCATGGTTTCCCATACCCATTTTCTCTGTGTTCCTCTTTGGGGTTTATATTTTATTTTAACCCTATAGTAATAGCCCTCATACCATTATTTACAAAACATCTCTCAACCCAAGTTGAGGTCTTGGGCCTCAACAGTGTGCTCAGCGCAGCTTTCTGAAGACAAACCACGCAAATCTTTAGTGTTTCTTCTTCTGGTAAGCTGCTCACTTTGAAACTTACTTCTGGAGCCAGACCTTCAAGATTTTGTAGGCTTATGGGAATTTCACAGGAAAGGTCTGAGGTGATGAACCTCCAAACAGACCCCTTGTCTTCCAATGAATGAGCACTTCTGGAAGACTTGTCCTTCCTGGTCTGTAGATAATCCTGATGGTATTGTACTATCAGCTGAATTTATACAGAAGCTTGAGGTGACAGTTAGGCATCATTAAACATTAATCATTAAACATTTAATCATTAGCATCATTAAATAGTTGAAAGCTTCCGTGTTATATTGTTTAATCATGTACTTTTCTTTCCCCACACAAAATATTTTTCTGATTCTTATACTTCTGTGTGAGCATAATTCTTCAAGTTTGTAGTGGACACAAATTTAAAGAGACAGACAAAAAGCAAATGCACAACAGCTTTTGCCAGACTTAGTGAGCATATAGGCAAATATCCCATGAGGAGTTGTAACACCAAAAATCTTGGGTTGAAAAGGGAGGAATCGTCGTAATTTGAGGTTATCTGGTGACCTACAAGGGGCCAGGAAACGTGCTGACTCAGGGACTGCTGTAGGGCTGTGGACAGGACCAGCACAGAGACAATGGAGCCACAACCAGGGGTTTTTACCCCTAAGATCTTTCTTTGCAAAGTAAGAATTGTAGACTGCTTATAATTGTGTTACTTGGAGTAAATTGTTAAGGAATAATTATATTCCCCCCAACCTGCTGAGTGTTTCACTGAGCCCTGATAACATTCCCAAAGCTTGCTGGGCCAGGTAGATTGTGCTACTTTTCCAGTAGATGAGGGCAAACGAGGAGCTCACATTTTATCCGAAAAGCATGATCCTCTCATTTCCTTATTTGAAGCTCTACCTGAATCTATATGGAGGAGTAAAATAGTTTATGTAAAACATTAGTTGTATGTACTTCAGAAAAAGCGACTAGTAAGACCATAAACAGCAGTTCCCCTGTGAACTACATTTTTTAAATGAGTGGATCCATGGTTAGGAATTGTCTGCAGTATTTTTGTAGTTTTGTTTTTCCCTTGTGGAGACACTGATGGCTACAAGACCTGTTGCTGTGTTCATTAAAAAAACCCCAAACCACAGATTTATTAACAGATTTCTAGAACACAACAGGTTTTGCCGACTGAAACAGCCAAGATCCAGCAAAAAAACCCAAACCAAACTCTCTGGGGGAAATCTGGTTTTCCAAGTCTTCTTTACAAGCACTTTGATTCAAAATACCATTGCATCCTTGGCTGATACAGTTTTTTCATGAGTACAGGGGTGGGAGCTTGGTAAGGTTTACTGAACAGTACTTACTACAAATAAAAACATGAAGAAGGGAAGGAAGGTGTGTGTGTTTATAACTCCAGTCATTAGCAATGAGGGCATTGTGGTCCTGTTGTGAATTGACCAGAAGGGCTTTTTCTTTGCTGCCAGTGTCTGTTTCCAGCAATGAAAGAAGCCCCTGCACACAGAGCCAGCTTTTCTGCTCCCCAGCCCACCATGTTCAGTGGGAGTCCCATTTGCTCAGTTCAAGAAGTATTGGAGGCAGGGAAAGAGGGTTTGTTTGCCACAAGCCACAGGGATGTGTGAATACACTTTGAACTATATGCTGCTTCTTCAGAGTGAAAATTCCTGTCAGAATTGCATTCAAATCCTGAATTTTCTCACAGAATAGCCTAAGCTGAGTAGCTGCTTAATCGCTTCACCTGGCAAGGCACAGAAATAATGGCTAGTGTGATTAATACTAATAAAACTTATTTTATTCTTGATTTGTTATCAAGCTGGTTGCAACTTGTTCATTCATTTAAAATGTGCATGCCAGTTCAAACAACTAACCATGAGAGAGCTTGGTGTTGTGTCAGCTATTCTGCACCTTCCTGTCTCATGTAACAGCAACAGTTAGTTTAAATGGTGGCACTTTCTCATCTGCCTTGTCCTTACCACATGAGGACAATTGCAAAGGGAATGCTGTGAATCTCCAAGGGCAACAGGTGTAAGTCTAGGTTCAGTCATCTTTGCCTTTCAGGTGGTGAAAGCATGATAAGAATTTAAAATGCTATATAGCAGGCACCTCTGAGGTCCCAGCTCTGTCAAGTCTCAGTTCTTGACTCCTGGGCTCCCCTGGATGTGCAGCAGTGACTGAAGTAATGATACAAACTCCAAAGTTTCAGGAAATTCAGCTTGTAACTGAGGTAAGAAACGTCCACTACATGCAGGTCAGCTTCTAATTGTCCAGGCCAATTCTTCTACTTCAGGTTGATTCTTCCTTCAAGGCATCTAGCAATGGCCAGTTTCCGGGAGGGAGGTTGAGACTTCTGCTCTGATGTGATGGTACGTTTGATGTTTCCTAGAAAAGCTGATGTCTCTACATGCATTTGACAAAGGAACAATACAAGATCGAGGAACACAGAGAAGGGAAACAGAGTACTTTCACATGGCTGGGTCATGGGAATTACAGGCAACAAGCTAGCGCCTTGAAGCCTCAGGGTCTGTTTTGATGGCTTCCTACTTCACTTTCGTACAGGACGGCTGTTGCTACTGTTAAAGGAAGAGATGGGAGGAGTTGGAGAATGATCCTATTTCAATGGAGGCTTTCGAGACCATCTAAGGAACCTGAAGGTGCACAGGTCCATGGGACCAGATAAGATGCACCTGCAGGTCCTGAGGGAACTGGCAGATGAAGTTGCTAAGCCACTACCATCATATTTGAGAAGTCGTGGGAGTCTGGTGAATTTCCCACTGACTGGAAAAGGGGAAATGTAACGCCCATTTTTAAAAAGGCAAAAAAAGGAAGACCCAGAGAACTACAGGCTGGTCAGTCTCACCTCTGTGCCCAGCAAGATCATGGAGCAGATCCTCCTGGAAACTATGCTAAGGCACATGGAAAATAAGGAGGTGATTGGTGACAGCCAACATGGCTTCACTAAGGGCAAATCATGCCTGCCAAATTTGGTGGCCTTCTGTGACAGGGTTACAGTGTTGGTGGATAAGGGAGGAGCAAGTGATGTCATCTCCCTGGACTTGTGCAAAGCATTTGACACTGTCCCGCACAACATCCTTGTATCTAGATTGGAGAGATGTGGATTTGATGGATGGACCACTCGGTGGATAAGGAATTAGCTGGATGATCACACTCAAAGAGTTGCGGTCAATGGTTTGATGTCCAAGTGGAGACCAGCGATGAGTGGTGTTCCTCAGGGATCGGTATCAGGACCAGCACTGTTTAACATCTTTGTCGGCAACATGGACACTAGGATTGAGTGCACCGTCAGCAAGTTTGCCAATGACACCAAGCTGTGTGGTGTGGTCAACAAGCTGGAGGGAAGGGATGTCATCCAGAGGGACCTTGACAGGCTTCAGAGGTGGGCCCGTGCGAACCTCATGAAGTTCAACACGGCCAAGTGCAAGGTCCTGCACCTGGGTCAGGGCAATCCCAAGCACAAATACAGGCTGGGTGGAGAATGGACTGAGAGCAGCCCTGAGGGGAAGGACTTGGGGGTGTTGGTTGATGAGAAGCTCAACATGACCCAGCAATGTGTGCTTGCAGCCCAGAAAGCCAACCGTATCCTGGCTGCATCAAAAGGAGTGTGACCAGCAGGTAGAGGGAGGTGATTCTCCCCCTCTACTCTGCTCTCGTGAGACCCACCTGGAGTACTGCGTTCAGCTCTGGGAACCCCAGCATAAGAAGGACATGGACCTGTTGGAGCAAGTCCAGAGGAGGGCCATGAAGATGATCAGAGGGCTGGAGCACCTCTGCTATGAAGACAGAGACTTGGGGTTGTTCAGCCTGGAGAAGACAAGGGTCTGGGGAGACCTTATTGCAGCCTTCCAGCACCTGAAGGGGGCCTACCAGAAAGCTGGAGAGGGACTTTTTACAAGGGTATGTAGTGATAGGACAGATTAGATATAAGGAAGAAATTCTTCACTGTGAGGATGGTGAGGCACTGGAACAAGTTGCCCAGAGAAGTTGTGGATGCTCCATCCCTGGAAGTGTTCAAGGCCAGGCTGGATGGGGCTTTGAGCAACCTGGTGTAGTGGAAGGTGTCCCTGACCATGGCAGGGGGGTTAGAACTAGATGTTCTTTAAGGTCCCTTCCAACCCAAACCATTCTATGATTCTAGAAAAAGGTCTGAAGTTATAGGTGATGACTAGTTTTCCACTTCTCTTTCCATTGAGCTCTAATTTTGAATTCTGCAGGGAAATGTGAGCATTTTTGTGGACTCTTGTTTTTCCCCACAATCTGTTAACATCATAAAGGAAGATGTGAAGGAAATCATCTATCAGTATAAACAGCTTGTTTAAAAGGTGAAGGCTGGAATTACCTGTGTGTCTGAATTGACTTGTTCCATGGGGAAACATAAAACAAGTGCTTATGTACCCAACACAATGACATGGACTCTCTGATGCTACAAGTATGCTATAATATCACTCACTCTCCACACTTTTCTATGTGTTGTTCTGTGTGCAACAGTTTTCTCTGACCAAAGGTGGAATAGACCTTCCTGTCTCCAAGGCAGCAATGCCTGCACCTGCAGTGTGAGAGCCTTGGGAAGCAGCATTGCAGAGGAGGTGCTGACACTGGAGGTCACGGGTCTGAGCAGATCAGGAATGAGAGCTGTAAAACAGGGTTTGCAAAACGGGAAGTTTTGTGATTTTGGCATAGCAAAAAAGGGAAAAGAATAGCTTAATGGATATTTTCAGGAAACCACCTTTATTTTGTAAAAACGAAGCTAACTAGGGTCTAAAGGTTAGTATTGAAAAGAGGATGACTGATTTTTAGGTAATGTGTTTCATTAAACATTCCCTGGCTGTTTGTCATCTTTGATCTATGCTTCTGTACAAAATACGGGAACTTTACAAGCAGATAAAATGAGCAGACATCGCTGAAGCATGGGGAGAGGAAGCTACAGTACAACCTCCAGTGCAGAAAAGTTGAGGAGAAAGAAATGAACAATGCTGTAAACTTTTAACTCACCAGAACACTTATGAATATAGTAACCCAGCATGCAAGCTGTCTAGAAGACAGTGCTAACCTTTGCTCTTTTCACTAAACTCCATAGAATCTTTCATTGCAACAACTCATAGATGTCATCAGTATCAGACATGTCCCTATAAATGGCAGAATAAATTCAGCATCAAGGAACCATCCAAGATCTCTTGATCCTGTATCACATTTACCTGGGTCCTCACATCACTACAGCCACATTGTCTCAGGTTACACCAGTCTGCCAGATTACACCTTCTGCCTACTCCCTCTGTGTAAACTATACAAGAGGATCCTTGGTTGTTAGGAGGCCATGCCATGTAAGAGAATACAGTGCTTGCCTGTGCGAGGGGATTTCTCTGCTGCCTGTTTGCAGCCTAGGTGTGTCACTGACAGGCGTATTCAGGTAGCGAGCTTTGGGCTTCTGCCTTCAGGTGCTGCAGGACCTGAGACTATTGGACCTGAGACCTGTAGGCTTCACTTGTAGTTCATCATGGAAGAAGACAATTCGTAACACCTAAGATAACCTTCTGAACTGAATTGTCCTCTGGAAGAGCACGATTGTCAGGGCTCTGCATGCATGAACAGACTTTTTTAACGGCCCTGACCAGCCTTGTCCAGGACCCCCACCACCACCTTCTATCCACAGCCCAGGAGCACAGCTCCAGCCTGAGCACCCACACCTCGTCCGAGCTATGTCATAGGTGTGCCTGTGCCTTGCTCTGTTCCCTGCTGTCCTCACTTGCCAACTGGTCTTGCTGGATGGACTTGAGACCTACAGAGTAGATATCCTTGCCGGTCTCCAGTCCTGTCTGACAGTCTGTGGACTGATGCTGTGGCCTGGTCCCCAGTCCTGTCTCTGCCCCCATCTCCTGCTGTTTCTCATTGGACTCCCTGGGCACTGACTAAGCAACCTGGCCCACAAAGCTCAGAAGTCCCCCAGGAAGGGACAAAACCTATTTGCAGCAATCAGAAGAGTTCAAATAATTCACAGAAGCAAATAATTCAGGGGAAAGAGCGAGACTGGCCCCCTGGTGCTGCTGGTTCAGCCTGGTAGGAGAAGTCAGCCAAGATCTGCTGTCCCAGTCCTACTTCAGGAGCTGCTGTAATGCATTCAAACAGTCTCCTCAGCAAGCAGAATTAAATGCCAAGTCCCTCAGGACACAGAGCACACAGATCTGTAGCAATAATGGAAATATGGCTTAAATTCTTCCAGTGGCGTTATTGCAACATTAATACCATAGTAGAACTCTGCTGAGGCAAGCCACTTGGGAAATCCTCCTGTATTTAGTAATTCTGTGTTTTTATCAGGAAATCGCTTCCGCTCACCATCAAAGGCCTGCAAGTTCTTTTGAGTCTGAACACTTAAGGCTGCTTAGGTATCCAGATAAATTTTAAATGTATTAATGTTAGCAGATGAAGAAACTATGTGTATCTAATAGCAAATTCGAGGAAAACAAATGCTTCCTTTGGTATTAAGCTGTGCTTCTGTCAACAGGCACCAGCTGATAACTCTGTTCTTTGTAAAAGAAAAATATTTTGCTTTTTTTCATGCAAAACAGAGGACAGGATGCGCTAAGGTAGCAGGACAGTACATTTGCATAGCTGTATAAAAATAACAAGCCGATCAAAAAACCACAGAAAATTTGTAAAATGTTAAGTCCTAGATTGCTGCTTATCATTAAATTTACTTTGCTGCAGCAAACCATGCAGTGTTACCACGCAGTGTAACTGAAAGTGGGTGAACATAGCTAAGCCACTCCACAGAGCTTTCCCACTGCCGGGCAAATCCCAGTGCTTCAGGAAGCAACACTGTAGAGATGACAGACTGTTTGCTGAAGTAGCATAGCCTGAAAGGTACTTTTGGGTGTCTGGGGCCACCAGTGTTTTCAGTGGGATAAAAAACTGAAATATTGATCACCTTCATTGTTTAATTAGTTGACGAGACATTTTTAGAGACTATAATTGCATATTCATGGCACTTGTCTGCCACGTGATTAGCGTGTGGTTAAATGGCTATGTTATGCATCAATAACTCCCACCAATATAGATAAGAATGTTTTCACTGACAAATTAGGCACACCATTTTGAGAGTCACTCCTTGTTCAGATGTATTTCTAGTCTCATATAAGTGATCAGTTCACAAAGTTCACAGACCATCAAGCCAAAACATATTGGTGCCATCAACTAGTCTCACCTCCTGTCTAATTTAATTATGTCTTCCCTGACTAATTCTCATATGAATTAGAGCTTATATTTTAGGCAAATTCAATCATGGTTTCAGCTTTCTATCTGAGCAATTACAGATACTCTTTAAATGCCCATTTCACCTGGAGAACTTTTTGTTTGTTTTCAACCTGGATTGCTTTGTATTATATAATTTAAAGGAGTTTTACTACACCCAGTTTCTGGGTGCAGCAATTTTAAATAGCCTGTACACATTCATTTCTTTAAAACCTTCTTTGAAGACTACTGAAATGCTTTTTCTGAGGCTGAAAACAAGTGCCAGGGTAGGGAGGATCTGAACTGATGGCAGTAATAATACAAGCATTTTGAATGAGTTACTTTATGTTTGAAGATTAAGCCCAATTCATCAAAGATAAAACCAATTAACTCAGTCCTGCAACTGTGCATGCACTGAATAAACTTTACTCACATGAGCAGGCCCAATCTGCTAGAGGTGATGGAGAGGAGCATGCTGACTGCAATTCAGCAATGCTGCTCAGTCTGCTTAACTTTAAACAACACTAGCATGCCCCTCAGTCACTAACACTTCAGTGGGACTACTCTTGTGCTTAAAATTAACTGTGTACTTGAACATTTTGCTGGCTAGTATCTCGCTGCTCTCCACTTCACGGGGTCAAACACTGATGAAATAGAGCTGCGCTGGAGTGCTTGATGCCACCGACCTTGGCAAAAGGACAACAGTGTTATTGACTGTACAAAGATTTGCACAAACTCTGTGCTGAAAACAAGGCGCAGGAAAATAACTCTGCTGAAAACTTTGATCAACCTGTGACACTTTAAATTAGGACTGCTCTGGCATAGGAGAGATAAAAGTGCTCTCACTGTTACAAGGAGTCTTTACAAAAATTACTAAGCGGACCACTTCTTACTAGAGAAAGGACAATGTAAGTGCAGGTGGTGTGGCAAAGCCAATTTACTTTTCTGCTTTTCAGCTTCCCTGAGAAAAATGGTGCTCTTGGGTAGAGAAGTAAAATAATCCTGGTGTGGCTGTGTTGTGGTTTAGCCCCAGCCAGCAACTAAGCACCACGCAGCCGCTCGCTCACTCCCCCTACCCCGATGGAATGGGGGAGAGAATCGGAGGAGTAAGAGTGAGAAACACTCCTGGGTTGAGATAAGAACAGTTTAATAATTGAAATAAAGTAAAATAATAATGATAATAGTAACAAGATAATAATAATAGTAATAATAATATACAAAGCAAGTGATGCACAATGCAATTGCTCACCACCCACTGACCGATACCCAGACAGTTCCCAAGCAGCAATCGCTGCCCCCTGGCCAACCCCCCCCAGTTTCTATACTGAGCATGACGTCATATGGTATGGAATAGCCCTTTGGTCAGTTTGGGTCAGCTGTCCTGGCTGTGCCCCCTCCCAGTTTCTTGTGCACCTGGCAGAGCACGGGAAGCTGAAAAGTCCTTGACTAGCATAAGCAGTACTTAGCAACAACTAAAACATCAGTGTGTTATCAACATTCTTCTCCTACTAAATCCAAACCACAGCACTGTGCCTGCTACTAGGAAGAAAATTAACTCTATCCCAGCCAAAACCAGGACAGGCTGTGTCTCTGTTGTGTCCTGATACGGTCTCACACAGGACTGATGCTTCGATTCTGGGCAAGATGCTGAGCTGATTTTTTTAGGATTGCCTTCAAATCCAAAGGTCTCTCTGCATTAAACTCGTGTACAGACAAAGGTACCTTAGCACTCCTCAGCATCTTTAATGCAGAAGCGGAGCTCAGCTGTCTGCAACTTTCAACCCTAGCAGTCAGCTTTTATTGTTTTATATTTCACTTTTCCCTAAACCTGGATGGGAAGGGAGACATTATAGGCCCCAGAGGACACCAAACGGTATTTTTATATGACTCTTTGCACTAGCAAAGAAAAAAATAATTGCACAAAACAGATCAGTCCTGTGCCACGCACAGAAGAGTAAACAGTAACTTTGTATCTGCTGCTATGAAAAGAGTCACTGTTCTGTGGTCCCTCTCATTGACATTCGCGAGGATCAGAGTAGCTGTGGTCTCCAGCCCAGGAGCTAGGGCGGTGAAAGAGAGAAAGAGAGAGAGGAAACTGCAACGAAGAAAACTGCATTCTTCAGCTAATGGCAGAAAATAAACAGGGGAGGATATTTAACAGGAGAGGATTACAATTGCAAAGAACTAGCGATAACAACCCCCAAATGGCATATGTGCAGGTGTTATTTTGGGGGTTTGTAAATTCTGTGAAGACATGGGTATAGACTGATACATTTACGTTACTATCAACAATCCTTATTCTCTTACCTTCTAGCTTAAATACCAAACTAGAGCTGCTGTATGCAAGAACATACAGATATCATTTAAGGGACTTGAAGTGGTATCACAGATTTAACGGTAATTTTCAATAATGTTAACTACATTTAAATTTTAAAAAAATTCTTTTGGGCTTACATTTTTAATGTTTGCTTTTTGGACAAAAAGTAGGAGTAACCTTTAGACAAAATGTTATCCTGGTAATGGTGTGAAGAAAATTACTAATCTAAAAGGTACTATCCCTTTCATATAAAACAAATTATAAAAAAAAAAAAAAAGGTTGGATTTAACTTCAGCAAATGGCTAGTCCTCAAAGACAACACTCTTGACAGTTTTAATATTTTAAAATTAGAGGTGTCAAAAAGCAGTCTTTATAGCAGTGCCTATTAAATCTAGTAAGATTTTGCTGCTACATTATGTACAAAAGTCAGCAACAGTTAACATCTTTCATTCTTCAGGACAATGCTTAAATGCTGAGTATGAACATTAACACATGCCTGCTGGAATTCAGGCTGCCATTAAATGATATGTTCATTTGCGTTCCTTAATACGAAATAAGCTGTGGCATTAATTCATTTCTTCTTTTCAGTTTGGCCACTTATTAAACACTTGCTTTTCTTCTATGCCAGATAATGGTTTGGTACCACCAGTAACTCTGTTTTTAGTGTAAGTACTAAGTGAGCACATGGAAGGTTTACTTTTTTCAATAAAAGCAGCATTCTGAAAAATCACAAGAAAATAGAGGGTAGCAACACTGCCCTGTTACAGTGAAAATAACCAAGAATTAAGGGGAAAAAAATCTGAGATACAACAACCCTTTCACTTTAAATGTGCCAAATATCAGGAGTGAAAGATAATCTATTGGCTATGAAAATACTGAAATTCTCTAGCAAAGAAGAAATTTGTGGCAAAAGTCACTAGACCGGGTTGGAGAACATTTTGGGTTGGAGAACACTTAAATTAAGCCCTTGTGTATTTTGTGAATTTGGACTTTATTCTCCTTCTAAAAATGCTATTACAAGCTCACTCAAGCCATTCACTGTGCAAGGCCTGTGTTCCTGTGATTGCCTGGAGGGCTGGAGGCAGAACAGTTTGCCTATGTATGATGTAAGAGTACAAGTCAATAAAGTGGAGCATGCTGTAATCAAGCTAGAGCTTGCACTCTAATGCAAAAACATCTGCAAAGAGCAATTGGGCAAAGTATTTTCAAAACTACACGTGGGTTTATCCTTGCCTCTCTCCTCCTGACTTTGTTATACCTTAAGAATGAAGATTGTTTCTCACATAGAACAGTAAGTGAAGACAGGTGATAAGCAGTTTTCCATTGTAGAAAAAAATCAAAACATATAGTAAAAAACTGACTTCATTAGAGATAAGAAGAGAAAAAGGAAAGGCATCTAAACTTGAAATCTAGAATACATTCTTATTTCAGATGAGCTCTGAACCCAAGTGAAGTATATGTTAAACCACTCTAAACCAAACGTATCTGAATCTAAGCAGTGTATTACTCATAAATCTATAGGCAACCCAGTGTGAGAATACCTTTGTTTAACTTCAAACTCTAAAGTACAATAAATTAAATTGTGCTTCCATTTTGTCTTGTCATAATGGCTTTGCACACTTTTTAGGGTTTGGTTGTTTGGGTTTTTTTTCTTTTTTTTTTTCCTGGCATGGCTTTGCACAGGTTAAGTCAGCTATAGAGCCCCTTGGGCAGACACTGCTGAGTGCAATGTCAGACGCTGACACCCGTTTCTTCTCTTATGGCACCTACCAAAAGACATAGGGTTTCCAGAATTCCAGAGGTGAATTACACTCATGCTTCTTATCCCAATGTGTCATGAATCACCTCCTTTCACTTCTTCATTTTAAATTGTATTAGGAGGAGGCACTTAACGCAACGAGATGACGCATACATATTGGGAGAACTACAACCAGAGGCATTTGGCAGTTTGAAGGCAGACTGAAACTACAGTTGTTCTGGCAGAGCATTTGATTGCAGCAGCTTTTGACAGTGGAATATTTCAGGACTTACGAAGTCCACAAATGGAATTATGAAATATCAGGATAACGAGTAGACGTAACAAAAAAATTGGGATGACAGAGGTCATTGCTTTTCTCGTACTGGGCTGAACTCCGCAGAAGTCAGTGCAGCAAACAAACAGCAGAGCACGGTAACTACTGTCACCCCCATGATTGATACCAGCCCAGCATTGATAAGAAGCAGTGATTTGGGCTGTTTCACCGGGATTTTGATGCTTTATAAATGTATAGCTGTGCTGGGTTGTAAGGGTAGACGTTGATTGATGTATTTATCTGTCCTGGTTTCGGCTGGGATATTGTTAATTTTCTTCCTAGCAGCAGGCATAGTGCTGTGTTTTGGATTTAGTAGGAGAAGAATGTTGATAACGCTGATGTTTTAGTTGTTACTCAGTACTGCTTATGCTAGTCAAGGACTTTTCAGCTTCCCATGCTCTGCCAGGTGCACAAGAAACTGGGAGGGGGCACAGCCGGAAGAGTTGATCCAAACTGACCAAAGGGCTGTTCCATACCATATGACGTCATGCTCAGTATAGAAACTGGGGGGAGTTGGCCGGGGAGCAGCGATCGCTGCTCAGGGACTGGCTGGGTATCGGTTGGCGGGTGGTGAGCAATTGCATTGTGCATCACTTGCTTCGTATATTATTATTACTATTATTATTATCTTGTTACTATTATCATTATTATTTTACTTTATTTCAATTATTAAACTGTTCTTATCTCAACCCAGGAGTGTTTCTCACTCTTAACTCCTCTGATTCTCTCCCCCATCCCACTGGGGTAGGGGGAGTGAGTGAGCGGCTGCGTGGTGCTTAGTTGCTGGCTGGGGCTAAACCACGACATTATCCAACAAACTCCCTGGAAACCTGAGGGCTTCTATGAAGCCTATAGCTGGGTTAATTGAGAGAAAGAATTAAGAACAGCATGTTCTCCAGTTTACAGAACCACGAGATTGGGGTGCAGAGCTCAGCCTTTGTAACAAGAAGCCTGCGCACAGGTGTTTACTTCTGCATTACATACATGATGTCGCTTCTTCGGGTCAGCATGAGTTTTTACGATGTCCTTCTACCTTCTCAGCTTTGCGGCTAGGGCTGCATTTATGAAGTCCTTACAAAACTAGTTACTGAAGTTATTGGAGGGTATTAACAAATGTCCTCTAAAGACCAGAAGAGTTTTCTTACTGTGTTCTTGCTTTTTGCTGACATTTCCTCTAACTGCAGAATGCATTCCTATTTTTTTAAACTGCAAGGATGCTAATAGCGTGGGTTTGAACCTCCAAGCCCAATTTGGACAGCGATCACATTGCAGTGTTTAATTCTGCTTTATGTTTGTTTGAACAAAGCCACAAAAAGCAGCCACCAACCAAGAGGTACAAACAAGTTATACAGGGCTTCACAGGCAGCTCTGCAAGTCCAACTGGGTAGCTCCCCCCACAGTGGCAGCTGTTTCCAGATTGGTGCTATTTCCCTTTCCAAAACCCCTTCCCTCAACACGGGTCAGACTGGTTCTTCCACATTTTAGCTAAACCCAGTCTTTTCTTCTTCAGTCAACCACCTGGATTAGGAACTCTAAGACTGCAGATCCCAGAGCAGCACAGAGCAAACAATCCTGCTAGAAGATCTGCTAAGGGAGGGTATGTTTACTCTAAAGATATTTTCAAAGTGATAACTTGTATGACATTACTACTTCATACTATCATTCAGTCGCACAGAAGGTTTCCCAGCCAGAACTCACATAACCGTGGTCTTCTGCTTTCCTGTGCATCCACTTTACTGTGTTTCAAGGAAAACTCTGACATTTAGGGATGTGGTAGAGTCCCCATCACCAGAGGTTTTCAAGATGCAGTTGGACAGGGTGCTCAATAATCTCACCTAAGCTCCCTTTCCCACAGAAGGTTGGACCAGATGATCCTTCGAGGTCCCTTCCAACCCGAGCCATTCTATGATTCCAGTTCGTGGTTGTAGTGGCAAGATACTAAAACTAACCCATTTTCTCCTGAAAGTTGTAGAAAATAATTACTGAATTACAGATTACTGAATAAATGCTGTCTTGATGGAATTTCTTTACTTGGTCTCATTTTACAAACTTGGGAGTACCTAAGCACAAGCTGCCATTTGCCCAACAGCTTTATTTCCACATTCCCATATTTCATCTTCATTTGGGACTTGCATTAATATTTACTGAAGGTGGCTGCAGGCTTGGGAGCACTGCAGGGATCCATACAGACTGAGTGAATTAATGTACCTGCTCTTCTTTACGCATTATAACAGGCCCGTAATTGCTGCACCCCACCCGCCAACAGAAGCAGTATTTAAATTGGAAGTTATTATCCAGTTATGGCAACAGGCAGAAGCAGAGACTGTAATGTACCTACAAAGCTTTAAGTGAATAAACTTTCTGTAAAAACAGGCCAACTCCTGCTTGAAGAAGAGTGACTTGCTGCTATTTAAGATGCTGGATAATGAAATTTAAAAAAAGGCTGAGTGGGGGATCATAGAATCATAGAATCGTCTAGGTTGGAAAAGACCTTTAAGATCATCCAGTCCAACCATTAATCTACACTACCAAGCCCACCTAAACCAATCAAGGGTAGACTAGACTAAACCATGTCCCGAAGTGCCACATCTACCCGTTTTTTGAACACTTCCAGGGATGGGGACTCCACCACCTCTCTGGGCAGCCTGTTCCAATGCTTGACAACCCTTTCCGTAAAGAAATTTTTCCTAATTTCCAGCCTAAACCTCCCGTGGCGCAGCTTGAGCCCATTTCCTCTCGTCCTATCGCTAGCTACTTGGGAGAAGAGACCAACACCCACCTCACTACAACCTCCTTTCAGGTAGTTGTAGAGAGTGATAAGGTCTCCCCTCAGCCTCCTCTTCTCCAGGCTAAACAACCCCAGTTCCCTCAGCCGCTCCTCATAAGACTTGTTCTCCAGACCCTTCACCAGCCTTGTTGCCCGTCTCTGAACACGCTCCAGCACCTCAATGTCTTTCTTGTATTGAGGGGCCCAAAACTGGACACAGCATTCCAGGTGCGGCCTCACCAGCGCCGAGTACAGGGGGACAATCACCTCCCTGCTCCTGCTGGCCACAGCATTCCTGATCCAAGCCAGGATGCTGTTGGCCTTCTTGGCCACCTGGGCACACTGCTGGCTCATGTTCAGCCGGCTGTCTACCAACACCCCCAGATCCTTTTCGGCCAGGCAGCTTTCCAGCCACTCCTCCCCAAGCTTGTAGTGTTGCATGGGGTTGTTGTGACCGAAGTGCAGGACCCGGCACTTGGCCTTGTTGAACCTCATACAGTTGGCCACGGCCCATCGATCCAGCCTGTCCAGGTCCCTCTGCAGGGCCATCCTACCCTCCAGCAGATCGACACTCCCACCCAACAAAGCACTGTTGGGGGAAACACAAGGAAAACAAAGCCCATTTACAAATCTGACAGGCCCAATCCTAACAGATTTTAATGTGAATATCAATCTATCACATTTATCCAGTGCCCAAATCAGGTTCCGTAAAGTGCCAACAGTATTTCAAGATGTTTCAGCCCTTTATTGTAAAAGTCAGCCTTCCGAACATCAGCTTGTCCTTAATACCCAAGAGGGGTGGTTAAAGGGGACTTCATTTTTATACCACTTGATTTCATTGTCCCAGGGAACTGTGGTTTACATCTGCAATGATGTACCACTCAACAGCAGCATGGACAGACCTAAGACAGTCTATATAGTTGTAACAACAAAATAGAAATATAAAAAATTAACTGAATATTGGTGACTGATACCAGTATACTTCAGCACTCAGGATCACTCTCGCCTAAGCGAGACCTGGCTAAAGATTTCTCATACACAATTATGTCATAATCATTCTCTTACCTGAACCTCTAACATATCTAAAAATCAAGCCAAGAATGAAGACCAATGCTCCACAATTTTAACTTCTTCAATTAAAAAAAAAAATATTGAGTGTATCCTCTTGGTGCTGTGGAAATACTGGTGCCACTTCAATATGAAAGTAAAATCAGTGACAGAGTTATCTCATGCAGTAATGGTACCAATGGCTCTGAAGCAAAACTAATATTCCAGTGTTTGAAGAATGGAATTAAATTTGCTTACTACAGTGACGTATTTTGCACCTTCAAATCTATCAGTTTCCTTGGCTTTCTCCTAGCTCCTCCTCTTTTTATCACTTTCCCTTTTACTTCCTGCATTTTCTGTCTCTCCAAGTAGCACATGGACAGGTGGTATCCCTGTCTGCTCCTTTCTGCGCTCAGGAACTGCCCCTAGTGACACACAGCAGTTTACAGGCAGTTTGTCACATTCTGTAACTTCTTCCCTGTATCCCCTACCTCCCCCCATGCCCCCCAAAGCTAACAGTTTTACAGCTACTCAATAGTTAAATGCAACAATATTTGCATAAGCTATACTCCACTCAATATAATATACCCAGAGTTAATGCTGTCCTTTTTACAGTTCAAGAATGCTCAGATCTTTCTAAGTACTGGAGATCTATGTGTGGGAATTTCAAAAGCAACTCAGTGACATCACTAAGACATAACAAATAAAAAATTGTGAATAATGACCTTTGAAAGTCCTACTGGCAGGAGCTCATTCAGATCACATTCATTCATATGATAATACATCAAAGCATTTCACACTACTACGAATTAAAAATCATGAATGTCTTCTCACTATGGCAAGCTGTTTTTCAAATGAGACCCATATTAAAATAGTGAAAAGCTGACCATGTCCACTTCAGTGTTTGAAAGTATACTTTGTTTCAGGAAACAAAGAATACAAAAATAATGCATTTAATTGAATGCAAATGAAAGAAAAAGTATCTTACAAAAATTGTGTACTTCTAATTCTAGAAAGCACAACAGTATTAATAAATCTTAAAAGACAACACAGTGTTTATTTAGAAGCAGTATAAATCCAAACAATGCATAAAAATCTCAAGTGTTTATTGTTACAGTTTAAGTGCATATATTCCTTTTATAATTTTATGCCAGTCCACAGGAACAGACATACAGCAGCCACACAATTTGTTCTCTTCAGAAAGCTTTTACTAGTTTGAAATCTGCTCTGTATAACTGGGTAATACAGTGAACTAGTTCCAGTGATAAATTCCAGATTTATATAGACCAGATTTCAAAAGAGTAAACTCAACATGGAAAGTGTTAAAATTTTTTCATATTCCCACAAAGGTGACATAATACATAATTCAAGTGAACTAAGACAGGCAACACACACAAGACATTCATAAAAAAAAATCAGATGTTTAATACAAAAAACTCACCCATCTCTGAAGATAGAAAGAAAAAACTTTTTATAAGTTTTATAAGTATGGGCCCTACCTTCTGAATGTTGACAGCAACAGGTTATTACGAGGGTATCTCTAAAGTTTAAATACAATCTGTGCAGGCTAAATTACTTTCACCTCTTTTATAAATTAATGATGGAAGATAGAATCACCTAACATAGAAGCCTGAGCACCAAGAGTTAAATTCCCATTTTGAAATGGCTTATAAGTGAGACTTTCCCCATTCACGACAAGGATAACCTCTGTAACTTCTTTGGTTGTGGCCATCACCTCTGAATAGCAACCCTAAACAAAATGGCAAACACTTCCACTGCTGAGAAAGAACCAAGAGTATAGTCTGGTCAGAATGCTAAACATTATGGAACTATTCCATGCTTATGGAAAAAATGTTCCATTTCTAAAGAAATGAATGTGAATTCACAACTATAATCTTTAATTTTAGATAATTTAATAAGTACCACAGCATTGACAGCTTTCATAAATATCATTAGTTTAGAAATAAAGATGTCAAAAAGCACAGACAAATTTATTCTTGCTGGAAAAACTAGTGAGTTTTTATTTTATATTTAGTCTTTTGCTTCAAACATCATGTAGCAGCATCACCTTTACCAACCCTGTCCTCAGGGAATTTGAGATAGTATCAGGATACAGAATAGGCAGCAAGGCTTACTTCTTCCCCCCCACCCCCAATGTTTCCATAAAACCCTACATACTGTAGATCATGGGAAATATTGGAATTCACCCATTTCACCTGTGTTACCACTGGCTACATAAAGTTTCAGAGGACTTTGTGTCTGGCTTGGGCAATAGCCACAATGTGCCATTACACTGATTGATGTAGATCAGCCCTCTATTTCCAGCTTCTTGCCCTTCCAGATGCTGGGGACTGAGAGAACATAGATGCCAACCCTTCAGCTCCATGAGGATAAACGAAGTGCTTCACTTGACTTGGCAATAATCTACATCCATTTAATGAGCAGCAAGAGCACATTGACAAAACCCCTTCCTTGCCCTCACAGATGCCAATTCCCATATGAAGCTTACAGCCTTAATATAAGTTGAGATAGAAAGTCCTTTGGCGCTCTCAAAGTTTCAGATCCCTCTCTTCAAGAGAGTTTAGACAGAACTCTTCAGAGTCCTTGAGTAAGACTGAACATAAATGAATTACATGCAGAAAATCTTAAACCATTTCAACCCCTGGGCCAGAACCACCATGCCACGCCTGGAAGCACCAAAGCAATGATTATAGAAGAAAAGAGATTTACTGTGTTGTTGTCTAATATAGGTTTTCCAGATATGTGTTTGGAGTCTTCTGTTTGGTGGTTGACAACCATGCCAATATTCTGGTCAAAACCTGGGAAAAGATAAAAAGCTGCATTTTTACAAAGCCAAACAAGCTGAAAAGAAACTTATTAACCAAGTGTATGCAACTTTCTAAATTTAGTTTACCATTATGGTGTTAAACCTCTGTAAGAAAAGTCACCAACGGACTAAACTAAATTACAGTTAATCTGGTAGCTTCAAATAATGGGATATAAATGCAATACTTCATGTTAGAAGTTACTTCTTTTGAAAAGTTACGCTCTGTCAGGTCTACTTCTCTCTTTAAGTAGTTCCATAGCAAAGAAAGGAATGAAGCACAAGCTAAATCAGAAGAGGAAAAAGCTATTCCAAAAGCCATTTTAAGGCAAAGGATGCTGTTTTGAACAGAACAGAAACAACTGATTAGCAACATATATTTCCTGTCAAGATGTATTCGTTTTCAAAGGAAAATTATAGAAATAACATTATTACTTGATCTGACAGAAAATAAGCTCCTTACAGAGGTTGAACTTAACATTTCTATTTACACAGCAGTTTTATACTACTAGCAGCTGGATTTTTTTTCCTATTACTTAAGCCTTTTCTTGCTCTGCCTCTGTATCAGCAGTACTCTGGCACTGCGTTTCATTAGCTGCTACTGTACACACACTGTTATCCTATATTTTGTCCCACTCCATTATTTTATATGCTGATAAAAGCATAAAATTCTAGGATGCTTGATTTTAATGCCAACTCACACTATAGTAAAGTATTAACTAGGTACCTGCATATGCACACGTTTAAGGTTGACATGAAGAAACATTCCAAAACAAATCAGCACATTTTATAGTAACATTATTTTTCTCTGTAGATTTGAGTATCTGCTAATACCCACAACATGGAAATTTCATTTTGAGCTGCTGCTTTATTACAAAATTTTCAGCACCTCAGATACAACTTACAAAACCCCCACACCACAAACCTGCTTGGCAGGTATATAGCTAGTATTACAGTAACCTTTGACATTTAAACCTAGCTTTGGGTAATGCAAAAGAGCTACAGAAAAATCAAACTTCAAAGCCTGATAGTTTAACTCTTAGCACTTGCTATGTTTTAGGAAGTTGTCAGTTTCCTTGAGAGAAAAACTGGGAATAAATTTTTATAAATATATACCTCAAATGCAGATGAAGCGCAGATTCAGAGCATAAAAAAGTAGGAAAGATAACAGTAAGTCCTTCCATTAGCTTTGTTAGTTACAGAATAGGTATGGCTTCAGACTGATAACATGGGAAAATTTGAATCTAATTCTGCACAGCTATTCAGACAAAGTTTTACTTTATAAATGTGGGGGCATGGAAAGACTTTCTCTTAGGAATGGTGGGTATCACAGACTATTACATAAACCAAAACTAGTAAGATTACCAACAGGAAAAACACAGACAGATGGGATTACCAGTGGTAACATAATGTTTTCAAAAAAAGACACAATTCTTTATTACCACTGCCATATTTATTTATTGCTTTTCAAGATGCTGGAGAGCAACTGGAGTATTTCTTATGAAACCACATTGAATAGGGATTGGAAAAGTGTGTTAAAGTACGGAGGGACACAAAACCTACCAGCATGCACCACACAAGCGCACAATTTCATCTATATCACAGCATGTATATACCGTAATATATATGTGTATATAGCATACACACTCCAGCAGTGCTTATGAATTTGTAAAAGAAATTGTGGACCTTGCATAGTCCCTGCTGCAGCTAGCAAAGTAAGCTGCTGAGCATGGAAAAATATCTGAAGTGAAGAAGAAATAGATGCTGATAAATACAGGCATGCATTAGCTAGGTTTACCACGTTCTCTTAATGCATCTGTCTCATTAGGAGCATGAAACATTGAGTGCTTAAGTGTTTCCTTTTTAGTACAGAAATATCTACAAATTCCTCAAATGGTTAAACACTCCATTATATTTTGGACTTTCCTGGAACTACAAGGAATAGAGCATAAAAACTGCTGGAAAGCCAAATCCACAGTGTCCACAGTTTGCAGTTCTCACTGTGATGGCACACTTAAAGAACTTGCATCTCTCAGAATGTTCATCTGCACATTCAAAACCTCGACTTCCAACAAGTAAATATACTGACAATAAAATCTGAAAACTTAAGTTCTCTCTGTAAACCAGCTGTTAAACAGAATAGTGTCAGATACAGTCTTTAAACAATTCTTAAACGTAGGGTAAGTTTACAGTTTAGCCTAAAGGTTGTCTGTAGTGTTTATTGACCGACAATGAGTAAATAAATACATAAATCATTTAGAATCAGCCAGCCAGCAATTTTTTTTTAAAAAATGGACATGATTTTTTTTTAAAGTCATAGGTAGTTTGTGATAAGCTTAACTTCCAGGAAACAGTACTCTATTAAGCAGTGAAAAAAACCCAGAATGTAAAATACTGTGCACATTTTCCTGGAGCTTTTCTTATTTAATTCTTACAGCTGAGACTATCGCTAAGTCTTCAGAGTTAGAAATGGAGCTTCTGCAGTGACAACTTAATCTGAGTGAATGCATAAAATTAAGCTGACATTTTCTCTTACAAAATTTTACCATAATTAGTTACAAAGAAAAGCAATTGCTTTTTCCAAGGTAAAACGTTGGAGATCTCGGGTCTTTTTCAGTCATCAACAAGACAGTAACGTAAGACAAGCAAATCAAAAAGTGGAAGAGGACCAACTGCCCTTGCTCTTGTTTTCATTATCATGTCCATCACTTTGGTTCCCTTTGTCCTTTGTGTTGCTAATTCTGTATTTTTTCCATTTAAAAAACACATCCTCAGGCCTTCTGGAAATTCAAGTCCATTTTTAGGTTACATTAGGAGAGGGTAAAAAAAAAAAGAAAAAAAAAAAGAAGACTCTTACCGCTGTATTGCATTGTCGCTCCCAAATATGAATCGACAACTGATCCCAGTAAGCCAGCCGCTGCACCAAACAGAATAATGGGCCATTGCGGAGCAGATATTTCCAGATCAGTCACGAAAATGAGTTGTGTTATGAAGTAGGCTATACCTACTGCCATGCCCCCAAGCAAACTTGAGAGCAGGCCCACTAAAGTAATTGCTCCGTTAGTACCTAAATCAAACAAAACCAAGCTGATTTACAGACTTTTTCTTAAAGACTTATATTTGTTCAAATGTTTTATATGAAATCAAAACTGTGTTTATAGCTATCTTCCCCCTTTATATCCACAAGGCTCTGCTACCACAGCTTTTTTTTTACAATTCCCATTATGCTGCTGAGAAGCTTAACCTGTACCATTACAGCCTATTACATTTTCTTTCTCTAAGGCTAGTTATCTAGACATATTCATTAGCATTAAATTAAATAAAACCAGACAGCACACCTCACAATGTCACCTGGTATTTGTGTGCTGTAAAGGTGGGGGGGTGAGGGGAGAGAAAAAGGTATTTGCTCCAAGAATAGAGAGCGTGAGACATGCATGTTATTAAAACAATGCCTCTTTCAGAAGTATACCAAGATATATTTCACCAACAAATTTAAAAGAAGGAACAAAATCCAGAGTAAGGAAGATGTTTGACAGCTTCCTGAATAAAAATCTGAAGAACACTTACAGAAAGAAAAAAAAAAATGCCAATGCATTTAAATCTTATCCGACAAGATCTAAAACTCAGATCAACCAGCAAGACTCAAAAAAGACACACTGCTTTAAGGTAGCAATGTCATCCACTGTGCAGACAGAAAGCTCATTTTACCCACCCTTGGTAAGATGTCAAAGGAAATGAAAGATTTGGTTAAGAAGTTAATTTTCTGTAGTGTCTGTATTGAACATATATATATTCTTCTACTGACTAAAATTTTAACGTCTGAAAAATTCAGATGATAACTTGTATTCTTTATATTATTGTCAGTATAAACACTTTTAATAGTACCAGAGATGAGAAGTGACAGCATTCACTAAGAACTATTTTAGCTCCCTCGATGCTATGTTGGTGCATCTCACCAGCAAGATGCAGCAGGAACACAACTGAGCAAATTCCATCTCAAAATGCATTCTTGCTAATATTTTCTAATCCCAGATTTCTGATGTTTGTTTTTCTGGGACTTTTTTTGAACTTTACAAGTTGGATGCATAATTCAAAACAGATCAGCAAAATATTAAGACAATAACATGTAGAACAGGTAACACCTCACCTACTGGAACCTTTTTCCAGGTTGTTATCAACCTTGGCTTGCTTTTACTCATAACACTACCAATCTCTGAAGCCCATGTATCACCAGCAGAGCATGCCAAAGCTCCCAAAAGGGATAAGCACATCCATGATGCTGTGTATTGCTTTGAAAAGTCTATCGGAATTTCACCCGGTCCATTTTCTATCATATATAAGACAGCCAGCTCAGTAGGAACACCACCGTTACAGAATACTTGCACCCAATTCCTCTGTCCACCTAAAGTGACAAAAACTAAATTTTAGTATTTTCAGGCAAAACACTTTGACAGGCAACAGCATGAGACAAAAGCAAAATACACATATATAAAGTTAAATTTAAAAAGACACACTTTCAAATCAGAAACTAGATAGCAATTTATTAAATAGAATAAAGGCAAAAGCAAAGTTGCTTGCTAATGTTCATAGGGATAAGGGTGGAGGGGAGGCATGACAACAGTGTTCCCTACTCCAGATGTTACATCTCATCTGACCCTTTGAAAGAAAGAGGAATAGACAGTATTTGTTCCCCACAAAGGATCTGAAAGAATTAAAATGTTATGGCTTACCTTCTTTGTATTCTGAATCTATTTGCTTCTTTATATCTTTTTTCCATTTAGTAAGTTTTGAAGAAGTAACAAAAAATACAAACAGGGAAGTGAAGAAACTGTAATTTGCAACTGTAAGGATAAATCCAACCACCAATCCTATGAAGAAAAAAAAAAAAGTATATAAAGTTCCTTCATGTAACAATGTCTGCTTTGCAAAGCAATTAAGTATTTTGAATCTCTTGAATACGAAGAGTATCTTCATGATAAACCTGAGAATCATGCAGTAAGAGAATTACTGAAGCGCCTAACACCTGTGTGAGAATTCCAGTGACATCTTGACTGAAAAAAAAAGTTATCTTCATAATTTTCTCTTAAATTTTATTGCTAAATTGCTAATTCTATTGCTACTGCTAAAGTGTGTGATTTTTTAAGACCTTCACTTGCCACAAATCAGTAATACTGTGCAAAAATAAAAGACGGAGCAATAAAAAAAAGCCAAAGGATATCTAATTGAAATTTAAGTACCCTACCTGAAGAATATGATTATTTGTATAACAAGCATATATACAGCTGTGGCTGTGTCTCCATCAGCAAGTTTATAATCAGTTTGGAAATCAAATTCCTCCACGAAGGTCTCTAAGATAACCTGGATAACCCTCCTCCATATCTTAACAGCTGCTACTTCTCCCTTCTGTTCTTCATTTTCTGTTTCTGATTTTTACGTCATCTTTTTCTTTCTGTAATTTTCTATTCTGAGGTATTTGAGCTCCTGGATGTCCTCCTTTTTTATCTCCTCCTCCACAGGGGAGGCCTAATTCTCATTGCCCACCATGAGATTACAATTCTTCACAACTGAAAGAAAACTGGTCACGCTAAAAGCAAATGTCAATATAAGGTGGCTAGCAGAGCTGTTATGTTAAGAGGTAAAAACATAGCAGAAGATAAAAGATTTTTTTTTTTTTAAATTTAGAAACTGCTCCTTTTAACTCACAGACAGATTGAGATTTGCAAAATGCATGACATGGAAGGAAAGGATTTGAGGTCCCGTTTCTTTCAATTGACCATCAATTCAGACAATGCCACAATACAAGGGTGAATCACCTCACGTGGAAGTCTTGCATCAGATTCCAACAAACACTACTGTACACTACGTTGGGGTTTTTCCTCACACGGTCAAGAAAAACATTTGTTGAAACAGTCACTTGCTTGAAGCGCAGTACAGATTTGATTTTCTTCTCATTTTGAGGAGGCAAAAAATGCCTTAAACTGCTCATATTACAGAAAAGAGAACCATGTTATCTTTACTGGTTTCCTACCAGGCAGGTAGGCTGCTGACATGGCTCAGTTTTATGGTATTTCTTTACCACTGCCTCTGCCATTTCATTATCTCTATGTGAATCCATCTACATGTGAAACAAAAACATGTGATTTAACTGCATGCCGTACTGAAGTTTAAAATAATCTTACAGGTTTACGACATAGGTTTAATGACAGTATTCATCAAATGCATTACAAACAGCAGCAAAAATTAACTTGACTATTTAAACAGGCATAAGAAAAAAATCAGTATGAAATCAAGGTATGTATGCTTACATTTGTACTTTTACTATCATAGAACTAGGTAGGAAAGTCTTAAAAGAATATAATGTATAATAAAAAGGACCTTAATTTACTTCATTAATGTTTAGCTGAATAGTCTCAGAAAAAACGCACCTCCCAATGCACCGCTGTGATCAACACTCTTCTTCTTCAAACCCTGTGTAGCAATCATTAGTGGAACCAAGACTGAAAAAAGCCAGCGCCATGGAGAAATGGGTCGTAAAGTACCTGATAAATCAAATAAAATGGTTACAGATGATCCTTACAAGACTTTTTAATGCCTTTATACCTTAAAAGTAATTACTGCCTAGTATATATTTAAAATCTTATCTTAATAGAGATTAAACTTTTTACCCTGTAGAAGAAATATATTCTTATGAATGGAATACCAAAATATCTGCAATTATCTACTCAGTTTTTCTCTTCAGCTTTCACAGAAAAAAGAAAATACTTTAAATCAACTAAAATTAATTACAAAGAAATAGCAAATCTGTCAAGAAATAAACATGGCAATATTTTCCATTCTAAAAGGGATTTATAAATTCCAGAAATTAATATTCAAAATGTTAAGACCAGTTGAAACTTGATTTGGATAGAACACATAAGCTCAACCCATACATCCACAGTTAAGTTCTGTAGAATTCAGTTTCAAATACGAGTAAGATTCAAACTAAAATTCCAGTTAACAAAACATGTAAAGAGACTGCAAAGCAACTTTAAGTAAATAAATTAGTGTGAGAGCTTCCGTCATAGATCATGTTATGACTGATTCTCTGGTAACTACAATAACAAATCTGAATTTATTATTATTATTATTATTCTTTTTTTGATGAAGTTTCAGAAAATATGGCAGCAATAAAGTGAATGAACAACACTATCTATGGTCACTATTGCTTTTTAGTATTGTAACGGAAAGAAAATTAGAAGAATAAATTGGAAGCTTTACCTTGTTTTTCAGTCCATCCCAAATACCAGTGTTTTTAGGAAAAGTCATTCTTGTTTATCAAAAGCTTTAGCTTGGTAGCTTTTGGCTATGAAAAGCAGGCAACTTTTTTCATCATCTATGTATTCTGAATTATTCCTAGGATGTGCCTAATATTGCCACTTTGTTGTCTATGCCATCAATTAGAATTTTACGCTACATTAATAGGAGGACTGCTGCTACCTGGCTGACAGAAGACTTCAGAAGTAGTTTCATGTCTGTGTGGAGAGAAGACATCAGTATATATAAGCTAGCTAATGGCTGTGTTTCTATAGCTTAAATATTAGTACCATATCCTTTTTATTCTAGCTTGGAAAACTTACATGCTCTGTAATACATTTAAGTGCTTAGTTGAACTACAGTGATACTCGATGTCGTCTACTAAAACTAGCAGGAAGTCCTGCAGTTCGTATATACATTTATTTTGTACACCGATTCACAGACCAGCAGAAGAACAGAACAAATCATCAGTTTAACCACAGCATCACTGACAATTTCCACTGATGCGAGAAACGAAGTTTAGATGCTTGGCCTTCTCTTGCTGTTTTAAAAAAGAAATAGTCCTCTCTTGTTGGTATCCAAAACATTCTGATTGTTTCTACACTATACCTGGTTTGAAAATAAACTTCCAAACTGGATCAAGTCAAACATCTGTCTGACTCAGAATCCCATCTAGCAGTGGTGAGTCGCACATGTGCAAGGGAAGAGTATAAAGAACAGATACAGACTGATGATCTTCCCTGTTTTATTGGGAGCTTCTATGCTGGCATTTCTAAAATCCTCCATATATTTGTCCAACTCGTTTTTAAAAACAGTTATGATTTTCATCTCCACAACCACCCACAGAACTGAATTCTGGTTTTAAATGCACTGAAAAAGGCCTTTCAAAAAGCTGAACAACAAAGATCCTGCTGCCTCAAGTTTCATCAGACTTCTGCTAAATTTTATGGCCAACTGAATAATGATTTCCTATGCACATTCTTCCTGCCATTCATGACCTATATAGATGTCCCCTTTCTATGCTGAAATATCTTTACCTATTCAAGTCCTCTTCAAATGGATGCTGTTACCTGCTCTGATCATCCTCGCTGCCTTCACTGTTCCTTTCTAATTCTGCTATGGGCATTTTGAAATGGGATGACTGCAAGTGCATGCGGTACTCATAGCAGAGCAACACCAAGGTTTTACGATTTCCAGCAATCTATTGATTTTTTGGCTGAGTGAAAGATGTTTCATTTCAAAAAAAAAAAAAAGAGAATATATTAAGTAACCTGGATGGTATAATTCCCCTTCCCGATTACCTGCTTGTATTGAACCAGGCCAGTTACCTCTTCAGTCATGCAATATATCAATTAGAGAGCTGTGGTGTAAAACATGTTTGTAAACGTGGTGTAAAACATGTATTTGCTCTGCTGCTCCCTGTTCTTCTCATCATCTTTTCTTGCAGTACTGTCTGATCACCTTTATCCATGGTAAAGGATAAAGGTCCCTCTCTCCACCAGACCAGCGTATCTCAGGGAGAATTTATATCCCTCAGGACCTAAGAACATATCCATTATCTTTACAGTGGATGTTCTTACGACTTTATTAACCCTAAATTTTTCATCAAAAGGGCTAGTCTAGAAACATGCAAAGGAAACTAGGAACACTTAAAAAAATCATGATTTTTAATAAACAACAACATACACTGTAAATTTCGTATTTAAGGAAAGGTAGCCACATGACATACAAGTCGGGTGTTACATAGTTGGGTTTCCACCTGAGTATTTTTCCTCAAGCAAGCCTGAAGTTATCTAGTGCAATTCTCCTTGTCCTGTCTGTTTCTCTCATCTACAGAAAATTTGGCTTAGCCGAGAACCACAGATGATTTAGACTTCTTATTCTTTGCTTTGCATAGTCCTTCTCCACAGCACATGCATGCACAGCCTCTTCCCAACCTGGCAGAGGTATAGACAACTAACTGCACACTTTGGCCTGAAGCGTTGCAGAGACTTGTTGAAAACGAAGCTATATCCAACAATTCCATGTCTTGTAATACATATTTACTCTCAGAAATTTTTTCTTCTCTGAGGATTCTCTTGACTAAGTCTTTTCCACTTCTATGTTCCACTGTCCTCGTTATTTTTCCTCCATTCTATCAAGAACAGCGCGATCAAACAGATTTACTGCCAAGAGAATGTCTTTTCGCTTGCACAACATGTTCATGTAAGAAATTATTTTCTTTGTGTCATGGAATATTCAGTAGAGACTGAAAAGAGATATTTAAGCTAGGAGATACCCTTCTTTTTCTACGAGGTAATGTGCCCCACATAGTGGGGGAATCCTTTTCACTAATTTTTGTTCTCTGACAGGAGCTGCACCTGAATTGCCACATTACTCAAGTCCTGCCTTGTGATTTCACTTGAGTATGGACTTTAGGTTTACATATTTGCTAAGTGAGCAGTACATGTGACTTTAGGGTAGCAAAATTAACAAGACAGCTCTGAGCTTCCTCTTTTACTTTGTTTACTGGTCAACATAATTTAATCAAACTGAGCTTCCTGTGTTACAGCTATTCAAATATTTGATTGTAGGTTATTGGTTTTCTCACAGAGCTAGCAACTGCACTACATTGCATGGTTTAAATCTATCAATGCCTTGCTTTCATATGAAAGCAATTCTACATAATCAAAGCTTCTGTGTTTGGAAAGTATACTGCTTTTCGGGAACTGAAGAGAAATAAATTATTTCAGGTCTAGCATTAACATCTATGCAAAAATGGCTCACCTATTACCCTCCTTGTTACACAGAAAAGAAACCCAACTTAGACTGTTTTGAAATATTTAACTGGAAATTAGTCAAACCCAAAACTTTTTACAAGAAAGGATTGCTTTTACTTATATTCTTCACTAACATTATTAAATTTAAGCTGCCAAGACAGACCACTTGAACAACTCCCAAATAAAAAAATGCTGGTTTCAAAACTATAAACAGATTACTTTTACAACCAAAACCTAATACAAAAAATCAAGCTATTTTCTCATCAAAGTATCTACAGAGCCTTCTAAAAAGCTTTTTCTCGAGTTCCCAGTTTGTTCCCTTTGCTTAGTCATTCAAGTCATGATCTGAATTTAAACCAGCTCGCAGAACAGGAAAACAATATCCCACTCAGCTCTCGTAATTCCACACTATTCCATAAAGCACTAGTGTCCATAGCAACTTATCTTCTAAGGAGACAATTTATCAATGTCCTAAACATATTTGTTTCCTTCTAAAATTCCAGAACACTTACTGAAATAAAAGCAGTTAATAAAGGAGCTGTTATTGTCCAATTAAAAGGCATATTATTTTAATGATAAAACTGACTCAATAAATTACTGCGTTAGCAGTTAATATTCTTGCAACCTTTATATTGTATCACCTCATTTTGACTTTAAATTGGAAGACAAATTTCACTGCAGAAGATGCTAGAAGTACATCTTCTAGAATATTGAAATTTATAAGTCTGAGAAAAAATTGTTCCTTAGTATTACATTTTAAAAGTCTTCCATCTCTGCAGTTAGAGATAAGAAAGCTACTGATCATATCTACATATCATCATATCAGATCTATCATATCAGATCTACACTACTTTGGCAGAATTTCACTACCAGAAAAATGACAAGAAAGCCAGTCTACTAGGTGAAAGTGGCATGACCACTTTCTAAAAAATCGGCCCTTTCAATCCTTTTGAGCTTTGTGTAAGGCTCTCAAAAATATACTTTATGTTGATGACCATCTCAGTAAGATTTCAAGTGACAGTTTTTGTTAAAAAAGAACCTCACAAACTTTTAAAAAGTAAAGCTAATTGTTCATGTAGCTTTTGAGCTAAAAAATACAAAATCATGAGACTTTATTTATCACATCTGCTATACAAGTATAAGACATCACAAGTGTAGAATTAAAGTGGGTTTCAAACTCACGGAAGAAAGATTTCACACAGGCACCACAGCTTGTCTTGCTGGAAAGCTAAACATGATGGTTTTCACCAAAAACTTTTGCGTCAGCAGTACCTAGAGCTTTGCAGATATACAGGCTCCCTGGTACAAAGTAGGGCAAACATATTTCACAGTAAAACATTTGTCATTGCAAGCACAAAGATTCACAGGACGAAAACTTCTCTTCTGTGTACTGAAAAGCCCCAACACTGTAGGAGGTGTGCAAGAGAGTCGTGCAGCCAAGAGTTGACTGAAAAACTCAAAAGACAAGCACCGTCTGTGTACGAAAAGATCTCCTGTGCTCTTAGTCTAATCACAAACCAAGAAGGTTCTTGATATTAACTTGAGTGTGAGCAGTACCAGAACACAAAAGAGGTTCTTTTTGGTTGGTTAACAAACAGAATTTTCATCTTTTTAAGGTAATTTTTAACTGACCTTTTTGTATTTCCTTGGAGGGGGGGAAAGTATTGGTACTAAATGACTACTAAATGTAAGCAGTTAAAACTAAGATAGAACACATTCATTGGTTTATTACGGATTCTTCAACACTCCCATTTTATCAACATTTTGATCACTGTTTGGTGCTTAAGCATTACTATGAACTATAAACTGTAAATTAATAAATGTATGTTTGTAGTATTTTTATATTTATAGTTAAGGACTGTGAATTTCATTGCTTTTATGGGCTGAACTTAAGTTATCACTCCCACTTCATTAAGTCCACTCCTACTATACACTTTGTTCACCTCCTCAAGCCAAGGTCTTTCCACAGTCTCAGGCAAATGGACAGCAAAAGTTGTTGTTATGTCCTTCTTGTTCTGTAACCATTCTCTACAAAAAAGGAGGACTTGTCTGCAGTCTCCTCCTTTGTATCAGTCCCTGTCCTGATCCACCTTATATCAGGCCTCTCCACTCTACACTGTCAATCCTCAATCACATTAGATAGCAAAGTCTGGAATACCCTAATTACAGGCAAAACTCAGAGAGCTATATCTATACAGAGCAGACTTGCACAAATGAAGTTGGGTGCTTGGCTAGCTCTAAATGACACAAACAAAACCTGTTTATGAAGCCTGCTTCTGCATACCTTCTACGTGTCTGGCATCTCGCTACACGCCAAAGTAAAAGTGTCCTGACAACACAGATTTAGTGCTCTACCAGGACTAATACCCTGTCCTAAAAGCCAAAGCACTGAAAAACGCTGACCAGAAACATCCAACTGCCACTGCAAAAGTCAGCTTATACTGGTGGGATATTTATCCTAGCTTCTTCTGGATCCATCCAGGGTGACACTAGGCAGTTGAGCATGTCCATACTGCATCCCTAGGCACTCTCAGCAACACTTCAATGACACTGGAGCTCTTCCTACATGAAATTCTCTGAGGTCTTAAGGACAGGTCTTTACCTGTCCTGGGAAAGCAGTTAAACTCTTCTAGGCTTGGACTGATGCTGAAGGCAGTACTGCTGCTTTTGCACATTGGTGTAAAAATGGTGCTAGAACAGGGAGTACTGGTGTCCCTGCAACTACACACAACTAACACACAGCCTGCCTGAGCAGAACACAGAGCTGACTGTATACGCCCCTGCCAGCGGCTCCAGGTGTACCTCCCTCTCTTCGTGTACCATTTCCCCTGTTTCTTTGCTCCTTAACCAAGGAATGCTTCTTGCATGCCCTGTGCAAAGGCTGCACGTACATTCCTAAAACTGTTTTGAAGGCTGGCGTGCTCCACCCATCCTGTCACTACTTCCCCTGTTAGTGAAAGAAATTTATCAGCTCGCTCTTTCTTTTTACTTTTTCATTTTTATCTTATGTGCTTTCTTTTAGGGAGATAAATCACAAAAGATACCAACATTTTAAATTCAACGGGATCCGCGGGCAGAGCTGCAAAGAAGGGTAGGGCGGCTCCTGACACCTTCTAAAGCGTTCTCAGCTGCCTTCAGGACTGAGCTTTTCAGCTCTACTGACGACGGAAGGGGCTGGGCACACCCCTCTCCCAAACCCCGATCCCCACCGGCTTGCCGAGGCCGGAGGGGAGGGCGGCGGGGGCTCCCCCCTCGCCGTGCCGGCCTCTCCCCAGCCCCCGGGCCTGAACTCACCGTAGTACGTACTTGCAATCATGGACACGATCCAGAAAGCCAGAGAAATGCAAATGAGCAAGTTCAGGACGACAATATTCGCCATCATCTTGAGGCACTCCTTGAAGAAATCCTCCTCGTAATACCACACAGGAAACCAGAGGGAGAACACCTGGCGGGCAAGCACAGGGCGCAGCTCATCAGCGACACCGCTGCCACCGCTTTCTCTTCTTCTTCCTCCTCCTCCTCCTCTTCCTTCTCCACCTCCACCTCCACCTCCCGCCCGGCCCGAGCCGCGGCCCGCCCCGGCCCGCACCGCCCCCGCGGCCGCCTCTCGCCGCCGCCCCCGCGGGGCGCTGCGAGGCGACACCGCGGCGCTCATGGGGAGGCGGCTCCGGCCGGCCCCCGCCCGCTCGGGGCTGGCCGGCGGCTGGAGCCTCCCGGCCTCGCACCACTCGGCCCCACACCGACGACACCGACACCGACACCGACCTGCTCGCCCGCCCCGCCGCCGCTCCGCGCATGCTCCGCCGGCCGCCGCGCCAGAGCCTGCCCCCGCCCGCCTCCCCGTTGGCGGGCAGGGAGCGAGGCGGCGCCCGGGGGCCTGCGCTGCGGCCGCACCCGGGCAGCGCCCGCCCCTCCCCGCCGCAGGGATGCCCCGGCCGTCCCGGCCGCTGCTTTCCCCTCAGCGGAGACTTTTCCCTTCTCTGGTGCGGGGCCGCAGCGTGGGCTCCCCCTGCCCCTCCGCAGGGAGAGGCGGCTGTTGCGGCCGAAGGGAGCCCGCCGGCCTCCCCCGCAGACCGGGCCGCGCCCTGCGCCCCGAGCCGCGGCGCTGCCGAGGGGCACCGCACCCCTCCGCTCCGGCCTCTCCCCGCGGGCCTCCCGCCGGAGGGCCGGGCCGGCCTGCAGGCTCATCGCCTTTCCACGGGCCTCGGTACGCAGCTAGGGCTGCGCTCCCCCACCCAGAGCCTTCCCA
Organism: Pelecanus crispus; assembly: GCF_030463565.1. Lineage (NCBI taxonomy): Eukaryota > Metazoa > Chordata > Aves > Pelecaniformes > Pelecanidae > Pelecanus > Pelecanus crispus. The sequence goes on along the minus strand of NC_134643.1, from coordinate 41,938,736 downwards.
GCCCCGGGTGGGCTCCCTGGTGAGAGCCCTCAGCGCGACCAGGCCCTCTCCTTGGCAAAACCCCACGCTGTAAGCGTGCCTCCGCTGCGGCAAGCGACCATCTCCCCAGCGCAGGGCTTGCGGGCCCACGGCTGGCCCGTACGCCAGAGTGTTTGCTGCTGGACGTGGTGGGCTGAATCATAGAATCATAGAATCGTTTAGGTTGGAAAAGACCTTTAAGATCATCCAGTCCAACCATTAATCTACACTACCAAGCCCACCTAAACCAATCAAGGGTAGACTAGACTAAACCATGTCCCGAAGTGCCACATCTACCCGTTTTTTGAACACTTCCAGGGATGGGGACTCCACCACCTCTCTGGGCAGCCTGTTCCAATGCTTGACAACCCTTTCCGTAAAGAAATTTTTCCTAATTTCATAGACTCATAGAATTGTTTAGGTTGGAAAAGACCTTTAAGATCCATCCAGTCCAACCATTAACCTAACACTACCAAGTCCACCACTAAACCAATTAAGGGTAGAGTAGTAATTTCATATTTCCTGGCTTGGTGGCTGGATTATTGTTTAATGAAAGTAAAAACTAGGAATCATTAAGCTTGGAAAAGACCTCTAAGATCATCAGTCCAACCATCAACCCAACACCACCATGCCCACTAAACCATGTCCCTAAGCACCACATCTATCCATTTTTTGAACACTTCCAGGGATGGTGACTCCACCACCTCTCTGGGCAGCCTGTTCCAATGCTTGACTACCCTTTCCGTGAAGAATTTTTTCCTAATATCCCATCTAAACCTCCCCTGATGGATCTTGAGGCCATTTTCTCTCATCCTATCACTTGTTACTTGGGAGAAGAGACCAACACCCACCTCACTACAACCTCCTTTCAGGTAGTTGTAGAGAGCGATAAGGTCTCCCCTCAGCCTCCTCTTCTCCAGGCTAAACAACCCCAGTTCCCTCACCTGCTCCTCGTAAGACTTGTTCTCCAGACCCTTCACCAGGTTCATTGCCCTTCTCTGGACACGCTCCAGCACCTCAATGTCTTTCTTGTATTGAGGGGCCCAAAACTGGACGCAGTATTCCAGGTGCGGCCTCACCAGTGCCGAATACAGGGGGACAATCACTTCCCTGCTCCTGCTGGCCACAGCAGGCTATTCCTGATACAAGCCAGGATGCTGTTGACCTTCTTGGCCGCCTGGGCACACTGCTGGCTCATGTTCAGCCGGCTGTCTACTAACACCCCCAGGTCCTTTTCAGCCAGGCAGCTTCCCAGCCACTCTTCCCCAAGCCTGTAGCATTCCATGGGGTTGTTGTGACCCAAGTGCAGGACCCGGCACTTGGCCTTGTTGAACCTCATACAATTAAACTCAGCCCATCGGTCCAGCCTGTCCAGATCCCTCTGCAGGGCCATCCTACCCTCCAGCAGATTGACACTCCCACCCAGTTTGGTTTCATCTGCAAACTTATTGAGGGCGGACTCAATCCTCTCATCCAGATCATTGATAAAGATGTTAAACAAGACTGGCCCCAAAACAGAGCCCTGGGGAACACTGCTTGTGACTGGTCGCCAACTGGACTTAACTACATTCACCACTACTCTCTGGGCTCGGCCACCCAGCCAGTTTTTTACTCAGCGAAGAGTATGCCTGTCCAAGCCATGAGCCGCCAGCTTCCTTAGGAGAATGCTGTGGGAGACGGTGTCAAAGGCTTTATTGAAGTCCAGGTAGATGACATCCACAGCCTTTCCCTCATCCACCAGGCAGGTCACCAGGTCATAAACAGAGATCAGGTTGGTCAAGCAGGACCTGCCTTTCATGAACCCATGCTGGCTGGGCCTGATCCCCTGGTTGACCTGCACTTGCCTGTTGAGTTCACTCAAGATGAACCACTCCATAATCTTTCCCGGCACCGAGGTCAGGCTGACAGGCCTGTAGTTTCCCAGGTCCTCCTTCCGGCCCTTCTTGTAGATGGGCATCACATTGGCAAGCCTCCAGTCATCAGGGACATCCCCTGTTAACCAGGACTGCTGATAGATGATGGAGAGTGGCTTGGTAAGCTCCTCTGCCAGGTCCCTCAATACTCTTGGGTGGATCCCATCCAGCCCCATAGACTTGTGAGCGTCCAGGTGGTGTAGCAGGTTGTTAACTGCTTCCTCCTGTATTATGGGGGCTCCATTCTGCTCCCCATCCCTGTCTTCCAGCTCAGGGGGCTGAATACCCTGGGGATAACTGGTCTGGCTATTAAAGACTGAGGCAAAGAAGGCATTAAATACCTCAGCCTTTTCCTCATCCTCGGTGACAATATTCCCCCCTGCATCCGCCAAAGGATGGAGATTCTCCTTGGCTCTCTTTTTGTTGTTAATGTACTTGTAAAAACATTTTTTATTATCTCTTACAACAGTGGCCAGATTGAGTTCTAGCTGGGCTTTTGCCTTTCTAATTTTCTCCCTGCATGACCTAACAAGATCCCTGTACTCTTCCTGAGTTACCTGCCCCTTCTTCCAAAGGTAGTAGACTCTCCTTTTTTCCCTGAGTCCCAGCAAAAGCTCCCTGAAGTAACAACAATGAATGTGCAGGCCACAGGAAAAAGCTCTGGCTAAATATAAATCCAATTTGCCTGTTTGTGAAATTAAACCAGGAATGACACCAGTGTTAAAAGTATGAGATCGGTTGTTAATTAGTGATACCGATGAGTACTTGTATGGAAACGTGTTGGAACATTGCAAAGTTTTTTAACACTAGAGGAAAGAGACTTGAAACATTTTGTAAAGTTAACATGGGATGAAAACAAGCCAAACCTGCCTGGTAGCTTTTTCTTGGGTGTGCCAGAATTACTCCCAAAATCCTCAACCATAAATGAAGAAGCTAACATGAGTTACGAGAAGGACTCCACAGCTCCCACTTCCACACATCAGAGGTTTTGTCAACAAAGCACAGAAAGACGTGAAGTTCCACAACTTTTCAAAAACCCTCCCTTCATTTTGAGACAGCTGCCTATGACATAAACAAGACTTTAGGCGTGACAGAAGATAATTTTGAAGTAGAATTTATATATTCAACATTTGTTCAGTGGAAGGTAGACCAAAAACCTTCAAGTTTACAAACACTGGTACAGATGAATCACCTCATGAACATCAAGAACTTCAGGTGCTTGTTTTCATGGACTTGAAGCCACAGCAGAATAGAATACTGTCCTGGTTTTGGCTGGGATAGAGTTAATTTTCTTCCTAGTAGCTGGCATAGTGCTGTGATTTGGATTTAGTATGAAAAGAATGCTGATAACACACTGATGGTTTTAGTTGTTGCTAAGTACTGCTTATGCTAGTCAAGGACTTTTCAGCTTCCCATGCTCTGCCAGGTGCACAAGAAACTGGGAGGGGGCACAGCCAGAATGGTTGACCCAAACTGGCCAAAGGGCTATTCCATACCATGTGACGTCATGCTCAGTATATAAACTGGGGGGTGTTGGCCGGGGAGCAGCGATCGCTGCTCGGGAACTGTCTGGGTATCGGTCAGCGGGTGGTGAGCAATTGCATTGTGCATCACTTGCTTTGTATATTATTATTGTTATTATTATATTGTTATTATTATTATCTTGTTATTATTATCATTACTATTTTACTTTATTTCAATTATTAAACTGTTCTTATCTCAACCCAGGAGTGTGTCTCACTCTTACTCTTCCGATTCTCTCCCCCATCCCATCGGGGCAGGGGGAGTGAGCGAGCAGCTGCGTGGTGCTTAGTTGCTGGCTGGGGCTAAACCATGACAAATGTTTATTTAAGTATTCAGTGAGAGGCAGAGTAATAGGAAAAAGTGAATTAGAAGATCTTCTACATACAACAGGAGTAATGAGTAATGAGTTTTGAGCTTAAAAAGCTCAAAAATTCAAGTGAATAATCTTGGTGTAAGAGTTGATAATTTCCCTACTGAATTTAAGACTATTTCTGGCTCATTGGCACCCGTTCATTTTTGAGGCATGTTCTATTATTTTTCATTCAGCATCTGGACTAAGTTTCTAACAGGATGTGAACACAGTCCAGGTTGTGGATTCTTTTGCAACAGAAACTTAGATGTATTGTTGTGGTGTTGTGAAAGAAATACTGTTATCACTCAGAGCTTCAGATGTTATCTAAACTAGGGACCATATTCTGCAAAGATTTACACATACTTTGTTTTAGCTGAAGATAGTAGGCCTATTCCAGAGGTTAAAGTTAGCACTTGGGTGTTTACAATGTATTGGCTCCAGGCAATCAGAGCCAAAATTTGGACCAGGTGCCGTAGACAATGGTGTACAGGCTTTCTCTTATTTTGTGCTATATTTATTGATAATAAAGACTGGGAACACCCAAATTTTCTCTGATCCCCAAAACAGTACTAATGTAGCAGGACTGAGTTTGGTATAACTGGTCTTCCTTCTTACCTCCCAAATTTTCATTAAACTTCCATCTGAAATCTGGATTTGAAATCTAAAAATCAGGGGCTCAGTAGCTGGGCTGCTTTGTAAGAACAGGACACATTTGAAAGGATAACACCAATACAACATTGCTTAGGTGCGCCTGCCAATATCTCAGTAACCGAATTTTTCAACCAGAACAAGATCAACTCTACTTAGACTGGTGGCTGAACAAGTAGCTGCTTGTTTAGGTATAACCAACTCCTATAAATTTATTCATTCAAATACACCCTAACTGCAATAAATCATTTTATTTAATTTATTGCTTACTTTTTGTTTTCTAAACTAAAACCGACTGATACTGGAATTTCTGGTGGAGAAACAAAGGTTTCTGCAGGAATCATACAGCCCTGGCTAATACCTGTGGGACTGTACAACCGTGGGACCATGATTAATGGGTAACACACAAGCTGGTGTGAAGAGGGTGTTACCTCAAGCGCCTATATTTTATTCATTTAGATACAATAGAAATAATACAGGACAAATAGTAACTAAGAAAGAGGTTGTAGTTTAAGGATAGAAACTTAACACAAGAATTGTGGTATACATTATATTCAAGGCAAGAGATAATGAAGTGATACCTGCCTTGCTAACAGCTATACCCACAAAGAACTTCAAGGATGGAAACATCCTCCTACAAGGAAGGTTGGGAAGATAAGAAGAATGCCACAAACATGAAGTCAGCAGAAGTCACAGTAACTAGGGGAAATGTAAAGATGGCAGGGGAAGTTTGTGACCACTGACTCAACTGGAGACTAAAAGGACTACCCCCCCTACTCTCCCTGAGCATGTGCAGTAAATTAAAATCACACTGTAGCTTTAAATCAAAGCGAGGAAAATATAGACTAATGAGAAGCGTCTCATAGCTACTTACTATTAAGAAGAGTTTAGAAAATGAATATGTATAATCAAATTGTGTAAGTACTGTACTTGCCTGACTGAGCAGTGTGCTTGATTTGTGGAGATATTCCACCTTGCACCCTGTGCAGAATAAAGCAATGTCTCCTCTCTAAACATACTTCGTGTGTTTCAGGAGTTATTTTATAATACAGGTAACAAGGGGGCAAGTTTGCAGAGCTCTAAAGGACCCTTCAGCTTCCTTCATAGATCCCATAACTGTGTTAAGTAGCACTTGTGCTGATTTAGGGAGACATGCCAGACTATTGCAATGGTTTATCCACAGACCTTGCATCTTGGCTTAAAGCCACAGATGCTGCTGCTGCTGCAGTTCACGTGAGCAAGAAAAGCAAAAGACAGTACTGCTCTCAGTGCCTGGCGTGAGAAAAGTGGTTGTAGTCATGAAATATGTAATGACCATCACATGAATAATGTTGGCTTCGACTCCCCTTTCAGCTCTGGGACTTTTGTTGAATGCAGCTTCATACATCCCTCTTCCAGTGTTTTCGATTATAGGAAACCAACAGATTTCCCTGCAGTTGCTTGGTACACATTAAATGTTATGAGTAGAAAATGAAAAAGCAAGGAACCCGAAGTTAGACTTCTTTCTACATTTAGAAACTGAAAGTAGCCACCACATTTTTGAAAGTAGCATCAGCAGTTACTGTCATTGGCTCAAATACTATGTTTAAAGTCCTCTTTTCTAGATGTTGCCCTTTGTTTTTACTAGTTCCTGCAATTAAAAAAAAAAAATCACAATACTTCTAGTGAGCAAAGGGGTTTTTTTAAAATTTAAATGTCCATCTAGATGTTTACAACATTGTAGATTTAGAATTCACATACTTAAAAGGCCATCTTGAATCAGTAAGAAGACTATTACGCATATTCAATACATGCAATACATACATTTCATAAACAATTTTTACTTGTAAAAAACCACATTCCTCATTCACACTTAATAATATTGGTAAGCTTAATAATTAAAAAAATAGCAAGTAACAGTTATTTGAGACAAATAGACCTGAAAGCCTTTCCCCACATTTTCCCATACAAATACATACTTGAAATAAGAAAAAATCTGAGAAGTTTAAATAAAAAAAAAGTTAGAATTATAAACTGCCCAATATTTAGAAGAGTTTCTTCTTACTTTTTACCTAGATCTGTAGGATGCAAAGCACGACCAGCACAGAGTCTAGAAGTAAAAATAAATATGATTTAATAGGAGACAGGAATGTGAGATGATTTAAGGCAGCATGACAAACTGAAGATAATAGCATGTTACTGTACATAGCATGCTAATCACTCTTTTACATTCATTCTAGGAATACATTAGAATTTAGTAGATTTGCCACAATATAGCATAAAATTTCCAATTTTTCATGAAGATTTTAGAAGTAGATGTTCTGTTCTGCTTTGCTTTTCTGCCTCTTTTTTTGTATCTCTGAGATAGTACTCTCCATTTCTCTTCACTGCTTAAAACATTATTCATGTTTGTGAGGGCTGTTTTTGTTATGCTATTCTTTTTTCTTAGTGGTATAACATTAACAGGAAATGCTGATCTGACCATAGAATAATCTGTTTCACCTCCCTCAGTAGTCTTTCTTACAGGATAAGAAATATTGTTTATAGCAGAGGCAAGAAGAAACATGAAGGGAGATGGCCATTGGTTTTTAAAAGCTGAACAGATGACATTATTAAAATTCTGTTTGGAGACAAGTATTATTTGTCTAATAGCTAATACAGCAATGAAAGAAGAAAAACCCCTTTGGTGATCTTGATTTTTACTTTCTTTTACTTATTACTGGAGAAAACATTTTTATGCTCTACTTTCCTTGTTACACTCTACAAGAATTTTTATATTACATATATTTACTTAAAGGAATATTGCTGGTTTTTATCAGTTGCCTTTATAGGATTTGTGCTTGATAGAATGCATTATGAATAATATAGCTTGAAACTTAAATACTAATTTAAGTGGGTTTTTAATTCTTCTTTGTTAAATATGTCTTTTCAATGACCAAGAACCAGTAATTCAGTGAAATAGGAAAGGATCAATACATTGAAAGTAGCGGGTGTTCAGGCTTCTGATACCTCCAGTATATTTGATCTGGAGAGTTTATTTTGGCTGAGATAGAATTTGGCCCAGTGCTGCACATCTCTATTACACTTGTAGTTTGAAACTATCTGAGAGGAAGATAGCCTACAAACCTTTCTGTGGATCCCTCTGGAAATACCAACCTCTTCATTCATTTAATTCACACCAATGGCATTAACATACCAGTGCCCATATTATTATCACTAGTATAAAAAATTGCATATGAAAGCCCTTTTCGTGTTACTATTTGTACCATTTCCACGTGACACAAGTGCTTGTGCTGCCTGATCTACCTTCTCTGTCCAAGGTTGAATAACACGTGCTGCAAGGAGGACGGAGGGAGGAATAGTAGACTTCATCCAGCACCTGCAGTAGCAATGCTAGGAAGACACCATGCACAAAGTGGTCTCCAGTCCTCTGGCATGTCCTTTTCACTGAGGAAGCAATGGAAGAATGTGCTTCTGAAGACCTTGCTGCTCCAGCTGCTTTGCCCATGGTTGACTGGAAGCTCATGGGAATGGGAGGCAACCTCAGACTTGTGGAACTGCATGATCATAACGTAGGGGATAGTCAATGATGGGTGTGAAATTTTCAGATGTGGAAGGACACCTTTTGAAGATGTCTCTGAGCTGGCTCCATGCTTTTACCGTTCTTGCACAATATTCTGGAATCCATACTTGTGTCCAAAAGAGTACCCACTGCCTTGTGGAATCTTGCAACCCCCAACTCCTACTAGTCAGTGGCTAACCAGCACTGTGCGCAAAATAGTGATCAAAGTCTTCAAGGCCATCTATGAAACACTCTTTGTTTGAATAATGGTTCTGAGTTCCATCAGTACTCTGTCCTTTGGTCCTTTTGAGTTCCCCAAAAGTGAGAGTGTTGAGGGGATCCACATTACCATCCAGTGCCCCGCCCAAGACAGATCCCCCTGGAGTGTTCAGTTCTTTGAGAAGACCACCTGCTTTAAATTTAATAAATTATTGCTCACCGATCCTCTCGTATGTACTAGCAGTCCTGAGGTTAGCAACCTCCTGGCACTGTCACTGAGTTATCCTACTGTTATCATGATACCTTTGTCACTTTCAGATGAACAAGTAATGTTGTTAGTGGATTTCTGGGAGGCAGAAGGCATTTTACACAGCAGGAAAGTTAAAAAGATTGAACTAGACTGTAAAAATAAGGTAATAAAAAAATACAGGGTTCAGGATTGGGGAAGAGTAACAGGAAGTAAGGCAGGTAAAGATGGGAAAGAACTATGCAGAAGGAATGTGAATGATTGAGGAAGGATCAGCAGAGTTTCAAGAAAGAGTTGAGAGCTGGCAGATGAGGCAAATGCTCCCATGGCATCTGGCTCTCTAGAGCATCAGATGGATCCAGGGTGTTCGAGAGCTCTGCCCTGTGTGAGAGCCTCCTTTTGGCACCTGTTAGGTACATGCTGGAGGACTTTGTGATGGCGTGGTCCTCATGTAGGGTCAGACCCCTCAAGCCTTTGAGTCTATCTGGAGGGAAACTGGGAGGTTAGGCTACTCCAGGAGGAATCTAGCTCATGTACACCAAAACTGCTTTGAGAAATGAATACCAACATATGGTGGATGAGAACAACCACGGGACTGGCGTCAAAGCTGCATCGTTGTTCTGTATCACCTTGCTAGGTAGAGCATAGTCTATATTGACAGAGTAATAGTTATGCAAGGGAACAGGATTACCTGGCTTTTAGATTTAGATAACTTTTAAATTACTCAGAATCATTAAGTTACATACATTTTTAGCCTGTGAAAACACAAGTGCTTCAATGTCTGCCTCACCACAAGTGGGTGTGAGTTGTCATACATGATTCAATCAGCAGTTTGACTTGTTTAGGCAGACTGTGCAGAAGTGACAGAACTACACACATATATATTTTTCTACATAGATCAAACTGTTAGATTTAAGATTTTCAGCAAAAGAACTTTCACGTACCTCTAGGGTATTTAGCAGAATTGGAGAATTCTGGTAAATGCTGCTCAAGATTTAAGATGACTAACTTTTTACTGTGTTTAAAATAACTTGTAAGAGATACTGGGAGAGGGGGGATGAACCAAAGCTAAATCTAGAGATGGAAAAAAGTCTTAATAAAAAATATTGTTCTCCAGGTTAATAGTGACTAGGCCTGGATTCTTACAGGTTTGCCAAGCTCACATTGATTTTAGTTGGAAATGGGTGCCCAAATAATCTGTGAAGACACAAGCTGTAGTTCTTTAAAAGGAAAATACTTGAAAATGCAGTCCAGAGGAAGGGCAGATGGGAGTTATTAAATTGATGAGCTGGGGCTTTATATAAAAGACGATTGGTGGCTTCAGGTTTAAAAAAAAAAATTAATAAAAAGTCTAGGGCAAAAAAGAGGATTGCAAAGAAAAGAAGGGCAGGCAGAATGCCTGGGGAACACTGGTGGAGATAGACTGGAACATGGGAAGAACCCTCAAGCAGCACAAGAGGTAGAAAAAACTTTGCTGAATGATGCCAGCAAGAAAAAAGACATAGGTAGGAAGGTAGAAGAGACAATATAATAAGTGGATGCACAAGTGCAAAGAGGATGCTCCAGCACCAATTTTCAGACTTAAATGTGAAGACAGGAAATCCTTTTTTTTGGTCTTCTTGTCGGCAAGATCAAATGAACTGAGCTTGGAAAGAGATTTTTGGCTGCAGACATGACAGTTTCCTCAAAAAAAAAAAAAAAAATCAAGTGATTCACCTCTAAATGATTTAATAGCTTGGAAATCACTGGGGATGCAGATGACCAGTGTTTACTGGTCTTTACTCATCTTTACAGAATTAAGCAGAACAAGTATTGAAAGTGGGTTTACTACTTTTAACTGACTGTTCCAACCATCAGGCTACTAGCTCTTGTAAGGGATGTCCATGTTACAAGAATTTTGTCCATATTCTGTTCTGACTTTAAGACCTTTGCAACAAATAATTAGTCAAAACCAATATGTTTCGATTTTAGCACAACAGCACCTCCCAAAAAGAAAAAAAAAAGTGTAAAATTCCTAAACATTTCTTCCTGATAGAGAAACCACACCAACAGTCTATCAAGCCCAACTATTTGTTAAATTTACGTTTCACTGTGGAGGCAAAAAGTAGACCAATCTACAACCCGCTGGAAGATGAAGAGCAACGGGGCAATATGTGACTCACATTTCAGAAATAATCTCTGTAATAGGATGGTAGACTATGATTTCCTTGAGCAATGGCTCAAATACCAAAATGCTGTGTCTGTGTGAACAGCTTTTAACTAAGACTTTTCAAGCAGTTGCTCATCATGTCTTTTATGTGCATCTGAACTAAACCAGCACTGAACTACACTATGACTATATGCAGGGGGAACTCTGCCAGTGTAATCAATGGGTGGCAGTGTTTCACCTGCCAGGTCTCCAATCAGGGCATGACTTCATACCTCCTCCTACTCCCTTTTTGCAACATTTTTTCAGTTGATCTAAGCTATAGTGACTCCAGTTCTCTGCCTTTTCCATGTGAAGGAGGGCAGGGTGCTTTTGCAACAAACCAGACTTACATAAATTCTGGGATGAACCCTTTGTGGCTGTACGATGCTGCAATGCCATGCAAGTCAGTGAAGATGTGGTGATACAATGTGCAGATCTGACCCAAAAACTCAAGCTAGATCCTGTTAACACCATCAAATGGATATATTTTCTCACTAATTATTATTTCAAAAGCAGACTTACAGTGAGAATTGCTTTTTATTAAAGGAGAAATTGGTTCTCAAACACCACTTAAATGCATTTATTTTCTTGTCTTTACTTTTTTGCCAGTTGTTCATTATTAAATTTCCACTTGACAATTTTTTTTTTCATTGCTTCTGAGAAATAAGTGGTGTTTTTTATTAGTGACAAATGTTTTCAGAGTGGTAAATCACAAAATGCCTGGGTTTGGGTTACCTCACCTTGTAGATATATCTCCTTTAAACCAGCAGAAGAATTATGCTTAGGTACTTACTAGACAGCAAAGCTATGGGCCACAAAGCCAGCCTTTGCTGAGCTGATAAAGACAGATGACAGTGAAGAACAGATGACAAAGGCACTGTCCCTGCTAGTATATATTGCTTTAGTTGCTTAAGCCATTACAGTTTGGATATTAGATACATGTATGAAAGTGATACAATTCATATTTCCAGTGATAAGTGTGTTCATTTCAGTTGAATCATATGATGAATACTGATGTGCTCCTGGTAGTTCTGATAGAAGAATTAAAGTAGCCATCGCTTCATCCAGTATTGAAGGTAGTCTTCATTTGTATTTGTTTCAGTTGATTAAGATTAGAGGTACAATAGAAGCTACTGCATATGTACTAAATTCAGGTCTGACTAAGGAAGTATAGAAAAACAGTTTTCACAACTCTTTTCTGTAGTTATATATTCTTAGCTTAAATTTATAAACCATTATATAAAATCTAGTGAAGCATGTAAAACACATTTTAAATCAACTTCAAAGCAACTTTATTTCACTTTTTTACTAAAAGTATGTGATAGCTGAAAGTGAAGTATCAAAAGCAATCTGAATTTTAAACTGAATGGATTATGGTATGAAGGCACTATTAGTGTAACATTACGGCTGGATGTTATATGCATCTGAGAGGCAGGAGCATCAATTATGAAGACACAAGTACTGAGGGCATTCTGTTTCTCTGAATTAGTAACACATGCTTTGTACTTCTAAAGCCATTCAATCATAAGAGATTAAAAAACTTCACAAATATTACATTTTGGCACAGTTTAAGGGACGGAAATAATATTGGTAGATGTCTTGTTCCAGACCACATGGGAAACTTAATCGAGACCAACATAAAACCAGATGATCTGCGAGTTCTTTCATACACAATGAAATGATATATTAAGCATTTTATTAAACATTCGTAAAAGATGCTGTAAGCCCTAAGCAGAGTCTCTGGATCCTGTAATAAAATAAATTATAAAATCATCCTTCAATGCTTAGCTCAATAATTACCAAAGAAACTGTAAGGAAAGCTCTTGCAGGAATTATCCATCTGAGGAGCGTACGAGGATTCAAATCTACAGCACTACAGGACCTTCCATGCTTTTCATACATTGTAGAAGCCTTGTATTGATTTCGTCTCAGGACGCAGAAGACCTTACACACTAGTAGTAGCCTATTAAAAACTACTGCAGACAGCAATGGTGTCTGATGTGTTTTTAAAAAGGGTTATTTTTCTTACCTACACTGCAGCATTATTATAAAGATACAAAGTTTATAATATAAATTAAACCCCATAATTCTTAGATTTACAGCAGATTGTAAATATGTACTTGTAAGGTTGTATCTGAAAAATTATATGTTGTGTAGTACCTGGACAGTTGTTCAGTTTTCATTTAAAGCAGAAAAATATTATTTCCTTGGAGAGATATATATTAGAGGATAACACTTGTTAAGTGCACTACGGATTTAGCTGCATTTTGCAGACAGACGAAAGCAGCACATTCTCTGTGGCCAACAAACTGGATTTCAGGAGATTTGCTTTTTAATAAAGAACAATGTTTGTATCATTAAATACTATATTCATGCAAATACAATACTTTTGATTTTGGCAATACAGAATTTTAGTCCTGGTTCACCCAGGACAAACACCTGCACATCTAACTTCAACCACTGCTAAGGAGCTGAAGACTTTTTCACTTTAGAAACTGGATAATTATGTAAGAAATGTGAAGACATCCTGGAAAACTAAAACTACAGAGTAAGGAAGGAAAGTTTGGTGGCTATAACAATGTGCACTCAAACGTTAAGCAGAAATATCCCTTACCTTTCAAGACTTCTGTTCAGTCCAGATGCAGTAGAACTGGTGCAGAAGTATTTCAAAAGCAAGGTGAGTTTTAAGTCCTATGATGAAGAATTGCAGATTCCCAACGTTTTCAGCAACTGAAGCTTCTTATCAGAAGGAATATTTAACTGCCTATTCTGCTGCTTTGCCATGATAATTTATTCCCATTCTTTCAGTCACAAACAGTACAGTGATGCCACAGCAAAGCATCATGTCATGGAGCAGATGAAAAATGGAAAAATCAAGACACTAACAAACTGGGTGGAACCTATCCACTCTCCTCCTGCCAAGACAGTGTTGATTAAAGATTTCTTTTCTTGTTCTCCTGACTTCAGAGATCCACCCAGTGTCATAAATTGGTATTGAAGTTGCAGAGCACCCTATCACTGTACACAACACTCTAAGATACCATTGTTTTGATCTCAGAAAGGATTGTATTTTTGACTAGCTGTGAAGAAAAAACAAAAAGAAAAAGACGCATTCTTAATCTGTGAAAGGAGTCTGTATTTATTCCCTAGCATGGTCATAACAAAAATAAACAAAGCTTGGTGCTCTGCTTTTCCACATAAATCTGAGATACTTCAGTTTTGGGAAGTCTAGGACATCACTGTCACAACAGGAGGTTGTCTCATGGCTGCCAAGTCTTGCTACATTTGATATTTTTTCTTGATGACATAGATGTTGGGTAATATGAGTGCAGAAAGGAGAATGACTTGGATTCAAACAAAATCTGCTGAGGAGAAATCTGAAGACATAAATAAAAAGTAAGTATTTTTAACATCCATGATTATTTTAGTAGAATGGATCATGATTTTTTGATATATTTTGCATTCTTCTGTCTTGAGACTTTACCCAGCCTGCTTTATGTTAATTATTTGAGCCTCCCACTTTTAAGTCTGTTCAACTATCTGGAATTAATCTTGTATGTTTAATGTCTCTTACATCAGCCACTGATTTAGTTGTAAGCCTTAGGCAAGCTGGAGCTGTTCCAGTCTTTGTGAGCAAAGTACTTGCATGAGTTATAACAATCAGGCCACTGGTAGCTGCTGGCTGACTTAAGGTACTAACACTTTGGCAGAGACAGCTAAGGGCATGATGTTCACCGATTCATTGTCTTAGGACACTTGTGTTGTATATATAAAAGTTAAGTTCAGCTCATGGAAGCCACTCTCCTATTAATTAACACAAGATTTCCGCTATGTGTACCCCCTCTGAAGTCAGTTGGCATTAGGTGAACTGAAACAACTGGTAGAGAAATTTTTCTTCCTCCATTAACTAAGAGAAGACCTTAGAAATAAATTTATACTGCTAAATAAATAAACAGGACCTGGGTGCAGCTCAAGCACTGACCTCTCCATAATCGACACAGCTTAATTGTAAACTTACTCTCCAGCTGTATTTGGACTGCTCCAACTAGCTGTTTCCAGGGGGTCCCTAGAGAGTGGGCTAGTCCTAAGGACTGGTTGGCCTTGAGGCCAGGCACTGGACCCAAGCCCACTTATTTAGCAGCACAGACAAATATTAGCCTTCTGTGCTTTAAATTGGGGCCTTTGTGAGTATCATCCCCTTCCACTTCTGTTCTCTTGCCAAGATAAGGTTCCAGAGCTGTCCTGAAGATAGTGTAAAGAAAAGATGTTTGCAGCTGGACAAAACACTTCCAATTCTTTAATTTTCCTACATACTCATAGTTCAGATTAGGCTGAAGAGTAACAGTAAAGTGCTGCAAGAAAAGCTGAAAAAATTGTCCTGGCACTGAGGGTTATGTCACACCACTCTATATGTTGTTTTAATTCTCCAGGACTGCAATCCCAACACATTTCACAGCTACCAACTGAGAAGGAACATGCATACTCCTTTTTTTCAATATAACTTTTATAAGGTATTCATTTTTGAAAGTCTGGCTCCCTTGTTGATATATTTAATAGCATAAATACTCAGGCAACCTGGTGGCCCAGGCGTCATGAATGCAGGTTTGTGAATCCTGCTGATTATGTTAATTTATTGTGAATGAGTGGCTTTACACAGTTTGATTTAGTAGCAGTTTAGAATTTACTTGTAGCATATCGCAGGATTTGACTGTAATATTTTAATAGCACTCAGTCATCAGTGATCAACAAAGTGATTAGACAAAATTGGTCAAAACAGTGACTTAGTTACAGATTCGAGGATGGCAAGGTTCACTCTTACTACATGGAAGTGCATAAAGGAAAATTAAGTTACACTGAGTTGGAGTGATTCACAAAGAGATTGTGTATGCAGGGGACAAGGAGGACCCTCCCGTTGAGTCACAAGGTTCAGAATAGACCCCCTTGCTTTCTAAACCCCTTCTCAGAGAGGAGTCTATGTGCAGCTAGGTCCAATCTTAGTCTCAGACTTGGTCAACGGTTTATAGGAATAAGGATAATGCAGCAGTATAAGACTCACTTCGAAATTAAATTGTACATCTACAGACTACTTAAACTGATTCACACATGCATACACACAAACATGAATACATATATAAAAATGGTATACCTGTTAAAAATTCCCCTTGAGTTCAGTGAAATACGTCTAATGTCTTGGCATTTCTCAACAGGCGAGGGTTTAGCCTCAAGGAGTGAAGGGTTTCAGCCCAGGGTCCACTTTTGGTCTTTGGCAATGGACCTCTGACTGTAGCAAGCTTTGAGAGTTTGCTAGCTTTGCTAGCTCTGAGAGGCACCCTACTCAGAGGGACATGCTGGTGCAGCCCGTGGCAGTCCAGGAGAGCTCAAAGGGCCTCGCTTAGGACTGCTGTTTATAGGATTGTGAGATGATTGACTTTAGTCACCAGTAAATTTCCATCCAAGCCACAATTCAGGTCGGTAGTTGCTGGAATTCTAATAATGATGATACCGCTCCATTTCAAGGCTGTCAGGGGTAGTTATTTGTTATCGCTTCCCTCGTTAGCCATAATACGGAGATTTTGATAAGGACAGGACCGCTCTCTGCTTCAGCCATGTAGGAGTTTCTGGTACAATTAAGGGGCGCTTAACTGACTAACTCACTACACAAAGGCTGCGGTCTGGGATTCCTGAGGTCGTAAAGTGGTTGAAGAGAAAGGGGGGGATGCACCACCACACCAGGTCAAATGGGATGTCTTTTTCAGCTGGTATGAAAAGACATCCAATGGAAAAAACAAAACAAATCCCAAACAAAAGAAATCACAGAAAGTCACTGCTGCTGGGTTTTTTGATTGAAAAAACCCACGGATTCTCTGGTCCTGGGTCATTCCCTAACTGTTGCTGTTCCCCACCCTGCTGCAGCCCTCCTTTTAAAAGGGAAAACACAGCATATTTCCAACTCGCACAAACATATTTTCCAATGAAAACAACTCCTGTCAGTAGCCAACATTTCTCTTGCTGTTCTGTCCTTAACCCTGCAGCATTACGTCCTGCCCCTGCTGATGGAGACTGCCACAAATGTCTTTCTGTCACAGAACAACCCCTGGCACCTCTCCACAGCCTCAAAGATGTTCCCCTACAGAAGCCAGACACAATCCTTTTTGTTGATGGGTCCTGTCCCCACGGCTCCACAGGGCATGCAGCTTCAAGATGTGCTGTCTGTGCTTCCACCAATGGTCTAGAAGCTTATTCATTGCCAACCATCTCTTCGGCATAAATTGCAGAACCTGTTGTCCTGACTCATGCCTCTATACTTGCACAAGGGCAGTCAGACACTGTTTATACCAATTCCCCACATGCCTTTGGGGTTGTGCACAACTGTCGTGGTTTAACCCCAGCCAGCAACTAAGCACCACGCAGCCGCTCACTCACTCCCCCTACCCCAGTGGGATGGGGGAGAGAATCGGAGGAGTAAGAGTGAGAAACACTCCTGGGTTGAGATAAGAACAGTTTAATAATTGAAATAAAGTAAAATAGTAATTATAACAATATAATAATAATAGTAATAATAATATACAAAGCAAGTGAGGCACAGTGCAATTGCTCACCACCTGCTCACCAATAAATACCCAGCCAGTTCCCAAGCAGCGATCGCTGCCCCCCCAGCCAACTCCCCCCAGTTTATGTACTGAGCATGACGTCATATGGTATGGAATAGCCCTTTGGTCAGTTTGGATTAACTGTCCTGGCTGTGCCCCCTCCCAGTTTCTTGTGCACTTGGCAGAGCATGGGAAGCTGAAAAGTCCTTGACTAGCATAAGCAGTACTTAGCAACAACTAAAACATCAGTGTGTTATCAACATTATTCTCCTACTAAATCCAAACCACAGCACTATGCCAGCTACTAGGAAGAAAATTAACTCAATCCCAGAAGAAACCAGGACAAAACTGAAACGCAACTCAGCTTCTTAACATCATCTGGCACTCGTATTTTGAATGGCTGCTATGTTGAAGCTCTTCTGCTAGCATTACTATTACCCTCTCTTTTAGCAATAGTAAAATGCTAAACTCATGTTTTTCCTTGTGATGGTAACACACAAGAAAATGCCTTGACTGTTCAATCAGCTAGGACAGTGAGCCTTTCTGGCTGGCATGCTGCTGAACATGCTCTCATCAGCCTTTCCACAGAGCAGTCACCACCTACTTCTCTTTCAGAACTGTTTTACAAGACCCAGCCCCGGGAGATGAAAACGCTGCCTGGCTGCGCCAGGGCTGCCAGTTGCACCTCAATTCCTTGTGGCGCTCCCTGGATGGCCACCTCGTTGCACCTCAGGTTCTCCTCCCTTACTCTGCTGGTGCGACCCACCTGGTGGCTCACACTGGCAAATGGGGGGTGTTTGCGGCAGATTGGTTTGCTCCAAATTTCTCTGTAAGAGCACAACAGTACTGCAGCACTTGTCCTGTTTGTTTGGTCCATAACATCAGACAAAGGGTCAAAACCAAAACTGCAGCACACCCAAAACCATGGGGTTCCTTTGTAAATTTACAAATGGATTTTATACAGATGCCCAAACGCTGTAACTACAAATACATTCTTGTAATCATAATTATGTTCTCCAGATGGGTAGAGGTCTACCCATGTAGATACACAGATGCTACTACCGTCACCAAGAAACGCTTCAGATAATGCCTTGTTTCAGAATATCCCTGGTCCTACACAGCAACCAGGGGACTCACTTCACATGACAAGTTGTCCAGGTGGTCGGTAAAGCCCTAGGAATCCAAAAGCATTTACGCTGTAGAGCTGTTCAAAGGAAGAATTCTGTTTTAAAACTAGCCTGGCCAAAATATGTGAAGAAACTGGCCTTAAATGGCCAAACACTTTACCACTGGCCCTGTCCTGGTTTCGTCTGGGATAGAGTTAATTTTCTTCCTAGTAGCTGGCATAGTGCTGTGATTTGGATTTAGTATGAAAAGAATGCTGATAACACACGGATGTTTTAGTTGTTGCTAAGTACTGCTTATGCTAGTCAAGGACTTTTCAGCTTCCCATGCTCTGCCAGGTGCACAAGAAACTGGGAGGGGGCACAGCCAGGACAGCTGATCCAAACTGACCAAAGGGCTATTCCATACCATATGACGTCATGCTCAGTATAGAAACTGTGGCGAGTTGGCTGGGGGGCAGCGATCGCTGCTTGAGAACTGGCTGGGTATTGGTTGGCGGGTGGTGAGCAATTGCACTGTGCCTCACTTGCTTTGTATATTATTATTACTATTATTATTATATTGTTATAATTACTATTTTACTTTATTTCAATTATTAAACTGTTCTTATCTCAACCCAGGCAAGTTTCTCACTCTTACTCTTCCGATTCTCTCTCCCATGCCATGGGGGCAGGGGGGATGAGCGAGCAGCTGCGTGGTGCTTAGTTGCTGGCTGGGGCTAAACCATGACAGGCCCTAATACACATCAAGAGCATCGTGAATAAAAACTATGCAGTATCCCTGTATGAAATTGTTAATGGGTAAACCCATAAGGTTACTGCGTACACCAAGTAAGCCACTGCATTGATCCACGCTAGATGACTGATGATGTTATGTTGAATTATTGCAAGACTCTAATGAAATGTGTGAGGACTATTCATTCACAGGTAAAAGAAGCCCTTCCAGAACGTGCCTCTGAACATGCCACTCTGGGGAACCTGGAGACTTGGGTCGATACTGAGGTGACACACAGACAACTCAAAATCAACAGAATAGAACTCATAAAGATGCCCTGTCCTCCAGAGTTGAAAGTCTTTATATCATCACATAAACTATTAAAATACCTTTCTTCAGCTGGCCTACCATTATGCTAAAGATGTAGATGTTTCAAAATGTTGAGTGTGTTCCCATATCCCTCATCACTCTAGTGAAGGTGTCACCATGCTTCCTATAGCATGTAATTCATCAGTAAAAAGACCAGTCTGGAACCCCCAGAGGGCAGAAATTCCTTGTCCAAGATCATCCCCACTGCCCATAAATGGGAACTGATTGAAGTTGATCCAATACAGGTGTGCATGAAGCTCCAGCTCCTACCCACCACCTGCCATTAGTTGTCCCTGGGAACACTTGTTACTTGAAAGCAAATGCAACATGCTACATGGGACAGAGTAATTGTACCAAAACTATTAATGGTCAGAATGATACTAGACATTTATGTGGTAATTCACAAAACTGTGAGTTGACATCATCTTCTATACATATTTCCTTGGGACCCTATTTCATTTGTGGTATACTAGCATACCTGTGGTTCCCATGGGACTAGATCATGTTGTATCAGGGATATATATATATATATAACCCCAGCAGTTCAACATTTGTCATTATTTGCCTCTGAATATTCTCAGAAAAGGCAAGCTATCTCAGAGCCTGAAAAATTTGGGACTATTATGCTTCCCGTATATGAAGTGGCAAGAACCATTAAAAAAATTGTTTATTAGCTATTATTAAAGCAAATGGGTAATAACACTGCAGATTCTTCTTACCAAATAATGACTGAAATGACCACTATCCGTACAGTCCCCCTTCAAAACAGGTTAACACTTGACTTTATGCTGGCTTATAAGGGTAAAATATCCACCTTAATTGGAAAATAATGTTTTATCTCTATCCTAGACAATTCTGAAACCATTTCTGATTTGAGTGAACACATTAAAAAAGACGCAGCCAAAGCAAAACAACCCAAGAATTGCAACCCTTTCTTGAATACGTTATCACAGAGGTGCTACTAATACCGCTCAGCTTTGGCCAGTGATGGCTCCTTCTTGAAGCCAGTTGGAACGGGCTCTGTCTGACATGGGAACAGCTTCTGGTATCTTCTCACAGAAGCCACCCCTGCAGCCCCCCCGCCACCAAAACCTTGCCACGTAACCCAATACAATGCAACACCAGTGAAACTGGTTCACTTGAAAAGCACTTTGTTAAAATACACAAGAAGTGGGTAATACATTCTGCAGTATTTATACTTGAGAAAGTACTCTTTAAGTAATATGTAGAATTCATGTAAAGTGAAATGACAAGAAATTTATTTCCTAGTGAAAAAAATGCAGTCTTAGTCATCCAAAATACTCACAGTTCTCAAGGGCAGGTTAAGATGAAGAAAACTTTCTTTCCTGGTCAAAAAGGAGGAATTATTACTCTTATTTCTTGTGTCTCCAACAGCTCAGATCTTCACTTGTGACCAACACAAATAAACAAGCACCCTCTTGTAACCCTTCATTTCCTCCATCCAAAAAGATGTTTAATAAAGGCTCTTTCTATTGTTGCAACAACTAACTTACGACTTGTGTCCAAGACCAATTTCATTATCCTTTGCTCTGAGTATACGCTGTAGGGAATAGTACTTAAAAAATGTTTATATTGAGGAATTTTAAGAACTGAGAAAAACTGGAGGACATAATAGGGTATTGCTTCTATGGTTCTAAAGTGCTTTTAAGGAAAAGGAAGATATTGTACCTTGATATAGATGAAAATGCTATAGTACAGTTTCACCCACCCGATTTTAAAAAAAAAAGTCTCATGTGAAGTTAACGTGAGGATTATTTTTTTTGCTTCTTTCTCCTTCCAACATTCTGCGTGCAACACAACCCACGGCAGTATTTACCTGTCAAATAGAAAAGGTACGATTGCTTGTATTATTTTAAATCATGCTAATTTGAGCCCTTAGTTTCAGATTTTCTGGTTTAAGGAATACTGGAAGTCTTTAAAAAGCATTTAGGAAAAATATGAAAATACCAAAATAATGGAAATTGTTGCACTTAATCATCTACATATGTACTTGCATACCTATTAAAGGGTAAAAAATGACCACAGATATTTGATCTGTTAAATGTCTCTAACATGAAATTGGCTGTAGCATCCACACACTATAAATAATGACACTCTTAAACTTTTATTTGAAGAGAAACTAAACTCCCAAGATATTTTTGATTAGTAAAAATACATGCATATGGTAGAATGGGAAATGAAAGGAAAACACGAGATATTTCTAGTTCTTTATTTTGATCAACCATGTACACAACGTGAAGAATTAAGGAACACAAATCATCCCATCAAAGGGCAAAAAAAGCACTACACACTCACCAGTCTTTGGGGCTAACCTTGGGCTAGACGTAAAAGCACAAGTACAATACAAGTACAAGCTTCAAGTACAATACAAACTCAACAGAAAAAGCCTACAACCTGTCAAGTTTGGGTGGGAAAAAACAGTGAGTATGAATAAGCACTAACTAGTAGCATGGGTATACACTGTGCATATAGTTTATGTATCCATCTGTGCTGGGTTGACCCTTGCCAGCAGCTAAGCACCCACACAGCCACTCGCTCACTTCCCCCCACCAGTGGGATGGGGGAGTTAATAGGAAGAACAAAAGCGAGAAAACTCATGGATTGAGATAAAAAACAGTTTAACAGGTGAGGTAAAGAAAAAAAAAAAACCAAGCATCGGAAAGGGAATCACTTGCCACCTCTCACAAGCAGTCTGATGCCCAGTCAGTCTTTGAGCAACAGACAACTTGGAAGCCCCACCATCCTCCTTCTTCCTCTGCTGGTTTTTATTGGTGAGCACGAGGTTACATGGCGTGGAATATCCCTTTGGCCAGTTTGGGTCAGCGGCCCTGCCTGTGTCCCCTCCCCATCTCCTGCCCACCCCCAGCCTACTCACAGGGGCACAGGCAGAGTGGAAAAAAGAGCGAGCCTTGAGGCTGTGCAGGCAGGGTTCAGCGACAGCTGAAACACTGGTGTGTTACGTACACCATTTTAGCCACAAACCCAAAACACAGCACCATACAGGCTGCGATGAAGAAACTCCATCCCAGCCAGACCAAATACACCAACACAAGTTTCAATTTAACGTCAAGTGAATTAAACTTAAACTTGTCTAGATTAAGTCTTGTGTTGGTATCAGACAATTGTAATTGACACAAAGCAGGAACAGAACAAAAATAATCATATAATTAGCCTCAGCCAAACATTATAGCGATACCGAACGTCTTTTATATTCTGAAATGTGGCCCAGTCCTTAAAGCTCAGATTGTGCTTCTGAAAAACAAGATTCCACTTTACCTGTAATCATTTAACTTACTTTATGTGGTAAACATGTTACTAATTTTCTGTCTCAAACTTTGAAAATTTGATGGTTTTAATGTTTTGTGGACCAGAAATGAGGTCAGTTAAAGCAAAAACCTCACTAAGACCACTAACTCCAGGATTGTTTTTCAGCTCTGGATAAAGAGCTTGAGACACGTATCATAAGAAAAATGAGAACACAGTGATTTTTTTATATTAGGCATATTTAAAACATTAACAGAAATAATACTGCTAGGATTAGGATAGCTGCACTAATGGTCATAGTTCACATTTGTAAAATAAGCAAATGAGTCTTAGTTGCACTAAAGCTGTGTAACCATCCCGTAACCTTTGCTATTTACCTTTAAATACAGAACTTGTTACCAACTGCATGAGGTGAGTCGCAGGAAAAGATCTTGAAGATATCTTTTATTTCAGTGAGCCTTAGCTGCTTATGTACACAAATTTCAGTAATTCAAGTACATCTTCACAACCATGCTATTTCTCCAGTGCTTTTTTGCCCATGTCTAGAGGTGCAGATAATATTCAGGGAACGTGATAAAGAATAAATCAAATTCTGTGCTCCAGTGTAAGACATATGCTTTCCTGTATTTTAAATTATGCCATTTGTATTTTACTGAAAACATATTCAGTATTTAACATAAAAACTGGTGCTCCAGCAGCAATATAAGATGTCTTTCAAAGAGAAATGAAGTCAAATGCAGCTAAGATAAAATCTCCTTACTTTGGATTTTGTCTTAAATTTACAAATTGCAACGAAACCTCACAAAAAACTTCTTCATCTATTACCCATGCCATAAGCAAGGAAGTTTCTTAATGTTTTCTCTTTGAATGGCAGCTCCCTTGCAGTTTTTAAATGTTTATGGCCTCTTGTTCAAATGTGTAGATACCAAACCCATCAGATCAACACGCTCTTTTTACACATGCCATTTTATTCCCTTTAGAGAATTTAACACTATAAATTTCCCTGTTTATTAACAGTGATGAATACAGTTGATGAATCCAATTCTTGAAAATTTAGACATAAAATTACTTGCCTGATAACCCTAGGTGAGAGAAAAAAGCAGGCAGTATCAGACGACTGAAATAAAAGAAGGGACATATGATACCACAGGATATGCAAAAACACTGGGAGATTCTCAGGATCTTCTTTTTCAGATGGTTAAGTATCTCAGCTAGAAATTTATAATACAGATCATATAGCATTGTTGAATAATTCAGCACACTTGTTGGATGAGCTGTAGGCAAACACACAGTAACAATCAATAGAGTAGGAATAAGCCACATCAGGTTAATTTCCTATAGAGCTGCTGCTTTTTTGTCAATACCTTACAGTTCTATAAACATTTTCCTTCCCACTCTAAAAGATGCTGATACTAATTTCCTACTGGTATGTGGAAACACTTAGAAATAAAGGTAACTGTACAAAGGAAACTGGAACCAGATATATGCAAAACTCTGAGATGCCAAAGTAAGCAAATGTCTGCTGGGAGGGGATTTTCTGCACTACTTAGATGTAGTGATACTGAAACTTCTTTGTTAACTAGAGCAGATCAGATTTCAGACACAGACATAGGCACCTAGCACTGTTTAAGAAACCTGCCTGACCTCCTCCTGCTACTTCAGAAAGTTTTCAGCAGGTCCTGTGTCATATCCGCCAGCCCTTGGCGGATGTTTTTAGTACTGTGGGATATGTAAGATAGTATAAGCCACCAACGAAGCATGATTTCCAGAGGTAACATCTATTTGAATAGAAGAACCGACACAAATAACACACTACTGTAGTATGTTGGATACATGTAAAAAAGAAAAAAAAAAAGCAAACTCTTAACTTGCTTCATTCTTCCTTGCAAATATCTTAATAGAATCCTGTCCTGGTTTTGGCTGGGATAGAGTTAATTTTCTTCCCAGTAGCTGGTATAGCGCTGTGTTTTGGACTTAGTAGGAGAAGAATGTTGATAACACACTGATGTTCTAGTTGTTGCTAAGTACTGCTTACACTAGTCAAGGACTTTTCAGCTTCTCATGCTCTACCGACTGAAGGCTGGAGATGCACTAGAATCTGGGAGGGGGCACAGCCAGGACAGCTGACCCAAACTGGCCAAAGGGATATTTCATACCATATGACATCATACTCGGTATATAAACTGGGGGAAAGATGGCCAGGTGGCCGCTACTTGGGAACTGGCTGGGTGTCGGTCAGCAGGTAGTGAGCTATTGCATTGTGCATCACTTATTTTGTATATCCTTTTGTCATTCTTTTTCCCCTTCCTTTTCTGTCCTACTAAACTGTCTTTACGTCAACCCACAAATCTTACTATTTTTTCTTTTCACCCTCCAATTCTCTCCCCCATCCCACTGGGGGGGAGTGAGCAAATGGCTGTGTGGTGTTTAGCTGCCTGCTGGGTTAAACCACAACAAACCCACAAAGCTTTAAACAGAGGAAATTAAGAGAAATCTAGGACATGATATACACATTCCATTACTCTACCCTGAGATTTGTATGAAGTGAAGTCACTGGAACATTATCTATTCGAAGCCATGTAGTTTGTCCAGTTAGGTCAAAACAACAGGATGCAAACTGTTTTGAGCAAAGAAAAGTAAGTTTGTTGGCACAACATTTTGGACTTTACAAAGCATATGCATTATCTGCTCTCCTATTCTTGTTGGATCTAAAGAGAACCTAAAGAGAAAGGCAAAGAAGAAAAATAAATAGTAACATGACACTGAATTTTATTTTTGGTACTTGTGCTTTCCTAGCACATTATTCACTTAAGAAAACCCTTTATAGTTCACCCTCAGAAAAAGCACAAAAAGGCAGGAGTCTTTCTCCAAGTTTTAGAACCATGTGAAGTCTGCAAAGACATTCAGCATGCATCATCATTGCAAAGAAATTCTCAGGGACTGTGCTAGAAGTTTTAAAAGTCAAGTTTTGTGAATTTTCCAGGAGACTGGGAATAAGGTTTCTCATTCTACCCAAGAAAGCCATCACTGCTGGCCCGACAACACCCTGGTAGGAGGCTAAGTCCCTGAAACAGGCAACAAGGTAGTACGAGAATACTCAAACTTGAGTAAGTGGAATTAAAACAAATTATTTTACAAGTTTATGCAACTGCTTTACCCTCTCCAAAGCTTACTTTTCACTACTGTCACAGAAGCCATTAGGGCCAATCTGAACTTCAAAGCAATTAGAGGTCAGGAGAGCTTTGCAGAAACCTCCCTCTTAAAAATTTTAACAGCAGTTCAACTACTGGGAGGGAGCTGGCAGGTCAACGGTGCCTACCAGGGTGCTGGGCACCGCCAGGACAGCCGCTGCTTTTCCTTCTTCAGAATCCTGTGCACCGTCTGGGGGGCGGCAGGACACAGCACCCACTAAAGCAGACAGAATCTGCGGCTCGGGGCAACGAGCACCCAGATGAGCACCCAAGAGGACCCAAGCCCCAGAAGCGCCGTGGTTGGCGCTGCCCCAGACGGAGCTAAGAGAAGCTGTCATATACACTTTTGCGGTAGAGAGCAGCGCAGCCCGCCACCGTGCCGCCGGTCAGCGCCACCTCACCACCCTCCCCCTCCACACAGCTCGCTTCCCTTCAACAAGATGGCGGCCTTCCCACTCGCCTCCTTTACCGACATGGCGGGTCGAACCCCCATTGGCGCCACCGCCCCGCCACCGCCCCGCTATAGGCTGAGCCACTGGCTTTCCCCGCCCCCTACATCACACGGCCTCGTCCCCAGCTGGACACTACATTACCCAGGATACCCTGCGCCTGCCGCCCCCCTCTCCCCCCCCCCCCCCCCCCGGCAAGGCACCGGGCACGGGGGGGGACGGGACGGGACGGGGCGCGGTCTCGCGAGAGTGCGGGGCGGCGGCGGGCGGCGACGGGGAGGGGGCGCGGCGCGGGGCCGCCCTGCGCAGGAAGCGAAAGCGGCCGTGCGGCTGGGGCGGGCCGCGCTCTGCCTCGCCGAGACCGTTGGCCTGGGCCCCATGGCGGCCGCGCCTGCGGAGGCGGCGCTGGATCCTAGCGGGCTCTCTCCGAAGGAAGAAGGGGAGCTGGAAGACGGCGAAATCAGCGACGACGACAACAACGGCTTCGGGCCCTATGGCGGCGGGGGCTCCGAGCCCGGCGGCGGCCTCGTCAGCAGCAGGCCCTACTCGAGGCGCAGGCCGCCTCCCGATCTCCGCGGCGGCATCTCCCTCTCCTCCTCCGGTCGGCGCTTCCCCCGCTCGCGGCATCAGCCCCCGCCGGAGATGGGGCACCTGCACGGCCACGGCGGGTATCGGCCCAAGGACTCGTTCCGCTCCCACCCGCCGCCCATGCCGGCGCCGCGGATGCCGTCGGGCTCGCACTCGGAGACGGGCCCCCGGCTCTCCTTCTGGGAGCGCAGCCACAATGCCCTGGACCGATTCCGTTTCCGAGGCCGGCCCTACAGGGGCGGAGGGCGCTGGGGTAGGAGCCGAGGCGACGGCGACCGGGGAGGCAACCCGCCGGGGAGGCCGCCCGGAGGGGGAGGCGGTGCCGGATTCAGTAGCAGCCAGGGCTGGAGGGAGCCCTCGCCTCGAAAATGTATCCTTGAGACGTGAGAGGGAGCGGAGGCGGGGAGGCCGTGCTGCTGGGGTGGGCCTGGGTGTGTCAGGGCCGCGTTACGCGGCCGAAAGCCCTGCGAAGGGACGCTTTTTCCTCCCGCTCTGGCCCTAGGACTCCCGTAGGGGTAACGGAGAGGGAGGCTCCTCTTCCACCCCCGGGGCTTGGCTGGGGCAGCGGGCCCTACTTCGCAAGGAGAGGCTGCTGGGAAGCCGGATTACTGCCCTGACCTGGCTTGCAACCTGGCCGATCAGCCCCATCTCGGGAACAAGAAAAAGTGTAGCCTGAAACAAAGCCTTAGTCGATTGGATCCCAGGTGGCTGCTTTTCTAGCCCGAAGTGCGAGTATTGTGAAGCAGGGTCAGTCTTTGGTGCGGCAGTTTTAATGTATGTAATTAAAGTGTCACAGTTGTAAAGCTAAAACCCTAAGCTTGTTAATTTCCCTTATTGGGCAATGGAGGATCCACTCTTTTTTCATTTTTGCTTCCAGCTCTTCAGAGGCTGTTACACATAGCTAAAGCTAACTTTAAAGCTAAACTTAAGTTGAAATGGGCCTGTGTGCGCAGAATGTGGTTTATGTGGGAGTTTGGGTAACATAGGAAAGTGCTATTTGTCTATGAAGCCATATCCAGCTTTCCTTGTAGAATGTTCTCCACTGATTGCTCTTAGAGTTGGTTAGGTGACTTTTAATAGAGTTCTAATATTTCCTCCTTTTAGGAGTAGGAACTGCAAAAGTGATGGAAAAAGCTCCTCTCACTTTCTAGGTTTGCTATAGAAAGAACCATAAAGAACTGATGCCAAGTGTAACTTGGGGGCAGCCTGGTACTGAAACTTGATGTAGCTGCATTGTTGCCTAACTGAAAACGTAGGCAAGTGTAAAAAATACTGAGTGAGAGAACTAGTGGTTAAAATCTATTTTCCAAAATCTTACAGTGTTTTATTGTCCTCCCTACCAAGTCAAAGGGTGTGTGTTGTTTGCTTGACTGTGCTGGTTGATCCCAGGAACAGGAATTTTTCCTACTTGTGCCAGGACTTAAGGCTTTGAAAGCTACTCGTGGGATCCTTGTGTTATTTTAGATACAAGATTATTTATCAGTGTCTCTTTTTTTGGTTTTTTTTTTAATGTGGATAGAATATGTAAACTAGTGATAAAGAAATACTTTTATTTAGTCTCATCTGGTAAAGTTACAGCATTACTGAAGTCTTCATAAGAACTCTTCCTTCAAGTATCTTATCTTGAGAGGCAGCGAGTGAAGATGTGATTTGCCCAAGGTTGCACAGTAAGACTGTTCTAGTGCTGAAAACAGATTTTAAGTCTCCTAATTTGCAGTGTTGCTCTGAGTACCAGAAAATAGTTACTTTCTGTGTAATGAGTAATTTGCAGGGCAAACGTATTGATCACCTTAAACAGACCTTGCAATGCTCGTTAATAATGATATAGTGTCTCCTTCTCCGTTTTAATTAAAAGAGCATTCAGAAACTGATAATTCCATTTTCAAACGAAAAGCAGAAAATGAGGAAATGAGGCAGTCTTTTTTTTTTTTTTTCCCTTCCCAATACTTAAGATGCACTGTTCTGTTTAAACATGATAGAGAAGGTTCTAATACTGTTGCTCTTTAATAAGTGACATTCAGTTGTTTATGGATCGTATAGTTAAGGCCCATGATTTTTTCTTGGTGTAAGTTCTTTTCTCTATTTTTCATACCCTTGCCACCTAAAGGAGTTCCTAAATATTAAGGTACCTCCATGTTGCTAATATTAATGGAGTAGGGACATAGTTCATGGGCGTGTGACTTCAGAAGAGACCTTCACATCAACTGGTACAAGGAGGCTTGTGGTCTGGAGTGGTATTTGGAATTCCCCCAGGAAAGTGAAATGTTAAGTGTCTGCTAAGACAGAGATGTCTTTTTTTCTTTATCCTTGGAACTAGAACTTTGCACAATGCTTTGTAGAAGTATATGTATAAATGGAGTAAATGACACAGTGGAGCACTTCAGGAATTCTTGTTACTTTTCTTTGGGTATTAGCTTTTAATAGGCTTTTCTCTTTTAATTCCTAGCAACTTTAACATGAAGCTGTTGGGTAGTCATTCTGCAGAAATTCTTGCATAGAGAATTGTGGAATTTTGAGTCTGAAGTATGGGACCAAAATGTGACTTTCTGTTTCTGTTGAATTCTGAAGTCTTCACAGCGTACATCTTTCTTCAGTTCTAACCCCCCAGTTTCTTCAGTTGGTCTCTTTTTTTTGGTTGTAGGATGAAGTGTCTTGTGAGTTGATTGAAGAGTAATGGTTGTTTTAATGTATATGTGCCTGTCTGCCTTTCATAGCACTCCACATAGTCTTGCATTCTGTGTATAGAACCACGTATAAAAAAAACCTTCTACATATGTGGAACACACAATTTCTGATTAATACCGTTGTGGGAGCTCTAGCAATTGTATTATCCTGAGCACAAAAAACATCTCAAAGCTTTGTCTTGTTACCCAACTCTAGATGACTCCAGAAGCTGTTGAAGTATTTCAATATCGAATAATAGTTAGACTTATTTTTATAAAATGATGTTAAATCACTTAATTGGCTTCAGACTTTCCTGTGACTCACAAGATCGCTAATGTAGTTATCTTTTTAGAAGTGTGTTGGAAGTGAATTTGGCAAATATACTTACTACATAATTTGGTGTTATACTGCACACAGCTCTTAGTATTTTCAGCATGTTTATAGATTGTTTGATTGCCTTCCAGATTTTATGTAGTTTATCTTTACTAGTTTCTGGGGTTTGTGCTGAAGCTTAAGAAAGCATTGTATCGCAAAACATCTCCTGATACGACAGACCAAGATTCTTCATACTTATTTTAGAAGTTACCATAGTGAAACATCCAAGTTGTTAATGCATGTTGTGAGCAGAAGACAAATATGAAGTTATCTTCCTCTGGATTCAGTATGTCTGCATTCAGAGGACACCTGTTTTAGCTTTTAGTTTTACTCAGTTTATTGTTTTAAGAGATGACATTGATGAAAAAGCATTTCGCATAACTGGGTGTGAGTCAGCTGTTATCACAGTGGGGTTGATACTGAAAGTCGAATGAGTCAAACCTGACTTGGTATCCTAAAAGATTTCCCCTCAAGCATGATTATTTTACAGGATAGTTTAGCTTTTCAAGTGTCAGGTTAAGGTAAGAGGAAGTGAACCTCTAACAGTGAGAACTTTTATTCTGGGTACAGTTGAGTAAGAATGTTTCCATTGCCTGCCTTTGACAACATGTTGTCAAGAAAATCTATCCCTTGGGTGTGTATAGACAACCTTTGCTGAGTAATTAGTAATTCCCAACCCTCTTTTAGCATTTTTTGAATGTTTTGATTGCAAGTCTTTAGCCACTTATTTTTTATTCCCTTCAGTTGTTGATTATCCTGTGCCTTACCTCATTTGTTGAGCTGCAGTTACTGCAGTGTGTAATTGTGCTGTGGCTAGACTTAGCATTTTATGAAAGCATAAAATGAGTGTGAATGAATTTAACCTGCCTTTCTCAGAATGTCACACGGGGAGTCAATACTTGAGTTATGAACTCTGGAAGTCTGACTTACTCTTTGTGATGGGAACCTTCTCAGCATTACAGCTGTTGTTTCTGGGAGGATAGTGTGAGAAAGAGACAAGACTTCTC
Organism: Pelecanus crispus; assembly: GCF_030463565.1. NCBI lineage: Eukaryota > Metazoa > Chordata > Aves > Pelecaniformes > Pelecanidae > Pelecanus > Pelecanus crispus. Next base: position 41,907,729 of record NC_134643.1, on the reverse strand, counting down.
AGCAATTCATGAAATTCTTGTCATAAGTAGGATATTGTAAATTGTTGGTTTGAGAAAATGTTTGTTTAAGCTGTCAGTATGTAATAATGGATACATCTTTTGCATGCTTCTCCTATTTATAAGGGATATTTTTCAAGCTAGCCTTAAGGTAAAATTAAAATAATACATGAGAATGATCTTAAGTTCTGTTTGTCATAACTCAGTGGTAATATTGCCACTGTTACAAGGTTATACATATTCTTCTCTTAGTTTTCTTGACCAGTAATTCAGCCAAAACTTTTGGAAGGTCCCCATCTAGAAAGCAGAACTATTCTTCTAAAAATGAAAACTCTGTGGAAGAAAGTTTTGAGGATCTGCTCTTGAAGTATAAGCAGATACAGTTAGAGCTTGAATACATTAATAAAGATGAAAGACTGGCTTTGAGCAACAGGGAAGAAAATGAACAACAAGATGATGATAAAGCGGTGGACACTGAGGACCAAATAACTGTAGAAAATGACAGTATTACAACGGATGCTATAAAAGAAGTTTCTCCTGAGGAGAAAAATCCGGTTATAGCCTTTCAGGCATTTGAACTGAAACCTCTCAGACAAAAACTGCCTACTCCAGCTGAGAGGAGCAGATTAAAAAAAGGCAAAGAAGGAACAAAACAGTCATCACAAAAATCTGAAGTCATAGAATCTGGCCCAGGTAAATACTTGTAAAGTTCTTTTTGCTTGCCATTATCTATCATATCTATTAGGCATTGGGAAAAAATTTACTTTCATTAAAATACTAATTTTAATTAAAATGTTAAATGTTTTAAGTTATGTATTTAATGTACTTAACTCCTGGTTTATGTAATTCCTTGAATTACATAAACATGCTTGGAAGCATGTTTTTTGTTTGTGTTTTTTTAGCTAATGTGTTTTCTTAGACTAACTGATAATTTGGCAGAAAGCATGAGGACAAGACTTGAAGGTTTTATTCTGTTCACAGCAGAAATTGTTGGCTTTCACTGAAAGTTTTCCTTCTGTTTTTCCCTTGTTCTTTTTTGTAGAAGCAAAATGTGGTTATTTTTTTAGCTGAAAAGATAACATTTAGAGACATCTTTTCCTGCATTTCATCTTTGTTACATGTTTTCTTCAATGTAACTAACAAGCCTTTATGAGATTTTCTTTTTTTTCACCAGAATTAGCTTGATTGTTATTGCTATTCACGAATATTGAAGAAATCATGGGCCAGAAATAGAAAGGATTTGTAGAAGAAATGTGGCTGAAGGGTAGAATGAGTATCTTGTCCAGGTAGTTCTGGACTGCAGGCCAAAGAGCAGAGTTGCTCAGATGCGTGAACTGGTTAGGGAGAAGCAAGTTATCATGTCCAGCTGACCTGTGGTAAAAGTCCTTGAGCTTACTTTTAAGTCTGCAGCAAAATGAGGCAGCTAGCTTAAACTTCCTATTCTGAGTCTTCATCTAGTTCTAATAAGTGTTTGCTGTGGTTGAGGGTGTGCTTGTGGATATCACTTGTCATCTTATGTTAGCTAATTTGTCAATGTGTATAAACTAGTAATTTGAGTGGGAAGAGACATAGTAGTAAATGGATTGATTAGGAATACAGGTGAGTAATTAGTAGGAATATGAAGAAAGGTAGGACTAGAGCACCGAAAGTCAGAATGATTTATTCATAAATTCAGAATGAGAATTTAGAAGAAAAACCCTGTAAAGAAACCAAAAGAGAAAACTGGTAATTAGTAGTCAAACCACCTCATTCCAGGTATTTTTTTCCTCTTGTGTCTTTCCCATTAATAAAAAGAAAAAGAAAAAAAAAAAAGAGTTCTGGTATTCTTTAAGAGGTAATGTAGTGTTTGATGGGAGACATGAGGAAAAACAACAGATCTTGACCATAGAAGAAAAACCAGTAGCCTGCAGGAAGAGAACATAGCAAGGCAGGAGTAAAAGAGCTATTTAAAAAGCAAAACAGTCTCAAAAAAAAAAAAATCCAAGTTCAAAACTTAGAAGCACTGAAGTTGAAAATACAGTTCATGTGATAGTGAAAATAGATGCTATAGTATGCACATTAAGAGCGTCTTATTTTTTGCACACCACTCAAGTGTATGACATAAGAATGATCTGAAAGCAGACACGTTATGTATGAGTGACTGTTTATGACAGTGTAATACAGGCTTCCAAAGTTTAAAAAAAAAAAAGCCAGCTGATATGAGTTACTGCAGATTCATGTGTATCAAGTGAATGTATACTACTTGATTACGCATATATTAAGAAATTAGCAAAATTTGTTTTTCCCATTATTTTTAAATGGTGTACTGGATGTTTCTCCAGACCTGTTTAAGTTGAAGAACTTGTCTTAAAACTCAGGGAAGTTTGTGTCTCTTTCTAGAATAGAATCATAGAATCATCTAGGTTGGAAAAGACCTTTAAGATCATCCAGTCCAACCATTAACCTACACTACCAAGCCCACTCTAGACTAATCAAGGGTAGACCAGACTAAACCATATCCCGAAGTGCCACATCTACCCGTTTTTTAAACGCCTCCAGGGATGGTGACTCCACCACCTCTCTGGGCAGCCTGTTCCAATGCCTGACCACCCTTTCCGTAAAGAAATTTTTCCTAATTTCCAGTCTAAACCTCCCCTGGCGCAGCTTGAGCCCATTTCCTCTTGTCCTATCGCTAGCTACTTGGGAGAAGAGACCAACACCCACCTCACTACAACCTCCTTTCAGGTAGTTGTAGAGAGTGATAAGGTCTCCCCTCAGCCTCCTCTTTTCCAGGCTAAACAACCCCAGTTCCCTCAGCCGCTCCTCATAAGACTTGTTCTCCAGACCCTTCACCAGCTTCGTTGCCCGCCTCTGAACACGCTCCAGCACCTCAATGTCTTTCTTGTAGTGAGGGGCCCAAAACTGGACACAGTATTCCAGGTGTGGCCTCACCAGCGCCGAGTACAGGGGGACAATCACCTCCCTGCTCCTGCTGGCCACAGCATTCCTGATACAAGCCAGGATGCTGTTGGCCTTCTTGGCCACCTGGGCACACTGCTGGCTCATGTTCAGCCGGCTATCTACTAACACCCCCAGGTCCTTTTCGGCCAGGCAGCTTTCCAGCCACTCCTCCCCAAGCCTGTAGCGTTGCATGGGGTTGTTGTGACCCAAGTGCAGGACCCGGCACTTGGCCTTGTTGAACCTCATACAGTTGGCCACGGCCCATCGATCCAGTCTGTCCAGGTCCCTCTGCAGGGCCATCCTACCCTCGAGCAGATTGACACTCCCACCCAATTTGGTGTCGTCTGCAAACTTACTGAGGGTGCACTCGATCCCCTCATCCAGATCATTGATAAAGATATTGAACAAGGCTGGCCCTAAAACAGAGCCCTGGGGAACACCGCTCGTGACCGGCCGCCAACTGGACTTAACACCATTTATCACTACTCTCTGGGCTCGGCCACCCAACCAGTTCTTTACCCAGCGAAGAGTATGCCTGTCTAAGCCGTGAGCTGCCAATTAATTCTAGAATTAATTCTCTGTGGTTCAGCTGTTCTAACAGATCCTTTACAGTATGCCGTGCTTTCTTTCCTTTGTTGCCCATTAGTCTATTCTGCCTGTGTTGTCCCCTTCTGGTTTGAAAGTGTGTTTTAGTTTGTGTAGTATGTCCATGCATATGTCTGTCTGCATCACAGAAACTACTGTATCATCTGTGTCTCCCCACTTCCATCCCGTGGACTGAATGGTTAGGATCTTTGCGTAGTATAATAACTTTTTTGAATTTTCTTTTAGAATACTTATGGGTATTAGATACTGTTTTTCTTCCTCTTGTATGTGTGCATTTAAAATATGCATGCATGTGCAAGCAGGAAGACCTCCTGCTACATACCACTTTTATTTAGGTTTAAGGTCTTGGTATATTTTAAACAGCACCTTTCTGAATGTGACTTTTCATAAAATGCTAGGAAGAGTGAAAGATGTATGCAGTGCAGACTTATTTTCTACCAATTTGAGTTGTGGGAAGGAATCTCTCTTTGAAGAAAGGCTAATACAGGAAAAGATCTCCAATCTTCTCTCGAAATGTGTTTTTCTTTCCTCTGATACAGATAAACATATATATGTGTGGTTATATATAAATAATATAATTATAATTTTGCTATCAATTATATTAATAGTTGTTAGCTATAATCATTAAATTATGTAATAGGATAATACAATATACAGCATTATCTATATTATATATAATACATTAATGTGTGTGTATATGTATGCTATAGAATAATCAGATGGATATGTGGCTTTTGGGCAGTCTAACAAATTAATATGTCAACATTTTAATGTTTAGCGGGAAAGCATTACTATTTACTATTCATTTCCACAGGATAATTCTTTTCTATTTTCCTGTGGCATGAAATGGAGCAAGTGTGTTCTTACTGCAGCTTTGGGCCTTTATATTTAATTCTGCAAAAGACTGACCAGTTACTCAAAATAGCTGCCAGTGGAATCTGAGATGCTCAGGACAACAGCTGATACGAGATGGTAGCATAAAACAGATGGCAAGAAGTCTTCTTGTCTCCAAATTTTTCTCTGCTTCTTGGGGAAGTACGTGTCAACCTTAAGACAGAGAGTTGTTAAAAAATGACAAATCTTTCCTTAGGCTTATGGCATCATTATGATGTAGCTTTCATCAGACATGCCACGTTTATATTAATGTTTTAATGTGATCTTATACATACAACTGCTATTCTGCTATATTTTGCACTGTGTGCCAATGATACTGATAAAATATGTTTGTATGGATTAAATTCTGCACAGCATTTTAATGTAGCTCTGTCTCATGAGAAACAGCTCGCTCAAAAGTATGGTATTTTTTCTTTTGGAAGGTACAGAAGACAAAGAACAAACATCAGTGCGAAAGCTTAGTAGTTCAGATGTTACATCTGAAAAGGTAAGAAAGTATTCCTCTGTAGATGAGGCTTAATAGCATTGCGATACTCTTATGGCTTTTTTCAAATTGCAGGCCAGAAATGTTTCAGTAATAGAAGCAGTCCATTCTTAAGGAATGACACTTACCAGTACAGTAGGATTTTTAAGCTTTCTCTTGGTAAAAAATTGTGGGACAGACTTCAAAAGACTTTTTCGAAAAAGATTTTGTTACTAGATGATGTTTTTTGACTTTTTGTCTTATCCTTTCTTCTCTTTTCTTCTCAAGAAGCTGCTTGATGATGAGGAGGAGATGTCTGAATTGCAGCTTAGGCTTCTTGCACTTCAGTCTGCTAGTAAAAAATGGCAGCAAAAAGAACAACAGGTGATGAAGGAAAGCAAGGAAAAATTAACAAAAACGAAAAGTGTAACACAGAAAGTCAAAGCCAGTACAAAAGCACATTCAACAAAAAAAACTAGTGCTACAGGTAATAAGTTTAATGTTACTGAAGTGGCTATCAATGGCATGACCTCTGAAATAAAAAAAAAAAAAACATAGTATGTTATGTGAAACATTGGGTAATGAGCCTTTAATCCCTCTAAAACCCCATACATCTACTCAGAGCTCTTGAAGAATCTAGGATTAGGGGGAACCATTTAGGTTAAGGTGGAGTTAACCACATACTTTTTATTTAAAGCCAAGCAAGCTTTGAGGAAACAACAGACGAAGACATCAAAGAAGATGCAGCAGCAAAAGGAACAAGACAGGCGTCAGAAGGAGGAAGACCAGAGGAAACAAGAAGAGGAAGAGGAGAGAAGAAAGAGGGAAGAAGAAATCAGAAAAATTAGGGACCTCTCGAATCAAGAAGAGCAGTACAATCGATTTATGAAGCTAGTTGGAGGAAAGAGGAGATCAAGAAGCAGGGTAACAAATTTGTTATATGGTGTTCAGGTGTTATATTTGGAATTCATGAGTGATTTCTGTCTTGCCCCTCCTGGTTCTATGTCCCTCCCTCCCTCCCCCCCCTTTGGAAAAAAAAAAAAAAAAAAGCTCAAAGTATTTCAGTGTTCACAGTGTTTTAATCCCATGCTAGACAGGCATTCCCTTTGAGTTTGGTAGTATTAGTTCTGTATGAGTTGTACATTTGTAAGTCAGTGGTAAAGCATTTTCCTCCTAAAGATATTTTGAATGTTGTGATCAAAGAGCAATCTTTAACACAAACCAATCATCCAAACTTTCTTAGCTTTCTTCTCTTAGATTGCAGTTTTGTCTCCACATTTTTTTGTGGGCTGCCTCTTTCAAAATGTCATCTGAGGTTTGGAGAGAGAAATGAAATGTAAGGAGAAATGAAACTGCAACTAAGGGAATGGGACTCCCTATTTGAGGTCATGTTATAGAAGAGTCCCATTTATAATAATGAGTGGAAAATAAAGGCTAAAAGTGTTTAACTGTAAACAGTAGAAACTCTAAAAGCTACCAAAATGTCTACTGTATGCCTCTGGAAGATACAAATTGAGGGGTCTAAGAAGTCATACTTACCTGTTCTGCATATTTCAGTTTTCACTGAACATTGATTGGCATCCATATAGTGTTAGGCATTCTTTAAACAATCTGATTTATTAGTTGACAGGCTCTGGGCATGTTTCAGTGTGGTATGTGGCTCCTTCTGGGACAGTAAAAGGATTCTCCACCTGAGACATCAGTCTTAGAACAATCAGAACACGTTTCACCTAAACGCACAACCTTTGTCATAGTGAAGATGATCGTTGTGCAGTTTTGTGTTGTTTCTAACAAGGGTAGTTCATGCGCTCTTGGTAATTGCCATGACAGATTAACAGAAATAATAAAGTATTTAATTCTCTTTCAGTGTTTCAGAAATATATAACCATGGCAATTTACTAGATACATAATGACCTAATAGGTATTTAACAGTTGCTTCTATGTATCATGATACCCCCCACCTCCCTCTCCCTGAAGAGATCCAGTTTTAAAACTGCCTGTTAATTTGTCAAGTCACTACCTGCAATGGATTTGCTTAAAAGGTAATCTTCAGTTTGCTCTTTTTGTACAAGCTAAGTAAATTGTATTTATAAAGCAATTAGAAGACAAAGTTAAAGGGCCTGATTCTGAAATTTGCTTTTAACTGGTGTGCTCTAAAAGAATAACATAAAACCAGCTAAATAAAATACACTTTTTTGTATGTTCAGTCTTCAGATACGGACTTGAGGTGGTCTTTGGATAAGCAGTCTACAGATAGTGCAGGAGGTATATATCAGTATGACAATTATGATGAAGTTGCTATGGATACAGATAGTGAAACTAACTCTCCAGGTAAGACTTATTTACAGTTTTCTTATATGTTGACTGGTAAATATTGTTAAGAAGTAGGTAATGAACTATCATTTTAGAAGAAAAGTCTTTTTTCTGAGATGTGGCAGTTCTAGAACTAACAATTTAAGGTGAGCTAATTCTGTCTTGTTTTAGTGCTGACTCTCTTTCCTCTCCATCTCTGCTGTAGTGGTATTTTGATGGTCTTCAAGCTTATACTGTTCTCATTGCAGTACTGTAGAGTTTATTCTTTTACATTCCCAAGCAGCTGTGTAGAAAGTAAGGGCCTCAGGGCATTGGATAGACAGCAGCTTTGCAAAAAAGGGCCCGGGGGTCCCAGTGTACATTAAGTGAAACGTAAGTCAGCAGTGTGGCTTTGGGTGGCTGCAGCCTGGGCTGTAGCACTGTGACTATAATGGGTGGGTGGTTGGAGGGGGCTGTTGAACACTGACAAGACTGCATCAGTTTTCTAGTTTCATGGTAGGAGAAGGATAGTGATGTACTAGAAGGAGTCTAGCAAAGGACCTTTTGGTGGATGAAAAGCTGGACATGAACCAACAATGCGTGCTTGCAGCCCAGAAAGCCAATCGAATCCTGGGCTGCATCAAAAGCAGCGTGGCCAGCAGGTCGAGGGAGGTGATTCTGCCCCTCTGCTCTGCTCTGGTGAGACCTCACCTGGAGTACTGCATCCAGCTCTGGAGCCCTCAGCACAAGAACGACATGGACCTGCTGGAGCGGGTCCAGAGGAGGGCCACCAAAATAATCCGAGGGCTGGAGCACCTCTGCTATGAGGCCAGGCTGAGAGAGTTGGGGTTGTTCAGCCTGGAGAAGAGAAGGCTGTGGGGAGACCTTATTGTGGCCTTTCAGTACTTAAAGGGGGCCTACAGGAAAGATGGGGATAAGCTGTTTAGCAAGGCCTGTTGTGACAGGACAAGGAGTAATGGCTTAAACTAAAGGAGGGTAGATTTAGACTGGATATAAGGAAGAAATTTTTTACAATGAGGGTGGTGAAGCACTGGAACAGGTTGCCCAGGGAGGTAGTGGAGGCCCCATCCCTGCAAACATTCAAGGTCATGTTGGACAGGGCTCTGAGCAACCTGATCTAGTTAAAGCTGTCCCTGCTCACTGCAGGGGGGTTGGGCTGCATGACCTCTAAAGGTCCCTTCCAACCCAAAGCATTCTATGATTCTGTGACTAAGGGAAACTGTTTCAGGCCTGGTTTTCATAAAATTCACTGGGGACTAGAGCACTTGATTTATGGAAAGAGACTGGGAGAGCTGTTTGCGTTGAGAAGGCTAAGGAAGGCTTTTGCTGCTGTCTTCAACTACCTAATGGGCAGTTACAGAGAAGACAGAGCCAAACTCTTCCGTGGAGTGTGCAACAGAAGGACAAGGGGCAACACTTAAATTGTAACAAAATTAATTCTGGTTAGATATAAGGGAATACTTTCACAGAGAATGGTCAAACACTAGAACGGGTTAAATGGAAATGTTGTGGAATCTCCATCCTCAAATATACTTCGAACTTGACTGGACAAGGCCCTTAGTAACCTGACTTTGGGGGCAGCCCTGCTTTGAGCACCTGTGCTGGGGCATATGCCTTCCAGAGGTCTCTTCCAGCCTAAATAATTATTGACTCTGAGTTGGAGGTGCATTTAAGGTATTCAGGTTTCCTTGTTCTGTCTCAACATGTGGAGTGTTGAGAAAGCTTCATTAAGCATTTTTTGGCCATTTTTATTCTCTGGCTTTTCATCTTCTATATTTTTTTATCTTTTTTTTTTTTTTTTTACTCTACTTTCTTGTCAGCCTTCATTATACATTAGTTTGCTAAAATACTGCACCTGCTGTTTTGGATGTGTAAGCTACATGAATCTTCTCTTGATGAAGCATTTCAGGCTCTAGTTTTATGTTTCAGAATTCAGTATCAGCTGTGCATTTGGTCTCCTTCTGTCCTCATTTGTGTTGTATTTTTGGTAGCCAGTAATCAGGAGACTCTGTGTTGAGATACCTGGTTTAAGAAGGTAGATTCTTGCAAATTAAATGAGGGCTGAATCATTAGCTTAGTAGTACTGTTTGACTGTACTTGCATTTCGTATGTAAAATAGAAAAAGGACAGGTAACTACTCTTTTTATATACATATACGTAAGAAATAAATGCACTGTGCTGTGTCTCATCTTACCTTTCAAATTGGTGCATAGTAAAAATGTTTGTCTCCTGCTGCTGCATTAAATCAGTTGAAGTATAAGCATGAGTTGGTGTTTAGTAGTTAACCTGCCAGATTTCTTACACTCGATAATTGGTTTTTTTATAATTACAGCTTCTTCTCCAGTGCAGCCTCCTTTCTTTGAGTGTCCAGTAGGATATTTTCCACCTCCAGTACCACCAATTTCGTTGCCACTGCCACCTCCAATTCCAGTAAGTAGCCTTGAAAGGAGCGTGTTCTTGAAGAGGTTGATAATTCTCATTGTGTGTCTTATTTCTAATGCTAAAGTTGGGATTAAATTTAGATTCCGTTTTTGGTACAATTCTCTGTTCAGTGATTCCCTTGAACTATCTGATAGACTTGTGGTTGCTTCTTTAAAACACTGTTTCAGCTACTTTTTGGCTGATCCAGTTCCTGTGTAATGGAAGTTCTTCCTATTGAACTAAAATTTTCCCTTCATTGTTAGAGTTATGTTGTTTCATAACAGAAAGCAAAAATTGCCTGAAGCACATGTGGAAAAATAATGAATTGGAATTGTTAGCACAAGGCAACTTTGCCTCTTATCTCTAGGCCATGTACGTAGATATGCTTATTCTCTGACTTGCTACCTGAGGGGGGGGGGAACCAACCAAAAATGTAGCTTGTCACAGTCCTCCTTTCAAACTTTGTGGATTTTGACTGTATGCTGTCTGTCTTCTCACCTAAGAGTCCACATGGAAATTGAATTAGTATATTGTTTTTCCCTGCCAGTTCTTCACTGAATGATTGCTGCCCTTTTTAGTAAAGCAGTAGAAAGTTGCCATTCCCTGCCATGAATGCTTCTGAATTTTTGACTAAGGGAAATTGTAACTTTGTTAGCTAAGACGAATTCATAAAACTGTTTTAAGGACTGTTTTTTCAAACAGTGTGAACCTATCTGGTTAGCCATATTTCTGTGGCTAGACTATCTCTGGTTCTGAATTCTCATTTATGTTTACTTTGTATGTCTGCACTGCTTTACTATCCAAATGTAATCTTGTTTCCATTATCGTCTTTGAGTAATTACTAACTGTTTAGCAGCAGCCTTTGACAGCCGACTACAGTTGGAATTAGTTTTAAACCATGAAATAATTTAGGTCTCAACCTCTGCTAAATAATCATAAAGTAGTAGTGATTTTCATGTTTCAAACCCTTGTTTTCCTTTTTATCTCAGCCTGTACCATCTTTGAGCCAACTTTATGTGGAGGGTATTTCTTGTGTTTCTCTCGAGCCGCCTCCACCTCTTCCACCTCTTCCCCCTGAAGAGCCTGAACAGCCACCAAAACCTCCATTTGCTGATGAGGAAGAGGAAGAGGAGATGCTCTTAAGAGAAGAATTGCTCAAGTCTCTAGCCAACAAACGAGCTTTCAGATCTGAGGTAGTCCATTGGTTTTTGAATGTAAACCTCTAGATGGCAATCTTGACCAAAACTTAAATGTGACCTGCTAAGTGAGGTTTATAGGCTTTTTATACTGCTTTTCTGATGACTTAAACAAAAAAAAATTCTCTGAATTTCCATCATCCTCTGCCCCCCAGAAGAAACCAAAACAAAAGCCACCCTGGAACACCATTTGAATTGTAAATTGCAGCTTGTCTCTTATTTCTGAAGGAATTGCAAAACCTCAAGATACTGAAAATTGAGTATGTTCATGGGAATGGGGATTTTATTTTCTGCAAAAAAATTTTTGTTATTTATCAGCTGTCAGAGAACAAGACACTTTGTTTCAACCTTCTAGCAAAAGGAGTTTAGGTTAACTTTTTTTCTGTTGTTTTGGGTTTTTTGGAGTGAGAAGCAAAGTTTGTGGTTTTGAAAATTTAGATTGTTTTTGACCTCATTAAAAGGTTGTGGATCTTTTGCAGTTGACCTGTGAATAACAAGCATGTTCTTGTATTTTGATGTTATTGCGGCATTGCAAGATTTATCTGATGTGTTTGGATAGTCTGCCTAAATCAGAATTCCAAGTTCCAAGACATGTATGGAACAATCTCATTTATGCTTATGTCTTTTAAAATGCCTGTGTATAATGTGTATTTTTATGATGATATTTTTGTTTTATTTTGTTAGGAAACTTCAAGTAACAGTGGTCCACCTTCCCCTCCTGTTCCAGATAATTTGCAGTCCGTGCCAAGAAGCAATCTGTCTGCTGTCAGTATTAACACTGTGTCTCAGCCGCGGGTACAAAATACAAAGTTTGTTAGAGTACCGAGGCCACCACGAGCAGTGATCACAGTAAGGAAATATTGGTGCTTTTTATTAATAAAACTATGAGTTGAAGTTTTCCTCAGTTCAAGTGAACAGCAGACTTAAGGTTTTCTAGTGATACAGCAGAGAATCGTGGAGCTTCAATTAAACATTTGAATTATTAGTAACTTTGATAATCCATATGCTCTTCTAGAAAGAATTTGACACTGAAGTAAGAATTTACAGCCTGAGAGAGCATCAAAACATGCCAGCACTCATCTGAATTAAGAGACTGTAAATACAGTTCCATTAATTTCTTGTCCACATTAGCACAGACTAAAGGGTGTTGTTCAATGGTAGCTGAGCCAATCTAATCGCTGTTGCCAAAAAGAAGAGGTGGTCTTGCTCTTTCTCCTACTCCTGGCCAGATGGTGTCTCCCTTACTTTAAACTGGGGTCTGGAGCATCAGTCCTGTTGCTTAACTTATTTGATGTGCTAAACTGGTTAGAAAACTAACCTTGGGTGGGGTGGCGGGGAAAGTGCTTTTCCTTCTGGGGGGAGTTGCATTTTTTCAGTCAACAGTGTGAGCATCGGAACTAGCACAAAAGTGGTGGCAGATGGCATGTCTGTGAATGCAGGTGGAAGACAGGAGAGAGTATTCTCTTCAGGCAACAGCAGACTTCATTACATTAGCTCAAGCTGTATTCTGTAACTTGACCTTCATTTGAATGGTCATGGGAGGTATGTGCAGCTAGCATTTGATTTGATGGCTGCAGTCTCCTTGGGTTGTTGGAAACGTGTTATAAAAGCATATTTGCCTGTGTTATGCCAGACTGGAAGCCCATATAATCTACTGTTCTATTTATGGCAGTGAAGCATACATAGTGGATAGTTTGTGATTATTTGAACAACACATCTTACAAAGCTTGGTTTGTTGTAGCTCTTTCCTATGCAGATTCTCTAATGAATAGTATGATTGAGTCCATACCTTTGCCTTTCTGTCAGGGGATGGTGTCTTTAGTACACTGATTTTTTTTTTTTTTTTTTACTAAATTTGGAGGAATGTATAGTATCTTTGAGACTATTATATCACTATCAAATCTAGCTGTAGCTGGCCAACAGCTTTCTTGCTCGTAAATAGAGACTGTGTGATCACTTGGTCACCTGATGCCATAATGAAAAAAAAAAAAGCTTAAGATGGTAGACATATGAATGTTCCTTTTTTGGTCATTCTAAGGCCTACTTTCCTTTCTGTAGGAAAATTGTGCTCTTAAGCTTAAAGTGGATGTATTTACTTTTGTTTGTACCCATCTTCACAATCTACTTTAAATTCTACATATAACTAGAATAATTGTTCAATTTGGTCATGTTTATAACCTTTCTATAATAATTTCATGTTTACTTACATTTTTAAGTGTTTTTATGTTTAAATACTAAACCTGTTCTGAAAAAACCCTTAAATTAGCACATATTCTGTTGTCCTGAGACTTCATTAACTGCTGTTGCATAAATGAGGGAAAACACATGTTACTGGGGACCTATTGGTTTGTTTTAGTAACATAATAAATGTCTCTTATCAGCTGTGCTGTTGAAAGGCATTTTGTAAATGGTAAAAAACCTGCAACTGAAATTCAGTGCCTCTTGCTAATGATGGTTAGCTTAGTTAAAGCTGACAGATTAATACCTTGTATTTGCATCTTTTTTACGAAAATATTAGAAACAAAGCATTTTGCATTTGTTAATTTTTTTAAATAGCTTGGGATATGGAAAATTTATGTATGAAATAGGTGTGTGTTTTAAAGAACTTACGGCCAAATAATGTTCACAGGGGACTAGTCACAAGGTATTTCTGTCCTCACTGAAAACAATTCAATGTGAAAACAATATCAATTGCTCCTGTTAGTTTAAGCTTTTAGAAACAATTTGTATTGAATGCTTATGATTTTTTTAACTTTTGTAGTATTTGGTATTTCTTACTAGAGCCTAACAAAGGTGAACTCGTGAGAATTTAATTTTGACCTCAAAAACTGATAGTTTTTCTGTGAGCATTGTTGGATATATCCAGAAATTAAAAAATCACAAAGATATAGAAAATGCAAATTATTCAGGCTTTTGAAATCTAATTTCATAGTTTTGGGGGCTTGGTAGCTTTTAAATGTCTGAGCATGCTGTACCATATTTCAGAAGAGGTTTTAAATTTACCAACCTTGGGATTTCTTCTGTGGAGTTGAGGACCTCTGCGTAGTGGAATAGCCTACAGATACTGGTTTGCTTTTTCAAGATTATCTTGTAACCCTTTCTGAAAGTACTCATGGGCACTCAGGGGTCTGTTCACCACAGATTGAAAATATATCTTTGAACATTACGGAGAGATCCTGTGTTACAGCTGAAGCTGCAGTAGAAGCTAATCTTACTGAAGGCAGTGTGATGGTAGTTGCTTGGTACTACTTTACTGATTGTTAAACATTTTGCTGAACCACATCAAGAAATAACACCTGGGAAGAAACACCTGGAGAAAAGCTGACTTTGACCCTCCCCACTATCAGCTTTTCCCCTAGAAGAAAAATGGGGAAGGTAGTTAGAGACAGTTTACCCTACGCAACTGTGCCGAAAGAAGCTTGGCAGCTTTGGTCTTCTAATACCAAGAGCCACTGAGAGGGAAGGGATGTATTGGGCACCTGAAGATGAGGAGAAGGGTGGGGTGCCTTGCCTGATTAATTTAGGTTTCCATGGAGCAACAGCCAGAGAATATTTGTGAGGAGAGGACGAGTGCCTTGTTCTGGTTTCTTGCACCAATATAAATTGGAATTTCACCTACCTGTGCTATGGTGATGCAAAAATGATGCAGCTGTAGTACATTCAGAAGCAGTAGATATAATCCTTGTTTTAAGAACTGTCCAGAAAGAGAATATCGAAGAGAAACAATTGTGGAAATTGGGTGTTTTTTGCTTTAAAAAGTAGGGGTTTTTTGTGGGTGTGTGCTTTAGAAGACTCTTAGATCTTTGAAGAGGTCCTGTCCTGAGGTAAAGGTTAAATGTATAACTGTAATTGTCCAGACCTACATGGGGAGATAGGAAGAGCAGTCCTGGAAATGTGAACTAAGTTGCTTCTTTTCAGGCTGTAACTCCAGAGCATTTGAGGTTAATCTAAATTGTCTGCTTGTTTCTGCATCTTTCTTTGTGCTGGAATTGGCAGTCATCTGATCTTCAGTGAGCTGTTTCAGTTAGTGATGTTGGCGAAAAGTGATTAATCTTGTTTCATTTGTTCTTTATGTACTGTTGGTCTTCTGCCAATTCAACTGCCTGAGCAGCTCACTGTAAGGTCAGCTAAGTATAACTGTGGGACAAGAGGCATCATAGCCATGTGGCAGAAAGACGAGGGAGCTCTGGTATGTCTGCCACAGCATTTCTAGTGCAGACTTGATTGATTGTTACCTCTCAGTTACTTAAAAAAATTGCTTGCAAATGGCAGATGATAGTTTTCATTACAATTTAAATAATTCGTTAAGTATAGGAGTCAAAGGTTTGAGATTCGTATGCTATGACCATGGAGACTTAAATATGCTGCAAATACTTGGGAATACGTTGAAAATGATGGAGTACCTTTCATATTACAGTATCGAGAATGGGTACAGGATCTCTCTCGTAGTGGAGATGCACAAATGTCTAATTTTTTTTTCTTACAATGTGGAATTGGTGTGCCATGATAACAAAAGGAGTTAACCTCCTTTTTCTATTCTAGTAAATATGTGCTCAGTTGTATCTGTCTCTGTAACTTTTTCTTCTTGCTGTAAAAATTCCTTCATTCTCCCCACAGCTTCCAAAACACAAGTCTGTTGTGGTTACATTAAATGACTCGGATGATAGCGAGTCTGATGGAGAGCCGTCTAACTCAACTAACAGTGTGTTTGGAGGACTGGAATCTATGATAAAAGAAGCAAGGAGAAATGTTGAGGTAAACACTATCAGCATTTAATAGGTTTATTTTGTAATGATTTTGCTTTGTGTATGGAATTTAAACTTTAGAATTTGGTCAAGAAATACTGGATTACATCAGAAATGGGCAAGAGTGAGTACATTACTCCTGTCTGGATCATTGCATTGTAATTTGGGTTGCACGAGCTAATTAAAATGATTTTTTTGGTTAAGGTGGCATCCTGAAGATAGAATTTGTAATATATTTTGGTTTCATTTTTTTTCAATTAAAATTCAATACATCTTTAATTACTAGGAAAAAAGTACTGGCTTAAAGGATCTTATTAGCCTTGAACAGCTTTAAGTTTGTCCTGAAATGCCTTTTAAAAATAGTAGTTAATAGCTGTATTTTAAACTAGTATTGACTTAAACCTCGTTGTAACAGGCCTCAAAAATCAAAGCCCCTCCAAAATCAGAAAAAGAAAATGATCCAATGAGAACTCCAGAGGCTCTACCAGAAGATAAGAAGATAGAATACAGACTCTTAAAAGAAGAGATTGCCAGGTACAACTGAGTTTAGTTGTTAATGTATGTATATGCATATTCTTTGTAGTCCTTTACTAGTCTGTTTTTGTAACTGGAAGGAAAATTTGAGTTTGAAAACCTTGCGATTACCTTCAGGTTTTTCCCCCACTCAATTTTTAGTAAGACAACATAGGAGTCTATAGGAAGTCCTTGGATTTGAACTGACTTGACTGTAGTTGATTGCAGTTGTGGAAAGTTCTTTTTAACTTAAAATCTTGTCCTGCTACTTCTTTGAAGATTTTAAAACTCTTGGGAGTACACATTGAAATGAATGTTGAAGCTACTGAACATCTTTGCTTTTAACATCTCTGTTTTAGTCGTGAGAAGCAACGCTTAATTAAGTCTGATCCACTGAGGAACAATTCGTCCCCTGCAAATTCTGATGGTGAAGTTGATGGAATTGGGAGAATAGCAGTGGTGACAAAACAAGTCACGGAAGCAGAAGCAAAGCTTAAGAAAAACAGGTAAATATTTCACTGTCGTAAGTCCTACCTTGTTTGCTTAGCAGGATGAAAATTGTAAATAATCTTTTTGAATGTGTAGCATTTGAAGTACAGCAAATGATTGGTTTTCTGTTGTCTTGAACTATTCAGTCTTGAATTCTATTGCTGTACAAAAGCAATTATGTTGTAGTGCCAGTGTGGTGTTTGATGGTAACTTTTAAGTATGATTTGTCATGCTAACTGTTTTCAGCTCTGTTTACATTCAGTGACTAGAACATCATCTGTGCCACCTAATGACTCTGAAATATGAAAAAATGAGTGTGCCTTTCACTACTTGGTACAGTTTGAGGGTGGGATGTTTTAATGGGATATGCCTGACATATAAATGAATGAGTGTTTCTGCAGAATAGGTATGCTGTTTGAAGCTTTTCCTGTATGCCTTTTCTTTTTTGGCATGCCTCTTCCATGTTTCTCACCTTTCTTTGGAGCTACTGTGGAAAATATAAGTGCTTTGCATCCTTCTTCTCTGCTTCCGTTGCTACTTGATAATTTCTGTGTGGTCTTGTGAACAAACTGGTTCCTTGTCAGACATGAATTGAAGGACATTCTTCCGCCCTGCCTTTATTCACACCTATCTATCTAAGTCTTTATCTTGCTTCCTTTAATGCATAGCTTTTTATATTTAATTACTCTGCTATAGTGCCGTAATACCTATGGCTTGTAATCTGCTAATGTGTGTATGTGCCGTAAGAACTGGGTTGTTACTTAACAGAAAGGAAGAACATGTGTGGTTTGGATGTCTTAACGTTAAAAACAGCATTAAAGATACACCACTTGATTACCTTCCCCTGTCTTCATAACTAGAATGTTTTCATCTGCTTTATACTGACATGCTGAACTTGGGATATTGAAATCTGCTGTATGTACTACCAATATTTAATGTCTCAAAAATGTTAAGACTGTCTGGAGAAACTTAGAATGTTGGTTGTTTGAAAAGTGAAAAAGAGCTGGGTTCTTAATAACTAGGGTTTCAGAGGAGCAGCAACAGCTCTGAGAAACTTCCTTCTGGAAAAAAATGTGTTACACGGCTTTTTTGCTTTTAGACTTCTGTTGATGAAGGATGAATCTGTCTTGAAACATTTGTTGCAACAAGAGGCCAAGAAGAGAGAGAATGTTCGAATTGCTGAAAGTAAGATTAACAAGCTGGCTGAACAGCTACAAGCAACAGAGAAGATCTTGAATGCTAATAAGATGTTTCTCAAGAAGCTTCAGGAACAAGTAACGTGAATTTTGAAATGTTTCTGTTTCCTAGAGCTGGAAATCTTGAAATGGGAAACCTGATTTTTGGAGGCAATAAGCTTTCTTTGAATTAATCATTAATTAATTCCCATGTATTTTCTGATTATATTCTATTATGTAGTCATATCTGAGAATTTACATCTTACTGCAGTAATTTTTTTTTTCTTTTTTCAGATTCATAAAGTTCAACAACGAGTTACAGTAAAAAAAGCTCTGGCATTAAAATATGGGGAAGAACTTGCTCGAGCAAAAGCAGTAGCAAGTAAGGAAATTGGGAAGCGAAAACTTGAGCAAGATCATCTTGGAGTAAGTCTGTTGCATGCTTTTAAACTATGTTGTACTTCAAAAGCAGTAGCAGTTTTGATTAGGAAACTTAGTTCAAATGGGATTTCAGGAAAATAAGAAAACATTTCAAAAGCGCTGTAGGAATCTTCTTATTGGCTTCCTATTGTTTTGAGAACTCAATAGAAAAAGCAGTAAGCATTTTAAAAAAGAAAGCTGTTCAAAGCTTGCATTTCTGTGCTGGGGAATGTCATTAATAAATAAATAATAGGAGGACCTATATGCCTGTGAAGGAAGGAAGGAAATACTTTACTGTCTGTAGACATCAGTGTTCCTGTTAAAACTATCTAGCAAAGATGCTGAAGTGGGGATCTGATCTTGTTGTTTTGAAAAAACAAATGTAGAAAAACAAGGCTAAAATATTTTTGTAAATTTTTCTTTTTGTGTCCCCCCCCCCCCCAACCCCCTGTGTATACTTGTTTCATAGCTCATCTTTTAAATGTGGCCAGAACTTCTGTTGAAGCCCTGTACATGATGTAGGGTAATTTTTATTGAAAAACCTGCAAACATGCCAGTTGAATTGTGGCAAACTCTTTTGTGGTTTTCCTGCTGTTTTTTGAAATTTTCTGGCAAGAGTTTAAAAGATGTTTTTATAAACTCTGAATTAAATATCTTGCCCATGTTTCATTTACCTCCTGTCAATAGATCAGTAAATGTGAAAATGAAATAAAGGGAATCTTTTTTCTTTTCAGCCAAGCAAAATGTTGAAATTGGAGAACTCCCCTGCATCAAGTCCAAAAAAGCATTCAGCAGAATTGATTGCACTAGAGAAAAAACGACTACAGCAACTAGAGTATGAGTATGCTCTGAAGATTCAGAAATTGAAGGAGGCCCGTGCGCTTCAAACCAAGGAACAATCAAATATTGCACCTCATGCAGAAGAGGAATCTGAATTTGCATTACCTCAGCCATCGCTTCATGATCTTACACAGGATAAATTGTCTTTGGACAGTGAAGAAAACTACTTTGATGATGAAGTTCTGTCTAATTCGAACCGAGAACGAAGGAGATCTTTCAGAGAATCTAATTCTTTCACTAAACCAAATCTTAAACACATGGACACTCCAAAACAAGAAACTATAAACAAACTTTCTAAAAAGGCAGCAGAAGAGCCTGAGCTGTTCCTTGGGTTGAATGTTGATGAACTGAAAAAACTTTATGCTAAAGCTGACAGCTTGAAAGAGCTGCTAGTGAAAATTACTGCCTTTATAGTACCTAAGGAAGATCTGTTGTGTGGTCAGGTAAATGCTTTAAAACTAAACATGAAGGTTGTCTTTATTAGGTGGTATTGCAGTTGCTATATATCTGTTTATCTATTTCCTAGGAAATTTCAGTGGACATGGATTTTGTTACATCGCAAAATAAACAAACAGAAGTGAAACCATTTCCATTTGGACCGTATCATAGTCCTCTTCTAGTATTTAAATCCTACAGGTATGAAGACTGTAGCAGCTGTTTGACTTCTGTGTATATGTGTTCTTGTTCAAGTATTCTTCACTGCTCTTCCTTGATACCCAGGCATGTACAGAAAGACAAGCTGCAGTGAGAAACTTGACTATCCTGAAACAATTTTGTCTAGTTTAGGGAACCTAACGATTTTTATTACTTTTTCTGGTATGCAGGAGTCCCTTGCTTTTGTGCAGTATGCTGCTTGTATGTTGTATTGCATACTGTTCCCTGCAACTGGATTGTTGTTTGGTGTAACTAAATTAAAAATTAGTAGTCAAGCATTTGAAAACAGGATTTTTATGTCCTACATGAAGCAATCTAAAATCCAGGAAAAAATAACAGAAGCATATTTCAATTATGCAGTGTTTAAACTTGGCTAGGATTTACATTGTCTGTCTGAGTCAAGATTGAGCCAATCACCTATTTTTGGATTCCTGCTCAGTGGAAAGAGGCATGACCACAGTGATTCATCTTGACTTAAAGTAGGCACCTGTGAGTGTAATCAATTTGACACATCTGTCTTTTCACTAAAGAGAGCTTTGTTCCTACACATTAACTTCTAGAAAACAAAAGTCTGCAATTTAAACTGGAGCAGTTGAATCCTACTATGTGCTTCAGTTTGTTTTTATTTCTATATTCTTAGCAGCAAAAGATGGAGGATGCATCATAAAGGAGTATTCATTTTAACTTCTTGTAGTCTATGGCTTCCATTTCTTAAGGAGCTAGAAATCCCAAAATTGACATAGTCAGACTTTAGCTAAAGATTTAAAACAAGTGTTAGTCTGCTCAACTCAGACTGGTTTTTGTTTGTTTACACATTATAAAATTTGATGTGGATTTTTCACTGTTTTTTCAGATTAATCTTTAATGGTTCTCTTTATACTTCCATTGACATTGATCTTATGCTGACTAGAGGATGAGTGCAGTTTTTCTAGAACTAAATAAAATGCAATTTCAGTAGTTGGCTTTCCCTACTGGATGATTACTACACTTCCTGATTTTATATGGGTGAAGTTCTGCACCTAAGGGAGAAGAGAATGCTAGAGCAGAATCTGTTTAGGTTGAGACGTATTGTTTTGTCCCCTCCCTCTCCCACCGTTTTCACCTTCCTCTTAACTCATAGGTCAGCAATGCTTTTGGTTAGTAGTAGGGTTTTGGAAATAATGAGATTTAATACAGAAAAAGTGATTCTTTTTTTTTAAAGTTTTGTTTAGTAAAACTGATGTCTTACCTTTGTCACTATAATTCACTGTTTCATTTTAGGTTTAGTCCGTATTTTCGAACCAAGGAAAAACTGTACCTCAGTTCAGTAACATATAGCAATATGATTGAGCCAAAACAGTGTTTCTGCCGTTTTGATTTAACGGGCACATGTAATGATGATGACTGTCAGTGGTGAGTTCTTTTTAATTTTGTTCGTTTGAACTAAACCTCTCCTCTAGAAGTCTGACTCAAAGACCAAAATAGGCATGTTTTTCGTTTCTTTAAAAGGTCTGGATTTATGATCTATGCACAAGTTCTAGAAAAGAAAGTTATTTTTAATAACCATTGCAGAAACTTGTTTGGCAGGAAAAAAATGCTTTCATCTAAGCCATGAAGAAAGGAGGCTCTTTAGATGTAAATTTAGAAAAGCAGTATGGACTGTTAGAGAGTATTTCACCTCTTGGTTGCCTTGTAATTCAGATGGGACTCCTTGCTTTATAGCTTCAGCATAACTTCAGACCATCATGGAACCTCAGGTCGTGGTTGATACTGTTAAGCACATTAGATGTATCATGCTGCTAACTGAAATAAAGGATGTACCAAATATTATGTGATTATATGAAAAAAAATACTACTGTAGTAGTGGAATTCTAGTTTTCTGGGAAAATACTGGCTAAGTTTGTTTCTTTGAAGCCTGGTGTTAAATTATATTACTAATAGTTTGTTAAACAATGTTGCACAGTATACTTAAGTTGGTACAAGAGAAAATGGATATGAATTGGTCAGGAATAAACTCAATTTGGAAACTTCTAACTACTGGAAAAATATAATAGGAGTGGACTTCAGCTTTTTTTTTTGCCCTTTTTGGTGGCAGACAGCATTTTGTATCAGCTTTCAGCTGTTACCATCAAAAAGTAGTTTGAGTCTTTTAAATACAAAGTGATACCTAATTCTTTTAACTCCCTTGTTTGAACTGGAAAGTTCTAAATAGTGCGGTTTTGTGTTAGTGCGAAGCGAATGTGTAGAGGTTTATTTTGAGGAGTCAGGCTGTAGTGAAATAGTGAAGACCAGGATTTAGTTACTGATGCAGGCTGAAGTTTAGAGAAGACCCAGACATATTTAACAGAAATTTCAAAGCAGGCTATAGTGTTTTCTGTGGGTATCATTTTCTTTAATGCCTCACCCTAGCGTGTACTAAAACCAACTTTCTAGATACAAACCTTATTAAATTGTTGCTGTGATAAGTATGTTAATTTCTTACTTGTTTGTTTTAGGCAGCACATGAAAGACTGCACTCTTAGCCGTAAGCAGCTGTTTCAGGATATTCTGTCTTACAATTTAGAACTGATTGGCTGTTCAGAAAAAAGCACGGATGAGGAAATCAGCACTGCCACAGGTTTTTAAGAGTCCTGTTCACTTTTGCATACAAAGATTCATTTCTGAAGGGAATGGCTTTTATTAAAAGCTCTGGGTGCGAGGACTTTGATGTGAAGCAATTTATAAGATACAGCTGTATGAAAAAATAGGTTTCTGCAGCTGTCCAGTTCAGTCCTTTGTAGTGGGTAGTTACCTTGGTGCCTTTACAGAAAGAAAAAATCATTGATCTGTGGAACATTTCACTCAAAAGAAAAAAAAAAAAATTGCTGGGATTCAGGGGATTTGGGAGCAATGGGTATGGAATGTTTCCCTCTCCCCTTCCTAACTTCTTTTTGTAACTACTGGACTGGTCTGTTTCAGTGGAGCTGGAATTCTATAACTTTTCAGGTTTTTATTTCTTTATTCTAGTATGTTAAATTACTGTACCTCTTGAAGCAGTCCTATTTGATGAATTCAGCATAGGTTGTGCTAAGTTGCTGTTAAGTTACCTATCCATTTTCATTTATGTGTTTACCTAAGACATGGATATTCCTGTTTCAGAAAAATATGTTGAAAAACTTTTTGGTATAAACAGAGACCGTATGTCAGTGGATCAGATGGCTGTTCTTCTGGTCAGTAATGTCAATGAGAGTAAAAGTCACAGTAAGTAACTTGGTAGATTAAATACAATATAAACTCTTTAATTATCTAAGTACCTTGATGATTTTGTAAACCAAGAGTATTTTTTTTTTTGGTGCTTAGTTTATTTATCTCAGTATTCTAAATTTTGCTTATGGTAAATTAAAGGCAGCAGAGTTTGCTTTAAGGCAATAATATAATAGTTTTGAGTCCAATTTGGAAAAGTGACTTATGCACTTGAGCACAATAGATTTTAAATAACTTGTGTTGAAACTTGTACACTTGTGTTGCACTCACAGAATGTTTTTATCTAAAATCTTTATTAGCAAAGATGTTTTAATGTTGAATACAGAAAAGTAAAAGAATTTCTACTACTTGTTAACAGCACCTCCATTTACAACATGGAAGGATAAAAGGAAATGGAGACCAAAGTACTGGAGAAAACCTCTGTTAGATAGTAGCAGCAGTGAAGAGGAGCAGTTCATTGGACCTATTAAATATGGTAATCTAGATGTGTGGCATCCATTAACAAAGAGTACCGGAGGGAAATACCTACCAAACTCTTCCCAATGCCTAATTTTTAAAGTGGTTCTTAAGAAAACCTGTGCTTTTAATAGCTCTCTTGACTTTATATTTCCTGCATGCGAACTTTATTTTGCATAAATTTTGGGGTAAAGTTTGACCTGAGCTTGTTGTATTTAAGGGAAAAAAAAAAAAAATCTAGTATTATGTGTGACTGGAAGTTAAGGTGGAATTTCTACTTACCTGTTCTTAAAAGGAACATAAGGAACTATTTCCCTAGAATGTTTCAGCTTTGCCTATAGGCCATTAGGAATTTTTTTTTTAATTTTTATTTTTCCCTCCTAGAACTATAAGTAGTAAAACTTCATGTGATTGTTTATCTTAAATTTGTACAGAGTTAGTATTTGGTGTTGAGGTCAGGAGTTAAAAAAAGCTGCTGTTAAATGGCATTTGAGACTTGGAGGCTTACTAAAGCATCAGTAACCCAACAGTGTTTCACATGCGACTCATGCAAGTGGGAGCTTTAGGATTTGTTAGCAAATCCTGTAAAAAGGACTTCAGAGACTCAGAACTCGGATAAATTTTTTTGTCAGATGTGCCTGTTTCCTAATAGCTGCCTAATGAGCTGCCTTGATTGATGTCTGTTGATCAAAGCGGCCTTTTACAGCTGTTTATCTCTTGCCTTCACATTTGAAATATAACCAGTTTTCTACAGACTACACAGTTCTAAGTTTTAGAGAATGTTGAAATAACCCTAGTTTGCTCTGGTCATTGGCTATACTTGAAATATATAAATGCCAGTCCTTGTGTGAGTTCTAATCTTACAGGTCACTTCTGTTTTGAAAAGGAACTTTTTTAAATTTTTTTTTTTTTTTTTTTCATTTTATCTGCAGCTCGTCCCACAGAACATAAAAAAAGAGTTCCAGTTCTTGATGCCGTGGTGACTCCAGATGATGTCCGGTATTTTACAAGTGAGACTGATGACATTTCCAACCTGGAGGCAAGCGTCCAAGAAAACCCCTGTGATGTACAGCTTTGGATTAAACTTGCATACAAATACTTGAATCAAAATGAAGGGTAAGTCTGCTACATTTTAGATTAGATTTTTGTGCTTTACTGATGCTGCTATGATCAAGTTTTCTTTCTGATGTTAAAGAACTTTCTTCAACAATGCCACAAACAATGTATTACTTAAAAGTAGGTTAAAAAATAGATTAGATATCCTACTGTATGCAGTATAGTATGTGAGTAATAAATTACACTGACGGTTTATCTTTAGGTAGGTTCTGATTCAGAATGGAAGTTGATGGAAAGTAGCGTGGGAGAAATAATTGTTTGTGTTTGAAGAGTGGACAACCTAATGTATTCCCAAGGTTACAGTGCAATGTCGTACTTCCATTGATAAAGTAGTGGATCAATAAACTCAAATCAGTTTCTCCTCTACAAAGTGAATGGTTGGAATAATGTTTGAAATAACTTTCATCAGAAAGCTTTCTTGTAAGAGCAGTTATGGTTTCATACCTGTAGAAATGGTCCAGCTGAGCACTCAGTTTCTTATTTCATAATTTTTTAAACTTTGGGATTTCTAAGTTTTTCTAGTTTCTGTTTCTTTTAAGTTATTCTACAGGGTACCATGTTTTTATTGGCAATCAGATAATTTCAGTAGGAATTCTGTCATGATGGTTTTGTTCTAAAGATTGACTTTGGGTTTTTGTTTTTTTTTTTAAATAGTGAGGTACTGGCTTAAGCAGCTGCAGCAGGGAGGAAAGGGAATGGAGAGGAGCAGCTCTCTTTTAAAAGCCTTGTGTAAACTGTGCATAATGGAAAATGATGTAGCAAAAGATCAGTTTAGCTATATCAGTACCTGCCTGGACACTAGAAGGGATAGAACTGGAAAGGCCAGTACTCAAAGAAAATACTACCAGCAAGTGGCAGGGTGAGAAGAGCACACTTTCTAAATATAAGTGTACTTGGAAAAAGACCAGGAAGAGAATGGAGAAGACCTAATGAAAGACAATGCATCTTTTCTTAAAACAGACACCTGCCCCATTCACTTCCTGCCCCACCCTGCCTCAGTACTTTGAAGAAACTGAGTCGTTTAGGAGGTGGCAGTGGTGATAAAAGGGGTTGGGAAGGCTTCAGACTTATACATGGTTAACTATGTTAGTTTTGTTTTGGGACATGTGTTTTTCCTCTCATAAATGTCTATGCAAAGTAATTTCTAAAGATGTTCTAAGAATAAATGTGACCTCAGAAGCTTTCTTCTGTTGTATGGAAGTTTATTTATGAATTAAAGCTCATCTCTGTGGTTTGCAATATAGTCATTTAGTTGAGCCTAATCTTGTATTATTTTGCTGGTATCATCTCGTGATAGTTATCAAAAAGTAAATCTCCTTCTCTTTTGTTGGTTTAGAGGCAGAGAAAACCTGCATGACATGACATAAAGGCTTATATTTGACTGTTGAAAGTAAATTAAATATGTAACAAAAATATTCTAACTTGCTTTACTAAGCCTTTGAAATGTCTACTTAAGCTTTTAAGTCTATATGATATAAATGCCTTTATATGATTGCAGCTTGACACGTCTGCTTACAGATGAATCCTACCCATTTTCAATTAAATTGGACTCTTATTTGAATGGCACTCTTTTCCTAGAAAACTTATTTTTCCATGCACTATGATAATGGCACCTAATAATAGCATTCAAAGGGTGGAAACTTACTGAAACTGAAACTTTCATAGTAAAGGACAGCACATCTTGAAAAAAAAGATGGCTGCGTGTCACTTCCATTCTTCTTAAAAGCATCCATTTTCATATTTGATACTGTGGAAGTCAATACTAACACAGCTGATGTGAGTGCTTTTTTCATTTTTTAATTTTTACAGTTCATCATCTGAGTGTTTAGATTCTACTTTAAATGTTTTGGCTCGAGCCCTTGAGAACAACAAAGAAAATCCTGAAATTTGGTGTCATTATCTCAAACTCTTCTCAAAAAGAGGAACCAAGGAGGAGATACAGGAAATGTGTGAAACAGCAGTGGAATACGCTCCCTCTTATCAAATCTGGTGGACAGTAAGTTTAAAAAAAAAAAAAAGTATATGTGAAATGTTCATGTAAGTGCATTTTCTACTGTAGAAAACCAGTACATATGACAGGGAAAGTGTGAAACGAAAACAACTAGTTTTTTGAAAACTCAGTAGTTGCTCAGAAAGTGATTCGAAGTTTTGTTTGCAGGATATTTGTAGAAATAATCACTTTTCTTCAGGTAATAAAAGTTATTTAAAATCAAGATGTTACACTTTTTGTGTTACTTAAGCTTGCAAAATTTAACTTGGACTATTTTATATTTAATATTTAAAAAGCATTTTCTGAGGTTTAATGTGAAAATTCGGTGTGAGGGAGGGAAATATAGTTCATAAGGTGGTGAAAGACATTATCTGAAGTTTGTGATTCATATGATTTTAAACTTTAACCTAGAAGCTTTACTAGTATTCTGATTATTATTAATATGAATTATTTCTCTCTAGTTTTTGAATTTGGAGAATTCCTTTGATGGGAAAGACTATGTATGTGGGAGGATGCTACAGTTCCTAATGGAAGTGACAGGGGGAGAAGAAAATCCAAATCTTGTGTCCTTTCAGCTGCTGGAGACTCTCCTGTACAGGGTTCACTTAAGCCTGTTTACAGGAAGACATCAGAATGCTCTTGTTCTGCTGCAGGTAACTTCCAGGTTACCACCCCAGGAACTGTCTTCACACCTTCACCTTTATAATGCCTGTGACTCTGATAGTGTCAACTTTAGAAGAACTGTTCCTTCCTGTATTTACTGCAGGAATTCTCCTAGAGACTTTTGTTTTGAGATATGATGCCATCGTAAAATTTAGATATACCTTTGGGGTTTTTTTACCTAAACTTTACCTTTTTTTACCTTTCTTTTTTACCATTTTTAAACTTTACCTTTTACACAAGCTTTGCTTGTGTAGCTAATAGCCTAGGCCGCTACGTCTCAAAATAATTCCCAGGGAATAGCTTTACCTGATTTCTGGTAAGCTGTAGAACATTTTTCTGCAGTGAAGGGCCTGTGAGTAATGTATCGCCTCAGGCACTCAAATGTTTATTGCTACAGAAATTATCAAGCCAGTAGTTCTTGGGAAAGAACATAGTATGATGTTATCTAACAGTATTGCTCTGCTCCAAAATTTGGAGACTGTGAAATCAGACTTTATTGATCCCATGAACTCCAAAGTCATGGAGTTATCTCAGGCTTTTACTGTGACTGTGGAAAGAATTTAGGTCACTCCTACGGTTCTGTAGACAATAGAAGTGGTGGACGAAGGTAAGAAATTGAGTGCTGACAGCAGCTGCTATAAAAGTGGGCGCTGCTGTAGTTTCAATTGCAAGTTGTTTCATTCCTACCAGCAGGTGGCACCTGTTGCTTGCCACACCGTAAAGCATTTTTCTCAATTGTGTGGTTCAAGGCCATAATGCTTTTTTCTAGCTCCAGTTTAAATAGAAGAGTGTAATGCTGTGTTGACTTCGTCCAAAAGCTATTCTAAACACAGCAGTACTGATAAATGTAATTCTGAATGTTTGACTGAATGAACAAAAAGAACAGAGGGAGGAAAAAAATCAGTTTGTGTCGCATTGACATAGAAATCCAGTGTGTAGGGGAGAATTACATGGGTTGGTTTCCCTTACCTTTCCCCAAAGCACCATCACAAAATCAAACTTTTTTTGTTTTTTTATATTCATCTGAACTGTGTAGTTGAAAAGAATGTATTGGGGAGAGATTATTTAACCATATTTAAAAGAAGATAGTTTCTAAGTAAATGCTACTTCAGAGTATGTAGCAATGTATCTCTTTGAAAACCTGAAAGCAAATTTTCTGAAGTAAATAGTATGAAGGGTGAATAAGTGAAATGTTTTTGAAACTTCGGTTTTCACCTATTACAGGACAAGTGTCCTGCTGAATTTTGCCTAAATATACAAGTACTTTCATTCCCTTGAAAGTGCATTCTTTGATTGTACTGCATTTATCCAGAAAAATGTTGGCACATCACCGGCCCTGAGGTTCTGTTTTAGGAGCAATTGTGTTTAGACTTTGTCTAATTGCATGCTTTAATGATTTTATTTGGGATCTGCCAATTTAACTGGGCTATTCTAGTTTTGCATATGACTGGTAGGAAAAGTTGAAGCAATGTGCTTGTTCTCAGTAATGTTTCCAACACATTTTTTTAAACAATATGCCTAGAGATGGTGATGCTTTCAGTAGACTTGGATAGCTGTAACTTAGTAGCTGTATAACTAGAACTTAATTTAAAAAAAAAAAAAACAAACCAAAACCCAGCAAACAAAAAAACCCCAAAACCCCAAAACCTAGTAGGATATAGCAAGCTGAATCCAACTTGTAGATGAGTTGTCACTAATGTATTATTTCTATGCAACTGGAAGTAATTGTCCAAGAATTAAGCAGAAAAACGGCACACATGCTGGGAGATGCATGTTTTCAAAGTCTTTCTCTCTTCAGTTTTCAAAATAACAATTTTCTGCAGTTTTTCTAAACCTGCTACTAGAAATTATGCATGTGATTTGAATACAGTTACACATTTACATAAGCCAAATATAATCATGATTGACAAAGAATTAGTTCCTGTCTTTTCTATGGAGAAGATTTGAGATTAAACCTTATTCTTCCTGTTTCCTTTTCTTATTCTTAGATCTTAAAGATTTCATGGTTGAAATGTATTTCTTTTAACCTTTACAGAATGCTTTAAAATCAGCAAATGAGAAGATAATATCGGAACGCCTTACTGTAAGTGACCGTTGCTTGGCTTGGCTGGCTTACATACATCTAACTGAATTTGGCATTCTCCCAGTCAAGTTCTATGATCCAGCTAATGTCAATCCTTCAAGGATCATGAACAAAGAGCCATTTTTAATACCATGGCAAACAGTTCAAGATGTGAAGACCGATCCTGATATGCTGTTAGCTATGTTTGAAGGTAAGATTAAGGAGGTAAACTACTTAATACATTACTCACTTGTTGTAAATCAAGAAATATTATCCAACTTTGTAATTTCAAGGCAGTGCAATATTACTGATGACCATGTTAAGCCATTGGGATTAATCTAGTGAGTATTTCATCTTGATTTGAACAGAGCTGTGAGGAAAGTCCATGTTCTTGGGTACTTAACACACACACACTGAGTTTTTTCATCTATGGTTCAAAGCCATAGCTTTTTCTCTGAACTATGATATTCTAGCAAGATAAAGACCAGTGGCTTATGACAGTATGACATTGCTAGTTCTCTTGGGCTTATGCAAGCATAAAGCCAAGCTTCTGTTGTTGATCTCCCTCTTGCCCTCCCTCCCCTCAATGGGATGTGTCTATTGGAAAGTTACATTCCTGGAAGATCAGCGTGTTTCCTTAGAAGAGGCAGAGCAATGCATGTGTTTGTCTTCAAAGTTTAAGTGAACTGAATAATTTTTCTAAAGATGTAAAATGAAGATACTAGAAGAAATTGAATTCTTGACTTGTGGTGCTGCCAGAGGTAGACCTTGTAATAGCATTGTATCATTGTCAGTACTTGGCATGATAGCCAGCAGCAATATTGAATTGCCATTGAGAATATATCTATACTGCAGGTGGTAATGCAGTGTGGAAATACTCAAGGATAGATTGAGTAGCCCAACTGTGGGAGTGAAGGCAGTCTAGCCATGATAATGGGGCGTTCATTATGGGCGGTTCATTGTTGGGTAACTTTTTATTATGCTGACAAGAAAAATAATATCCTATACTAGCTTTTGTGTCAATAGCTTTCAGCAGCTATATTGGAAATCCTGGAATGTAGTTTTAAATGTAGTGATACACTGCTATCTGTAATGTGGCTTTAACATTTCATTGGTGGGATGTTTCCTGTTTTTTAAATGAACAAGGGACGAAATTTCTGAAAGAGTTTTGTCTTTGCATTGTGATGATAAGTGTTAAGAAAGCTTTTCCAAAGATGGTAACTTTCCTTTTAATAATTTGCAAAAGCAGCACTCTCAGAAATATCTTTCCACACTTGCATATTTTCAGTATGTTAGATGAGACTTTTTATTTTGTTATGGCTTCAAATAACTTTGACATTGCTTGAGGTCTAAAGATTTGATTTTATACTTTTGTTTTGAAGATGCGGTCAAAACATGTACTGATGAAAGCCTTGAGGCTGACAAAAGAATAGCTATCTGCTTTCCTCTCTACAGAAACATGATAGCTTTGCTGAAACTTCTTGAAAGGTAAGTTGTTTCAAGACATTTTTAATTGCAGTATGCAACTGCTTTTTTTTAAAACTTACCTGTACTTTTATTTAAGGTGGGAGTCTGCTGCAGAACTTTGTAGATCTTTATTGGAGCTCTGCCCTAACAACTGTCAGCTCTTGGAGAGTTTGGCCACCTTGTATTTGCAGATGGAGCAGAGTGACGATGCCTACAAAGTGTGGATTGGAGCTTTTGAGAAGAATCCTCAGAATGCAGAAATTTTTTATCAGTTGTGCAAATTCCTTGTTTCACAGGTAATACTCCACTCCAAAACTCATTTTGTTGGTCTGCTGGCTTTATGAAATATGGGTTTTGTGTGTTGTTTCAAACACTTAGCAAATTGATTAATCTTTATGGTATTTTTGTAATGTCTAGTACTCCTTTATATAGATGGCAAAAATAGAATTGGCAAGATTAGTGACGTGATTAAAGATAATCAAAGGAATTACATAAAATCATAAATTTACAGTTTGGATTGTTGTAATCCAGTGTTAAATATCCTTAAGCAAGAATAATAGACATTAACAGTAAACCCTGTAATATGTTTTCAGCTTTTTTCTGCTACCTGCTGACTGACCTAGTTAGGCTTCATTCTTGAGAGAACGAAGACAACGAAGCATTGCAGAGATAGACACACCACTTGTTATTTATTGTGCTCAAATTGTTCTTGCCATTTTCAGGTTGATGTCTGATTTTAATTTTTTTGTTTTTAAAAAAATAAAACCCCAAACCAGGAACGGTCGAGCAGTATTCTTCCACTGTTACAAGATTTTGTGGCAGCTTTCTTTGAGAATACGTGCCAACAGCATGGTCCCATGGATCTCTTAAGGTACATCTAGAAAATTTTTTTCTATTTAAATTTTGGTAATATTGCCATTTTCTTGAAAAACAAGATAGTCTAGAACTTTTGAACTCCTCTATTTTTAGCTTGGCATGTTTTGCTAAAACTTCAGTGAATTATAATTTGGTAGTTTATAAGGTTTATACTTGTTGTTTGTGCATATATACTAAATTGTAAAACCGCAACATTTAAAGATGAAACAGACAACAAGTTTAATGTCTGGAGTTGGGGAGTGAAAATCAATCATATGTATGCCAAAGTTGTGGTGTGGCTTTTTTTTGTTTGGGTCGCCCCCCAAAGCTAGGAGCCTAAAATACTATATTTGGGCACTTGCAAAAGACTTCAATCTAGAGGTCCAGAATGCTATTAATCAGCAGATTATTATTGCTGAAAAGGCACAGGTTCATATCTAGCCTGCTGATTTGCCACTTGAATTTTAGTACCTAATTGAGACACTTTAAAAAGTTTTGAAATATGCAAGTTCCCTGTAGTCAAAATAGATGCCTCTTGAAAGCCTTTAAAGGAAGACCTTCTGCGCTAATGCTTATGCGGATGAGGCTTTGAAATGTTTTTATCTCCAAGTTAGGTGTTAGATTTTATTCCTGTTTAGATTTGTCTACATTGAATTTAGTATTCTCAATGCAGCTTAGCTGACGGTATGTAGATGATTGTATCTTACTTGATGTATTTTATGTGGGTAGGGGGAAGTCTGAGATACAAAGCAACATTTAACCTTGTATATAATGAGGGAGTAGGTACTTTCTATATTAACTCTTTCTATATTTCCGTGTAATGCTTTCTGTGTAAATTCTATCTGTATAGAGTTAAACTAAAATCTAGGAAAAGTGCATCTTTTTTTAGTATGTCCCACAAACTGGATTTCAGAACTAAATGTTACATCCACATAGGACTCTTCCATGTAGAGGGATATTCTCATTTGCTCCTACTGTTTCTTTTGTAGATATCTCTTGAATTTTCCAATGCCAATTGAATTTACATCACCTCTCTATAAAGAACATCTTACAGATGATGTTGTAAACCAGCAAATCCCATATCTGTGGCAGATCTACTGGTGAGACTTTCTAAAGTATTTCTGAGAAACAGCTATTGGGTCTGACTAAATTGCATTTTTCAAAAGCAGAACATTCATTATTTGCCTAAGGGTATATCACTTAGGGAATTGTCTTCTTTCAATAAATGATCTGCTAGTCCTTAGAGAACCTACCTGCCTGCTGCACAACAGAGACAATTTTATGGAACAGTGAATTGCACATCAACTTAAATTCTCCACTTGAGAAATCTTTCAGAAATTCTGCCCTGTGGGAACAGTAACAGGTGTGTTCATACCACAAAATAATTTTTGTTTTAGGGTGCTACTGCTAGTAGTGTTCTTTCTTCTGGCTTGTCTCCCTTTTATTTTACAGTAGTTTCCCCTACTCTGTTTAACTTCATTTAGCCCTGGTCTCTCCACCTTTCTTGGCCCACTGTTTCAGCTGTTTATGGAGCTACTATCAACAGACCATAAAAGTTCAAACTAGCCATAGACGCCCCTCTATAGGAAAGTAATATAGCAAAATGACCTTTTCCTCTGCAAAACATTGCAAAGGTGACAGACCTTTGTCATGTATACAAGATCATCTTTTTTTTTGTTTCTTCCACCTTTCCATTTGATAGCAGCAATATCCAAGATTGGCAAGCACCAAAATATTAGCCATCTATAACTTATACTAGTATAGCTGTGGTTACTGAGATGTTGACTTAGGCTGTTTAAGAAGTTTACCACTTCATGGTCTGGGTTTGTCAATCTTCAAGTAGCTATTTGGCTTTTCAGATAAGTAAAGGGGCAAAGATGATAACGCTTCAGATACTGAGAGAGGACTCCTTAGAATTCCTTCAGCACTGTTGCTTATGGTTTTTAATTGGTGGACAACTTATAACCAGGCAAAATGTATGGTTTTCAAGAAAAATCTTTATATAAGGTTTAGATTAAGGTATCTTAATGTTTTCTTTTTATATTGCCCATTAAATACCAATTTAAATTTTTTATTTATTTATTTATTTATTTTTAGAAAATACTTCTTCACAAGTTCAATTTTAAGTTTGGTATTTGCACAGTAGAAACATTGTTAGGAAGACACTTGAGGTCACTGCTTAGTCTAGTCATTAGGGACCTTAACTTAAGCTCAGATGTTCCTGTATTTTAGTACCTACTTCTAAGAGGAAAATTAGTGCTCTTGAAATAAGTGCCTGAATTACTTTCAGAGCTAATAATTGAGTGTTTCTGTGGTTGAGTTTTGCTACAGTAAGTGCCTAGGTATTTGGGCCTATGTATCTGTCTCCTTTTTTTCAGGTACAGAGGACAAAGGACATAAAAGTTCACTTTTACCGAGTGAAAATAGATTGAAATGAGCAAAGCCTCAAAGCTCAAGGAACAATGTTTTACTTGGAAAGATGATTGTGTGTCTGTACACATGTGTATGTGTGCACAAACATATGCACACACTTTTTTAGAAAGACTAGCAAATTGGTGATTTAGTTGGTAGTTCTTGGGGAAAGCAGGAGTAGAATCAGGCACTCTGATTATGTGACCCTAGTTAGGAGGGTTCTGTAGCAAGGTGGCATCATCAGCCCTATCTTATTTTGCATTTCTGTAGTCTTCCTCTTCATGAGGTTGTGGTTTTTTTCCCTCTTATGACTTACTGAAAGTCTTACCTTTTTTTTTTTACTGTTACTTTACACTTTGAAATAAGGATTGTTCACTGAATCTTGGTCAAAAGATGTGTCTACTTTTGTCTTTGGTGAGGTCCTATATCTTGGTCTGACCATACGTTTCGTTGAGGAGCTGTGGAACAAAATTAAGGGGTTTTTTGACTATTCTTGTCAGGGTTTTTTTTTCCCCTGACATGATCAGCATATTTCTACCCCGGATCCCCAGTAGTAGTTGTTTCAGAACACTAATTTTGTTGCCACAGTCTGATACCATTTCTCAAGTGGTTTTAATCCAACTTTGAAACTTACTCTTCTGGAGCTTTCCAAACAGAAACTCAAGACTTGTCTCCATTCTGTAGCAGTCAGAGCATACCTATTAAAAGGATTAGTAAAAGGGTACTTTACAAGAGTAGAAGACAATTCATAATATTTCATTTCTATTTAAGAGTTGCATTTTAAACTGCACGGTTTCTGTATTATTCCTTATTATCTGCAGTTGAGACTTACCTGTTTTAAATAAGTTGACTGATAAATTAGTCCATAACACTGCTAAGCTGAAAACACTGTTTTTTTCTTGCATCTTGGAATAGGAAGTTCTTCATTGTTTTGTATCCTTTAATATGTAAGAACATGAATTGTTTATGACCTACAACACTTCTTAACTTTTAATATAAACAGTTTGTGCCAGTCTCTTCATGCAAGTGTTGGTGAAGCACTGGATGCTTATGAAGCAGCTCTGGGGGCAGTGATGCAGCAGGAAACCGTTCAGAACATCTGGCTGGAGTAAGTTCTTAAGGCAGGAAAGTAAATTAGTCTCAAAACTATTAAGTGAAGGCTACCAGAACCATATTTTTTTCTTTTTTTTTTTTTTTTTTTCTTCCAGTTACCTTGTTTTTATCAATAGCAAAGTTGTTGGATCCAACAACAAACTTCAAGAATTCAAGCTTTTTACTGACCTAGTGAACAGATGTCTGGTTACAGTCCCCACACGATACCCAATTCCTTTTAGTACTGCTGATTACTGGACCAATTATGAGTTTCATAATAAGGTAAAAATGTGTCTGTGGACAGTTTTAATTTAAAAAAAAAACCAAAAAACTGATGACCTTTTAGCAGGTAGTATATGAACACTGAGAGCTAGGAATTAGTAGAAAAAGAAACAGGCATCTGAGGAGAGTAGTGTTCTGAGCAGAAGACTATCTAGTAGTGAGCTTTTGAATAAAGGGTGTGTAAGGCAAAGAGAAACTTTATTATGGTATGCTTTAATACTGTGAATACAGCTGTTAGGGACAAACTATTCTTTCCTAGAGAAAAGAGAAAATGTGTAATGGAGGGAAGAGATGGTTGAGCAAGAAGGGTCTGCAGAGCTGTAACACTGGCAGATGGAAACAGTATTTAAGCTGTCAGTTTTGATCATAGAAATTACAGTGGTTGAGAAACAGAAGAAATAAAGCAGAAGTAGGAGTAAAAACAGGTTGAGCACTTAGACAGAATAAAGCTTATAGAGATTCTGGGTC
This sequence comes from Pelecanus crispus, assembly GCF_030463565.1. NCBI lineage: Eukaryota > Metazoa > Chordata > Aves > Pelecaniformes > Pelecanidae > Pelecanus > Pelecanus crispus. The sequence goes on along the minus strand of NC_134643.1, from coordinate 41,871,978 downwards.
CCATTTTGCTAACATCCAGTGCATTTCTCTTTACTCACTAAATGCAGGATAGAAGGACTAAAATATGTGGTGTTAGCAACTTGACACTAACTATTTATTACACAAATTGATTTCTGTACCCTTGAGGGATAAGGTTTGTAGTTGATAAGGTTTGTAGGTGGTAACTCACTTTAGTCACAATGTTCATAGTTTTGTCATTGCATTGTTCTTAGCAAAATTAGACAGCTATAAAGTGGATTAATGTTTATAATTCAAATTCTACAGGTAATTCTTTTTTATTTGAGCTGCATTCCAAAATCTCAGCATTCCAAAACCTTGGAACGGTTTTGTTCTACCATGCCTGGTAATCCTGGACTTGCACTGAGGTATGTAAAAATACTTGTAATCAAGACAAACGGCTGTTGGTAACATAACTACTGGGGTTTTTTTGTGCAAGACATGCATGATTTGCTTTCTACTACAAAAGTAAAACTTCCTCTGTTACTGCATGTTGCTTGAGGCATATTGTGCCTTCTGATATCATCTCAATCTTTCTTGTGTTTGACAGGGTCCTGTTCTGTCTACAGAAAGGTTAAATTATACAGGAATTAACTCTGCATTGTGTATGATGAGTACAAATGGTCAAAATTTCAAGTGTGTAGAGAAATGTTATATATGTATTAAAATCTTACTGTTACTTAATGATCTATTAAAAGTATAGATCCAGCATAGAACAAATAAAAATGGATACACCAATGTATAACAGCGCTACCTTAAGGCTTAACTTGACATTTGTTTAGCAATGATAAACCATTCTTGATTTTGAAAAAAATCTTACGGGAAGCAAAAACAGTTAATGTAAGCATTGCACTGATTCTTACTTGAACAGGATTTCAAAGTGTACTCTTCCAGGATTAGAGAGTCCATGTTTTACTGTATTCAGCTGCAGTGAACTCATGAACATTTGATTAAATAGTTTTGAAAAGTTCCCAAACACTTCCTGTTCGTCACCAACAGTGACCCCAAAGAATTCAAAGCAAGACTTGAAATGTATGTGTGGTTGGGGATGTGGGGAGACTATGACACACCTTCCTTTGGCACATGAAGTTCAATGGCTGCATTTTAAACCAAGTTGAGATTCTGTCTAGATGGAACTTGCAGCTTCCTTAGACAGTGTTGATACTACATGAAATGGGTGAGCAGAACCAACTGAACAGTGTCTCCTAGCCACATGACTATAAAACTAATTAGTCTCCTTTTCAAATATACAGTTAGCTTGTCCATGCTAAAAATGGATCTTGTAATGTGCTGAGATCATATTTTCCTCTCTGATTTCACACTTCTTAGTCATTCTCTGAAAGTGTATCTTAACTTTTTTGTTTTCTTTTGTTCTGAGAGCATGTTCAGTCAGTATTGTGTATGGTGGCTTGGGTTTTTTTTCCTACTTGCAACTCTTGGCTCAGATTAAGTATAATATATTTTGTGTAATGTGTTTGTATCTTTGGATTACTTTTCTGTTCCCAGTCATTAGAACAGTGTTCCTTTCTCATGAATGCCTTTTACAGACTGCTTCTGCAATACTGGGAGGAGAGCAATGTTCAAATTCTGAAACTGCAAGCCAAGATGTTTACATATAATATCCCAACATGCCTGGCCATCTGGAAAATGTAATGCAACAGTCATACATCTGTTTTCATAGATATTGCTTTTGTTTATAAGGTTTACATCACAAAGGTAAATCTGAAATGTCCTTCCGATTGGGCTTGTACTGGAAGTCTCTCTTTCATTAGTTTATTATTTAAACAGTAACTGTTTGGTACAACAGACAGAGGTACTGTCACCTCTTTAAAATGAGAAATGGAATTTCCCTCTTGGGGAAACTTATGTGAACAGACATTATGCAGATAAATATGAATGATGTATTTACAAGTTGCCTTTTTAATTCAACTATTGACTTCTGTCTCCCCCTCTCTACCCTCCCCTTTATATATCACAATAGCAGTAATCTCCATTATCCAGTGATGCTGAACTGATCTTTTTCTTCAGTGTTTGTTCATAATGGGGAACCACTGAAATGTCTTGCTCATGTAAGGTTGTTTTTAAAAAATGGCTATTTTTATCTTTTCACTGTAGATTAACGTCATTGGAAGTTATTCAGTTTCTTCTCAAGGAGTTTGTAATTCCATTTCATAGTCAGTATTCTGCCACTAATGGCGTTTAAAATCATTCAAGAATAAATATTTTTATATATTTCTTTTCCTCAGAGCCATTGCTGCCGAATGCTTTCTAATGGGACAAAGAGAAGTAAGTCAACACAGCTTACTAAAATGAGTAATTATAAAATTCTGTAAATCTTTTCATACATTGGCTTTATCCAAAGCAATGGTCGTCTCTTAAACCCAAGATTTCTAGATAGTTGAAATACTCCATATAAACACCGAAGCATTTGCCTCAAGTGTGAGAAATATCTTTTGGCAGTCACGGTGGAATGGATTATATCATGAGTATTTGTGCATACTGTTTGTGTGTATCTTGCCCTTACCGGGGTAGGGGGGTGTCTATATTCTCCCACTTCTGGTTTGGTTTTTTTTTTTTTTGGTTTGGTTTTGTGTTTGTTTTTTTTTTACCTGGAGGAGATTGCTAGCACTTAAAATACAGTAGAGGGAAGGAAGGATTGTGCTGGAAGATGCTAACGACTACCTTTACTAGCAGTTGGAAGGGTGGGTCTGCCAAGCCAATATATGTAGAGAATTTGAGTAGTTCCCGACCCCACCAAAGACATGAGTTCTTTTTCTTCATAAATAGCAAGTTTACTCATTGGTACTTTGGGGACGGAAATCTTTTTATCACTCTGTACAAATACAGGAGGTTTTTGGCACAGCAACCGAGTCACTTTTCAGTTCAAACAGAATGGATCTTCCTGGTATTGTTGCTGTCACCTTCAAAATATTCTTCTGCCTGTGGAAAGATGCTGTGCATTGGGGGAATCTTGAGGCCCTGGGTTTGTGACTCACCACTTGCTTGTGGTGTTTCTGAGCTAATTCTCTGCTGTATCTTGTTTTGTGTCATTCTTGTAGTGGCTGATTCTCAGCATCCTTTTCTGTCAGTAGTCTTTTTTTTTTTTTTTTTTTTGAAACAGTATTAAAGCTTTAACTGATCCATAATGGGTAGCATAGCTATTATTAGACTCAAGTACAAAATCTTTTCTTTACTTTTTTACTGTCTTCTAGAATGTTTAAAAAGAACACCCCCCCAAGCAGACAGTTACTTGGTTTGTAAGATCAAATAGTTCAAAGTCAGGAGATATCAAAGGCATGGTTGCCTATTCAACCTTAATTCTGTCTCCATGTTGATGGTTTGGTGTAATCTGTAATTAGTCACAGAGCCCTGCTTCAGTCATTGTATTAGATGGACTATATTGTAAGGCACTGCCTATAGTGAGGCTGGTGACTTAAAAAAATCCCTGCTTGCTTTGGTTAGAAAGTTAGAATCAAAAAGAGGGTTCTTAAAGAAAATGAACCAATTAGAATGAAGGTATATGTAAAATATTGTAGCTGTATTACACCCAGAAGAAATCTTGTTGTTTTCTTCTGCAACCACCTGACTAACTATACGGTGTGGAGTAAAATCACTGAAGTAAGCACACACAGTGCAGTTGGGTTTTTTGGGGGGGTGCTTAGTTTGGGATGTAGTGAGCACTTATGACTGCTTACACAAATCAGTGACCGTTCCAGATAACTGGATTTTCTAGTAAACAAGTAGGGTATTGTTTTAAAATTGAATTGTGATTCAGATTCTGGATCGCCTGTTCCTGGAGAACCTGTCACTTAGTCCCTTCAGCAGGGCATGTAAAGGTTTGTTAAAAGAATATAAAAGTGAGTGTGAGTATTTAAAATGCCAACAAATACTTCCCCTAATGACTCTCTGATTAAAGTTTGTACTCTAGATACCAGTAGTTGAAAAATACTTGACTAAATGCTTGCATTAAAAATTTTGGTCCTCTATTTCCAACCATAAAATGGTAAAACCATTTTTTTTTTAGGCAGTTGCAAAGACACATACTGATTGTTAAAGCACAGACAGATAGATGCTGAAGGAAAAAAGTCTATGAAACAGTTATTTTCATTGCAGTGTTGGGATGGTATGCAATAAGCAAGACCTTGAGACTACATATTGAGTGGTGAAAGAGAAATACTCAGTAAGCTTCTTCACTCCCTGAGCGTGTTCCGTCCTGTGCAATGAATGAGGCAAGAGTCCTGTGAAGAAAAATAGAATGTCCTCATGTAATTAATCATGTGCATACAAGGGTCAGAATTAAGGTCAGACATAAACTTGCCTTTGCTTTTAGTAGCAATTCAATGCTTGACTTTGAAACTTTTTTTAAAAACAGGTTTTAAAAGTCACTGCAAGAGATTTTTATGCTTCAAATCACTCATTTTCAGTGCAGGAAATTGTGCTGACTTTTAATACTTGTTTTTATTTTACAGGTCCATCATTTATATCAGAGAGCCCTTCAGAAGTTACCTCTATGTGCAACACTGTGGAAAGATGTAATGTTTTCTCCTTATGATTCAGTTTGAGGTTTCATATAAATTTTCTGCATATCCCATATCCATAGATGTGGTGATGCTCAAGCTCTGGCTAAATCTTATGTCTGCTTCCCCATCTCTTACAGCAACTCTTGTTTGAAGCATCAGGAGGAGGTAAAACTGATAACCTGAGAAAACTAGTTTCCAAGTGCCAAGAGGTTGGAGTCAGCCTAGATGAGCTTTTAAATTTAAACACTTACAGAACAGAAAGCAAGAATCACTGAACGCTGGGTACGGTCAGCCATAAGTCCTATTAAATGCCAAAATCAGTTGAATGATTCTTCAGGCTGATCCATGCCTAAGATCTGTGTAAGGCAGATGAGTATTGCTGAGCATATCAAGTCTCCAGTCTGCTTTCCTTGAACCTGGAAACAATTAACATGACCCTCCTCTGGAAAAATGAACTTCCCTGTCTGGCCTTGCTTCTGGGCCCTGCCAGATTCTCATAACATCATCTACGTAAGTATAGTTAATCAAAATGACAGACATTATTTTTCTATGTTTTGTTTTTATTTTCTGTTTTCTTTGTTTTGCTGTTCCTGATTCACTTGACACTCTCGCTGATGCCTGAGAGATCTGTGTTTGGGATTAATTTACTGGGCTGTGTTTACAGTAAAAAGCAAATAGTCCATTTTGGGTTTTTCCTTTTTTAAACCTTTTTTGAGACTTTTTCATTACAGGATTTAAAACAAAAGCAGCCGCTCTTAAGGAAAGTGTAACTGCCGTGGCCACAAGTATGCTTCTTGCACTTGAAGGCTCTAAGAGGGTTGCTTACTGCCCTTTTCTGCATTGGACTCACGGCAGAGACTATTAAACTTGAAGATTAAAGAAACTATTGCAAATGCCAGTGCATCAGAACCTAAGAGTGGTCAATTATGTGCAATTTTTTGTAAAGAAATTTTAATTTATAATAAAGTTTAACAGTTTAAAGAAAGTTAATATTGATCTGTTTTGTATGGGTACTACCTTGTAGTATTACAGGTGTTTTTACAGAGATATTTTCAATACAAGCTGACCTTTTTAAAAAAAATCTGTTGTCTTTTGTTGTTTTGATCAAAAGGTAGGAGAATGTGGTTGAGCTGCCTGTTGTGGATGTAGAATAACTACATCTCAGTGGGTTTGTTTTCTTCCTCTTGCCTTGGGTACGCAGATGTTTGTCCCCTAACAACTATTCCTGTCAATAATGCCGCTTCAGTAATGGAAAGTACATTTTATATTTTGTCCTTTTCACCTTTAGTGAAATGAGGCCCACTTTTCAAAGTCACTACATGTACATTGCAGAGAGATACCATCAGCCCACTGAACCAGTGATGGGGCTGTTCACATCAGGTTGGCTGTCCACCTGTTTTTCCATCTGTGCCAAATGATCTCAAAAGATGGTTGTAGTACCTTTTGTGTAGGTGATTTATGAAGATGCCATGAAGACAGTGAACGAGTGGTCTTCATGTTTGAGAATGAAGGAAGGTGGTTTGTGACATACAACTTCCAGTAACTTTCAAAACCCTTGCTTTATCTAAGTTACACATGAAATGACTCTCTTAAAGGAAAGTGGGAGATGCCGGTCTTCATCTGGGGGAATGGAGGGTGATTCTGCACCTTAAGTCCTTTTAGTCAACTCTTATGTTTAAGCATGAATTACAAAGTAAGTAAAAGTTCAAATACTCACTTTAATGGCCAGGTTTTCCTGCAGACTACAAAACCAGTATCAGAAAAGCTGACTCAGACCCATTCTTCATTGTAGTAGAGTGGTATCCTGATTTCTTCAAACTTATGGACAGCTCAGAATGGAAAAGATGTAGACCGTGAAAGTGCAGTATTTAATTTTTTTATTAAAACCCCCTCAAGTATGGTAAATGCTGGCTTACATTGCCCAAATATTTTTTTCAAAATTTGTCTTTAAAACTTTGCTGATAAACAGTTGATACTTTTCTGCAGCAACACCTAAACACCTGCAGTATTTATTTTAGTGGGATACCATTTTACCTACTCTGCTGTTTAAAAATAGAAAAGCTTAACGCTGTCAAGGTTTACAGCACTTTTAATGCTGTCTTATACAGTCCCTAGCTTAGGCGTGTCTTATGCTTAGGACTATTACTTTATTACTGTTCTTGCCTGGCTGCATGGTGACTTTATAATAAAAGGCCTAGTGTCTCTTTCTAAGGAGACCTTAAACTTTAAAATTTCATCAAGGATTAATCATAGGTACTCTGCCTTAATGGCTTCTTACACACTTGGAGATAAGGGGAGGGGGGTACCCAAACCCACAATGTTCTGTCTTCCATTGGCCTTAATCCATGTTGTTTTAATTAAAATACTCCTGTTTATATGTGTCCTTTTGACCCAATTTTGCTTGGCTTGATGGTATGTGAAAGTGGGTAATCATAATGGGAACTGGTCATTTAGGAGCTGGAATGAAGAAGTATGAGGAAGCTGTATAGTCTTTAGAGCCGCACAAGCACTTTTTTTCCTCACCAAGCAAGAAACAAAATGCACTGCTGCATAATGTAGAACTGCTAGGAAGGATCTGGTGCTTCCACAGGTCTGCAGCTACAATTGAATCCTTTCCGTGCTCTGGTATTCTGGTAGTTACAAAGAGGGCATTCCATTTAAGAAACAAACAAGGTGATTTCTTTCTGTCATTTGCAAAATTTCATTAATAACATCACCAGGAAGAATGAAATTTAACCAAGGGTATTAAATTAATCTACATATTAGTCTTTTGAATTAGTGATGTCTCCTGAGGACTTCTGTTCTACAAGAAATAAATTTCAGCTTATGGGCAGTAGTGGTGAATAACTGGGAAGACAGGATAACTCCAGTCAGTGAAGCAAAATACTAGCTGCTTAGGAGGAAAAATAACTTTAGCAGGAAAGCACAATAATTATTAACATAAAACTGCTCAGGATGGCTGCTTAATGAATAGTGATCTGATTGTTTGGCCTTTAGTTTAAGTCTGTGGAAACAAAGTCCAGGTCTTCAATAGTACTGCACCAAACTACTACCACTACAGTATGCTTCATTTCCTGCCTATTACAAAGACACAACACTATGAACAAAACATTCAGCTGCATTTATTAGGAAGAAAAATAAATGGAAATTATTAATTGTTGGTTTTGTTTAGTACATTCAATGAAGGCCTACATGAAGATAATCTCTTTCAGTATTTGTCATTTTAGTGTTTGTCAAGACAACCGTCAATTTATGGGGTGGCATGCTGTTTACTTTTCACAAAAGTTCAATTTTAACCTAGCTTTGTTATAGATACGCTCTCCGCAACTACAAGGTGAAGGTATGTTAGTAAGTGCAGAGGGAAGCAATAAAGAGAGGTAAGCAGAAAGGTTTTAAAGAATTGTTTAGGTAAGATTTAGATAGAAAGCCTTAAGCTAGTCTTAACCTTTCTAAGATAACTGAGACTTGTCTTTTCCTATAATTTTTTAAAGTTTTGGAGTAAGAAGTAGTGTTTTTCTGCAAGACATATCCTCTTTTCACTGGTTTCAAGGATGAGTCTGTTCATTCTTCTAGGCCCAATGGTTAATTGCATTTTATATAGCAATATTTGTTGACGATTAGCAACTCCTAAAAAGCAGATGTGGATTCCCTTTCATATTCTGCAGGCCCTGTTTCAGGTGAAAGATTTGAAAACTTGTAGTGCATGTTTTGTGTTTATGTGTAAAACTTAAAAAAGATCCAGGAATTTTCAATGTCACAGGAATGTTGCCTAAAATGAACGAGTGAGCAGACTTACTTCATCTCGATAGCAGAAGAGTTATGAACCTTTTAAGAGAGGTATGAAGAGGTTGGCTGCAATGCAAGTACACGGGAAACTGAGAACACAAGGACACAAAATGGAAAAGACTGCTTCAATTAGGCAAGAGCAGTAGGTAGACTTCAACAGTACTGTAACAACAGCACACAATCAGCAAGCTATAGATGTCAGCTGGGCACCTCTTGTTCTGCTGCTGAGCTTTTGGAAGCTCTTCAGAAGAGCACTGTAGTCTTGCAAGAAGCTTGGTGCACTGTCCAGCTTGCTATTAGCTTTAGCTGTTGCCAGCTGCCCTGCTACCTCCTGTATGTCTTGGTGTTCTCCTAAACACAGGGGAGAGCTGGTGCTCTTACGTTCTTACAATTAGAGGTCGCTACCTGGGGGCCTACTTGACCATCTGTAAATGAGACAAAACAGAGTTCTCACACTGTGACTTACAAACTATTCTGTGCTTCTAGAAATAACTTGTTTTCATTGAGTTATATTAATTTCACTTTTGTCATGCTGCTTGTGTTTGGGGGCCCTTGTACCTCCTGTTACCCAGTGCAGAAATGAGAAAAGCCTCAAACTGTCGTGGTTTAGCCCCAGCCAGCAACTAAGCACCACGCAGCCGCTCGCTCACTCCCCCTACCCCGATGGGATGGGGGAGAGAATCGGAGGAGTAAGAGTGAGAAACACTCCTGGGTTGAGATAAGAACAGTTTAATGTAAAATAGTAATGCTAATAGTAACAGTATAATAATGATACACGAAGCAAGTGATGCACAATGCAATTGCTCACCACCCGCCGACCGATACCCAGACAGTTCCCGAGCAGCGATCGCTGCTCCCTGGCCACCCCCCCCCCCCAGTTTCTATACTGAGCATGACGTCATATGGTATGGAATAGCCCTTTGGTCAGTTTGGATCAACTATTCTGGCTGTGCCCCCTCCCAGTTTCTTGTGTGCCTGGCAGAGCATGGGAAGCTGAAAAAGTCCTTGACTAGCATAAGCAGTACTCAGCAACAACTAAAAACATCAGCATGTTATCAACATTCTTCTCCTACTAAATCCAAAACACAGCACTATGCCTGCTGCTAGGAAGAAAATTAACTCTATCCCAGCCGAAACCAGGACCGTATCCACCCCTTATTCTATACCATCTACGTCATGCACAGGCCCTCCCCTTTCTAATGTGTTCTAATTAATCACCACCGCTTTCCCTATCTTGATATACACACAGATATCATTCCCTTTGTCTATGGCCCATCCCTCTAAAATGTCCATTGAGTTCATTTAGCCCATGACTTTGGGTTCCATCTGTCACCACAGTCTTTCAGAGCAGGAGAGGTGGTGTGCAGTGTTGGACTGTTGCATGCTGAAGTCAGTTCTCATTCCAACATGGTTTCATCAAAGTTCATTTTCATTAAGCTGGGCAATTCTTACTGCAATACCATTGATGCGGCATATAGCAATCATAATATATAGTATTATATACTTAATATTAACCTACTATATTATTATATTAACATGCAGTTAAGAGATAACATATAGTTAAGAGATAACATACAGTATTATAAAGCAATTAATATTATACAATTCAGTTCATTGGCTATTTTCACCCAAAATCAAATTCCCTTGAGGTACACATTGGGCTTCCCCATCCTTTCGCATCACCCACCAAGTGCACCCAGGTCCTTGAGCAAAAGCAATCCCACGAATGGGTTTGCCTTTGCCAGAGGGGGAAGTAACCCAGACTGTCTTCCCCAGCATATTTTTCATGTGCACTACAGGAACTTTATCTCCTTCTACAGTACGTAAAAGTTTTGATTGGGCAGGGCCAGCTCGATTGGCAGATCTCCTGGTGTTGACTAACCAGGTGGCTTTTGCTAAATGCGTATCCCAATGTTTAAACGTCCCACCACCCATTGCTCTCAGGGTAGTCTTTAACAATCCATTGTATCGCTCAATTTTCCCGGAGGCTGGTGCATGGTAAGGGATGTGATATACCCACTCAATGCCGTACTCTTTGGCCCAGGTGTCTATGAGGTTGTTTCGGAAATGAGTCCCGTTGTCTGACTCAATTCTTTCTGGGGTGCCATGTCGCCACAGGACTTGCTTTTCAAGGCCCAGGATGGTGTTCCGGGCGGTGGCATGGGGCACGGGATATGTTTCCAACCATCCGGTGGTTGCTTCCACCATGGTGAGCACATAGCGCTTGCCTTGGCGGGTCTGTGGGAGCGTGATGTAATCAATCTGCCAGGCCTCCCCATATTTATATTTCAGCCATCGTTCACTATACCCAAGGGGCTTGAACTGCTTGGCTTGCTTGATTGCAGCGCATGTTTCACACTCATGAATAACCTGTGCAATACTGTCCATAGTTAAGTCCACCCCTCGATCACGAGCCCATTTATACGTTGCATCCCTTCCTTGATGGCCTGAGGCGTCATGGGCCCACCGAGCTATAAATAATTCACCCTTATGTTGCCAGTCCAGATCCACCTGAGCCACTTCAATCTTAGCAGCCTGATCTACTTGCTGGTTGTGTTGATGTTCTTCAGTGGCCCGACTCTTAGGTACATGAGCATCTACATGACGAACTTTTACAACCAGGTTCTCTACCCGGGCAGCAATATCTTGCCACAATGCGGCAGCCCAGATTGGTTTGCCTCTGCGCTGCCAGTTGCTCTGCTTCCATTGCTGCAGCCACCCCCACAGGGCATTTGCCACCATCCATGAGTCAGTATAGAGATAAAGGACTGGCCACTTTTCTCTTTCAGCAATATCTAAAGCCAGCTGGATGGCTTTCACCTCTGCAAACTGACTCGACTCCCCTTCTCCTTCAGCAGTTTCTGCGACTTGTCGTATAGGACTCCATACAGCAGCTTTCCACCTCCGATGCTTTCCCACGAGACGACAGGACCCATCAGTGAACAGGGCATATTGCTTTTCATTTTCTGGCAGTTTATTATACAGTGGGGCCTCTTCAGCACGTGTCACCTCCTCCTCTGGTGATATTCTAAGGTTTTTTCCTTCTGGCCAGTCCGTGATCACTTCCAAGATTCCTGGGCAACTGGGGTTTCCTATTCGAGCCCGTTGTGTGATCAATGCAACCCACTTACTCCATGTAGCATCAGTTGCATGATGTGTAGAGGGGACCCTCCCTTTGAACATCCAGCCCAACACCGGCAGTCGGGGTGCCAGCAGGAGCTGTGCTTCAGTACCAACCACTTCTGAAGCAGCTCGAACCCCTTCATATGCTGCCAGTATCTCCTTCTCAGTTGGAGTATAGCGGGCTTCGGATCCTCTGTATCCCCGACTCCAAAACCCTAGGGGTCGACCTCGAGTCTCCCCTGGTGCTTTCTGCCAGAGGCTCCAGGTAGGGCTATTCTCCCCGGCTGCAGTGTAGAGCACATTTTTAATATCCTGCCCTGCCCGGACTGGCCCAAGGTCTACTGCATGAACTATCTCACGTTTAATTTGTTCAAAGGCTTGTTGTTGCTCAGGGCCCCATTTGAATTCGTTCTTCTTCCGGGTCACTTGATAGAGAGGGCTTACGATCTGGCTGTAATTTGGAATATGCATTCTCCAAAACCCCACAACACCTAAGAAAGCTTGTGTTTCCTTTTTGCTAGTTGGTGGGGACATAGCTGTTATTTTGTTGATCACATCCATTGGGACCTGACGACATCCATCTTGCCATTTTATTCCTAAAAAGTGGATCTCCTGTGCAGGCCCCTTGACCTTACTCTGTTTTATGGCAAAACCAGCCTTCAGAAGGATTTGGACTATTTTCTTTCCCTTCTCAAAAACTTCTTCTGCTGTGTTGCCCCACACAATGATGTCATCAATGTACTGCAGATGTTCTGGAGCTTCACCCTGTTCCAGTGCTGTCTGGATCAGTCCATGGCAAATGGTGGGGCTGTGCTTCCACCCCTGGGGCAGTCGGTTCCAGGTGTACTGAACACCCCTCCAGGTAAAAGCAAACTGGGGCCTGCACTCTGCTGCCAAAGGGATGGAGAAAAATGCATTAGCAATATCAATTGTGGCATACCACTTAGCTGCCTTTGACTCCAGTTCATATTGAAGTTCTAGCATGTCTGGCACGGCAGCACTCAGCGGCGGTGTAACTTCGTTCAGGCCACGATAGTCCACTGTTAGTCTCCACTCCCCATTAGACTTTCGCACTGGCCATATGGGACTGTTAAAGGGTGAGCGAGTCTTGCTGATCACTCCCTGGCTCTCCAGTTGACGAATCAGGTTATGGATGGGAATCAGGGAGTCTCGGTTGGTGCGATATTGCCGCCTGTGCACAGTTGTGGTAGCAATCGGCACCTGTTGTTCCTCAACCTTCAGCAACCCTACAATTGAAGGGTCCTCTGAGAGACCGGGCAAGGTGGACAACTGTTTAATTTCCTCTGTCTCCAAAGCAGCTATACCAAAAGCCCACCGGTACCCTTTTGGGTCCTTGAAATACCCTCTCCTGAGGTAGTCTATGCCAAGGATGCACGGAGCGTCTGGGCCAGTCACAATGGGGTGCTTTTGCCACTCATTCCCAGTTAGGCTCACTTCAGCTTCCAGTACAGTTAGCTGTTGGGATCCCCCTGTCACTCCAGAAATACAAATGGGTTCTGCCCCTCTATAGTTTGATGGCATTAGCGTGCACTGTGCACCAGTGTCCACTAGAGCCTTATACTCCTGTGGGTCTGACGTTCCAGGCCATCGAATCCACACAGTCCAGTAAACCCGGTTGTCCCTTTCCTCCACCTGGCTGGAGGCAGGGCCCCTCTAACACTGGTCACAGTATTCGCTGTTCACTTCCTGTAAATGTGAATCAAAAGTCCCCTGATCAAGGTCGGAAGTAAAATTAGCCCTCTTACTCTGTCTCGGGAACTGCTCACTGGAAACTGGAGCTGCAATTTTCCTGGGAGAACCGCCTTTTCTAATAGTTTTTCCTTGCAACTCACGCACCCGTGCCTCTAAGGTTGAGGTGGGTTTTCCATCCCACTTTCTCATGTCCTCTCCATAATCACGCAGGTAAAACCACAGGGTGCCCCGTGGTGTGTATCCTCTATATCCTCTCTCTTGAGCATAGGGACGTTGACTCCTAATGGCTGAGACACTGGTCCGTGCAGGTGGGGAGTAGGACAGATTCTCTCTGAGTTGTTGGAACTCTTGGCACAGTTTTTCCACAGCCGAGACACAGGCCCGTAGGGAGGAAGAGAGCTTTTCTTCGTAGTCCCGGAGTTGTCTAGCCACTTCATCCACCGTTGGTGCCTCGTCGTCTTTCCAGGCTAGTATTGTCAACGAGTTGGAATACGATGCTGGTGCGCTCCGTACCACCTTCCGCCACATGGATTGTGTGCACCTGACTTCATCTGGGTCTTTGGTTAACTGCTCATCATTCAGGTCACTGTAAATCACCTCCAGCACGCCTAATTCCCTCAGGTACTGGATACCTTTCTCTACAGTGGTCCATTTGCTTGGGCGGTATAAAACATCCTCCTTGAAGGGATACCTTTCCTTCACGCTTGACAGAAGTCGCCTCCAGAGGCTGAGCGGTTTTGCCCCTTTTCCAATTGCTTTGTCAATGCCCCCTTCCCTGGAAAGGGATCCCAGCTGCTTGGCTTCCCTACCCTCTAAATCCAGGCTACTGGCCCCGTTATCCCAGCATCGGAGCAGCCAGGTGATGATGTGCTCGCCTGGATGACGACCGAAATCTTTTTGCATATCTCGCAGCTCACTCAGGGATAGGGATCGGGTGGTCACCATCTCATTTATGGGTTCTTCCTCCTCTGGTTCTCGTGATGGCCCTGGTTCATCTTCATCCCTTACTAAACGAACTGATTTCCTTGTGTATTTTTTTCTTCTGTATAGGGGCAACTGATACCGGCGCAGGTTGGTTCTCTGGTTTAGCCGCAGTGTCTGTCACTGGGGTTTGAGTAGCCGCAGTGCCCATGGCTGTGGTTTGAGTAGCCGCAGTGCTCATGGCTGTGGCTGGAGTAGCCACAGTGCCTGGGGCAGGGGTTTGAGTAGCTGCAAGGCCTGTAGTGGGGGTTGGAGTAGCCGCAGGGCCTGTAGTGGGGGTTTGAGTAGCCACAGTGCTTGTTGTTTTGTCATCAGATCCACAGACCTTCTCTTTCTTTTGAGAGTACTGATTAGTGTTGACCACGGCTCGATAGGCATGGGCCAGTCCCCAGCATGTTGCAATGATTTGTGTCTCTCTGGAGCTACCAGGGTGACAACATACTTCTTCCAAATACTTTACTAATTCTTCAGGATTCTGCACTTGTTCAGGGGTGAAGTTCCAAAACACTGGAGGTCCCCACTGCCCTAGGTACTTGCGCATATGTTCCCACACACCCTGCCACTCATAACTATCCAGCCTTCGGGTAGATCTCTGGATGGTATTTTTAAACTGCTTACTGACCTTTATCAAAACGGAAACAACATTCCCAAGAATTATCAATAGAAGTATCTTAACTGCCCAGGGGTGTTCAAGATACAGGAAAGTTGTTGTAATGAAGGAGGAAACATCATAGAAGAAAGCAGCAAAGGTGCCATTCTGTATTTCCTCCACAACAAACCTCTCAGAGTAAGAAGTATAATTGCTAACTCTCTCTATGAGGTAGTACCCGAAGTACAGTAGTGACTTCTGTATGAAACCCAAATACCAAAGAATGCTCAAGGTCAGGGTTTTGATAAGGAGCCTCCCAAGCAAAAGATCATGAATCACTGCAGAGCATAGCACACTACACAAACTGACAGCAAGCTTTAACGCGTGCTGCAAAAAAAAGAACATGGTGCAGATCAGAAGAACTAATATCGTGACCGGCAACTGTTAACAGACTCCTTAATACACTCTGGTTAATCTGTTGTTATATCAAACCCTTCGAGCCCCACGTTGGGCGCCAAAAAGGACTGTCGTGGTTTAGCCCCAGCCAGCAACTAAGCACCACGCAGCCGCTCGCTCACTCCCCCTACCCCGATGGGATGGGGGAGAGAATCGGAGGAGTAGGAGTGAGAAACACTCCTGGGTTGAGATAAGAACAGTTTAATAATTGAAATAAAGTAAAATAGTAATGCTAATAGTAACAGTATAATAATGATAATAATAATAATGATACACGAAGCAAGTGATGCACAATGCAATTGCTCACCACCCGCCGACCAATACCCAGACAGTTCCCGAGTAGCGATCGCTGCTCCCTGGCCACCCCCCCCCCCCAGTTTATATACTGAGCATGACGTCATATGGTATGGAATAGCCCTTTGGTCAGTTTGGATCAACTATTCTGGCTGTGCCCCCTCCCAGTTTCTTGTGCGCCTGGCAGAGCATGGGAAGCTGAAAAAGTCCTTGACTAGCATAAGCAGTACTCAGCAACAACTAAAAACATCAGCATGTTATCAACATTCTTCTCCTACTAAATCCAAAACACAGCACTATGCCTGCTGCTAGGAAGAAAATTAACTCTATCCCAGCCGAAACCAGGACACTGCCTTCACTACTGTGAAGCAGAACCCTGTGATGTTTGTTTCTCTTTATTTAGGTGATTCTTCAATTCATCTGCAAGTTTCTTAAACTTTTGCAAGGGGAAAGGAAAAAGGGAGCAATAAGTCAAATGAAGAAACAGAAAGATCCCACTAGGAGTTACCTTCTTGTAAAGAATACAGGGAGCACCTACTCCTTAACTTGAGGCATCATTCATGATGACTTTGGTTTTTAGCAGTGCACGTTGTAAGATTCCTCATAGCTTCAATTCCACTCTTCAGTTCTTCTTAGAGTGAAGCATTGTCAGATGTTGAGTTATCCCCACCTCTTCTCTTGCTTTTTTGAGGTCCCTCTGAATGACTGGCTTTGTTCTGAGCTTGAGGCTGCTTGGAATCCATTACTTTTCTCTGGGGTTCACAAAAGAAGGGATTTTTCTCCAAGGTCTCAACTGATCAGTGTTTCAAAGCTAAGCAGCCTTCAACTGTGAAAGCGGACCCACCAACAAACAGGATTTCCAGCACTAGCATTTATACAATTAGTGCTGTTCTGAAACACTGGGCTAGCCTTGGGAGATGCAGAGATGGCTACACTGGTGTTGAATACAGTCATTCTGGATAACTGTGCCATGGGTTTATTGGCTCTGAACATTTGGCATTGGTATCTGTGGGTGCAGAAAGGGAATGGGCTCTAATCTGATGCAAATCATTAGTTAGCTGAGTAGACTGATGTCCCTGTGGGCAGGGACGTCTTTCTCTAGACCAGGTTGCTCAAAGCCCCGTCAAACCTGACCTTGAACACTTCCAGTGATGGGGCATCCACAGCTTCTCTGAGCAACCTGTTCCAGTGTCTCACCACCCTCATCGTAAAACATTTCTTCCTTATGTCCAGTTTAAACCTACCCTCTTTCAGTTCAAAACTCTTGCCCCTTGTCCTGTCACTACAGGCCTTGGTAAAAAGTCTCCATCTTTCTTACAAGCTTGAGTTCTTAAGCCCACATCAGATGTCCGGAAGATGCTTTAACTGTTAGCTGTTGGCCTCCACATCTAGCAAGTTGTTTTGCAGCAGCATCCAGGCTTTTGAATTGCAGTCATTGGTCATGTAATTGTACCTAGTTGGTTTTTATTTCTGCTCGTAGTGCTGACTTAATGCTATTCCCATATGAATTGCATTCTGTGCTTTGATGATAGATTCTTGAGCTGCTTTATCCTGCCCTTTTCGTGCTTCTAGGATGTACTGTGAAGACAGGGACAAGCTTTTTTACCTTTTCTATCCAGATTACAAGCCTTGCATGAGGAGTGAAGGAAAAGAAAACAAAGCCTTGGCTTAACTCATTAATTTATTGACAGTTTTTCCTGGTTGGGTTATACAAAACTGCAAAGATACCAAGAATGTAATCACATAAAGAACAGGACTTTTTACCCAATTAAAACATTCTTCCTCCTGTTCACCCATGCTGACAATTAATAGCCTGCTACCTTTATTTTTTGGAGTACTGATTTATATTGAGACTACAAGAGGCATTAGAGCTGTGCATCAGAACCTGACCAGTACTTATAAGCATAAGTTGATGCTGGTGTTTGATATTAAAGATTTCATAACCAATTTCTCTCATATCTGACAACCTACTTAACAGCCACTGTGATGTTGTCACTCTCATACCAAGTTATGTCTGTAAGGAAGCTAGACTCGCAGGAGTATGTGGGGGGAAGATGCAGAGTTCTTCCATGGGCAATAGTCATGGGAAGTGGTATGCCATCCTCATAGAAAAGCTGATGAAGTATGGACTGGATGAGCAGTCAGTGAGGTAGACTGAAAACTGGCTCAACAGCTGGGTCCAGAGTGTGGTGAGCAGCGGTACAAAGTCTAATTGGAGGTCAGTCACTAGTGGTGTAGCCCAGGGGTGAATACTGGCTCCAGTCCTGTTTAACACCTTCATTAATGATCTGGATGATGGGGCAGGGTGTACCCACAGCACGTTTGCTGATGACACAAAATTGTGAGGAGTGACTGATATGCCAGAGGGTCATGCTGCCATGCAGACAGACCTCGACAGGCTGGAGAAATGGGCTGACAGGAACCTCATGAAGTTCAACAAAGGGAACTGCAAAGTCCTGCGCCAGAAATAACCCCAGGCCCCAGTACAGGCTGGAAAGCAGCTTTGTGGAAAAGGACCTGGGGTCTTAGTGGACACCAAATTGAACATGAGCCAACAATGTTCCCCAGTGGCAAAGGCAGCCAACAACCTCCTGTACTCCATTAGGAAGAGCATTACCAGCAGGTCGAGGGAGGTGATCCTCCTCCTCAGCACTAATGAGGCCACACCTGGAATGATGTGTCCAGGTCTGGCTCCACAAGAGAGCATACAAGAGAGGTATGGAGCTACTGGAGAGACCCCACTGAATGGCCACAAAGATAATTAAGGAACTGGAGCACCTCACGTATAAGGAAAGGCTGTGAGAGGTGGGACTCTTCAGCCTGAAGAAGGCTTGGGGGAAGATCTTATCAATGTGTACAAAAGGAGGGTGTGAAGAGGATAGACCCCAGCTCTTCTTAGTAGTGCCTGGTGACAGGACTAGAAGCAATGGCACAAACTGAAACATAGGAGGTTTCGGCTGAATATCAGGAAATACTTTTTTACTGTGAAAGTGACCAAGCACTGGCACAGGTTGCCTAGAGAGGTGGTGGAGTCTCCACCCTTGAAGACATTCAGAAGCTGTCTGGACATGGTCCTGGGCAACTGGCTCTAGGTGGCCCTGCTTGAGCAGGGGCTTGGATCAGGCGACCTCCAGAGGCCCCTTCCAGCCTCAACCATTCTGTGGTTCTGTCATGTTCCTGGTGTATATTACATCTGTTTGCTTTCACCACTTTTGTCTAATCAGCTGCACCTGGCCCTGATGAATTGCCTTCATGCTCCTTTAGTCAACGGCAAAAAGCATGGAGCAAGGCCAGCAATCTAGGTTCTTTCCTACCATCCCTGGCTGAAACAGCTGTGAGCATGTGATCTTTTGCACTTGACTAACTTTGTTTGTAAATACTTCTTATCTTAGTGTATATAGTAGCTTATAGAGTTTCTTTAGTGCTTTTATTGCGGTGCTCTCCCAGTACACACCCTTCGTTTTATGTAGTCAGTACAGGGATTGCAGTTACTGATAGAGACTTCCTGCCCAGCTTTATTCTTTCTGGAGGTAACCATGGCCTTCAATGAAAGATGTATTTTAGTTTTGTTTAGGTGATTGGCAGAAACAAAAATTTAATGGTTTAAATTGAGAAGACTAAGGATGCATTTTGATCTTGTACTGCAGGTGATTGAAGACCCTGCTTCAGATCTGTGAGGGTCAGGTGTAGAATTTATTTGCTCTCAAAATCCTTCAGGCATATTCCATGTGCAGCTGTGCTGGTGCTGCCCTCAGTGCTCATTAACTACTACTCAGAGGAGTAGCTAACTTCTCAAAGTGACAGTATCCCACCAAACATTAGAAATTCACATCATCTTCAGAGGAGCTAAGTGAAAAGGGGTGATGAAAACATCCACATCCTCCAGCTTTCCTGAAGATCACAATACACCTCAAACACCTATACATTCATTGGTCTGTGGTACTGTTCTGTATGTATACCACGTCCAGCTGGATGCTCGGAACCAATTCCACAATACCCAAGGTTGAAATTGTGTTAATAATGAAAGTCTGGGCACATTTCTGTCTAATCAGGACGCATTAGCTCCTTTTTTTCTCCAGGCTTTTATTATAAATGTCACCAAAAATCTTACCCAGCCTTGAAGATTCTCTGTAATTATCACCTCAAGCCTGGGATTAAAATTTTTTGAAGGATTAATCATTGTTTTCCAGTCCTAAGGGTCTGAACAGCAACTACATGGTGAGAAACAAATCCAGCAAGAAATAGCAGAGGTCTTCCTTGCTGCCATTTCTTCCTCATTCTGCCAGTTCTTCATCTGCTGATGATAACCTTTTACTCTAGCATTTGATAAATATAATGGCCAAATCTCTGTAAGTAGATGTCAAAATAGTCTGAAACTTTTGCCTAGTCTTCAGCCCTTACTGCTGGAAAGAGTATCCATGCCAGACAAAATTTGCTGGAATTTCCATGACACCTGTTGCTGATGGCATAATCTGTATTTATCTGAGAAAACTGGTGAACTACCTAGCATCCTATTTTATTTTTTTTAACAAAGAACATATCCACATCTATATTTTGCTTACTAACTGTAGCAAATTGAATGCTCCCCCTTCATCCTCTCCCCCCAAACTCTAAGTATGTTGCAGGCATCAAAGGAAGCCCTCCTGAGACAAGCAGAAGTGATCGGACTTTGAGCACTCTTGATCTGGACTGTTTTAAAATTGCAAACCATGATGACTGTTACAGAGGTGCAATTATCCCAGTAGAGTTAATGGTCATGAGCATGTTTCTCCTAGCAATGTATGGATAGCAATGTACGGATGAGTTGAAATTTTCTTGATCAAGGAAAAGTCACTTGTAACATGTTTGATGAAGCAGTTGATGGTCCTGATGTGGCCTTAAGATATATGAACTCTTCGTTGTCACTGCAGTTGCTGTCATGGTTGTACTCTTCAAAATCTGGAAGCTGAAAGTCTCTAGAGAAATTCTCCCCTCTTGAGATACTTACTCACATGATGATTAAAATAAAGGAGCCCTTCACTTAGAGAGGACTATCAGAGACTCTGGTCTCTAATGAGGAGAAGCAATAGGAAACATGCACTGTAAACAGGCAGCAATCACAGAAAGCTGCCCCTTGGAAGCAGGGATATCATCAATGAAGGAAGAAAATTGTCACAAAATAAAAATCTCTTCCTTGCAGAAGCTGGTTTCTCTGTTCCTGAGAACCACTTGGTCTGGCCCTCTGTTAGTTCTTCTGCTCTTTTCTAGCAATTTTGGACATTGCCTGGTTTTGTTTTTCCTTTGGTCCATAAAGAAGACCACCTCAAGATTTTGGAAATCATCAAAATAAATTATATTTCCCAATTAGAGTATTTAATAGGATAGACTTGAATAAATATTCTGATAGAAGAAAAAAAACCTAATTTTTGACTTGCCCGTCACTGGATCTGTGGGATGGGTTTGTATCCCTGAGGCTCCAAGACACACTCATGGACCTGCATCTCTCCTTAAGCTGGTCAGACCCTGACTAAGCCCCTTCCTCCTCACAGGTAATTTGAGTTCATGTCCCATGAAATGTCGTTGAGAATTACAGAGCAACAAAGTTTCTGTTTCATGTGAATAAATGAGAAGTCTGATCAACCAAATTTATGTCATGGAACAATTCAGCTGAGGGATGAGTGCATCAGTCAACTGATCAGCTTTTTAGGATTATGAGCAGACTTCTTCCATAGGAACATGGAAACAAACTGATTAATAATGTCATTTCTCCCCACTAGTAATATTTCTTTGGATTTCAAATGTAAGGTTCCCAAGTGATGGTCAGCTAGTCACACTGCTTGCAAACCCACTTCCCTTTGCAGTTTTATGTTGACTGACTCTGGTCGCATCTCTGTGAGATGGCTTTCTGTGCTTTGGTTTTGTCTTTTTTTTTTCCTGATAGCCATTAGCTTCCTGAACTGTTGTGGAACAAACTGAACTCCATCCTTTTGGTTTGAAGGATACCATTTGTGTATCCACAGAAAATCACAGGCTGTTTTACTGACATTGATTTTGGTGGGATAGGGAGAATGCATAGTATTTACATTGTTGTAGGAATACAGAATTTTTAACAAACTGCATGTAATCAAGTCCATTTATGTTTATGGAGTTTCCTTGTCATTTGTTTTTAAAAACCTAGCTTTCAGCATCTGGCTAATAAAGTAACTTATTTCCTTGGTGCTGGGAATTCAAAAGGAAATAATTTGAATAATTTTGTTAGATGCCATGTCACATCTTTGCATCTGAAAGATTTCAAAGATAGTTTCTAAGTGAGTTGAATGTAAGCATCTATGTCTTGGTGGTGTTTAGTTACAAGAGAATAAATTTGTGGGTTATGAGACTGTTAGTCGACTATCTCTACTTACTTTATCTAACATATAAGATAGACTACTTATATCTCTATCCTGTAACGGGAGTGTAATTGTAGATGTGGTGATGCTCCTAACTAGCTTGGACAGAGTACAAGATGTAGCAGCATTGCCTTCAAAATTTTTCAGCATCTTTCAAATCCTCTAGAAATTTGAAGTAGGTTACTGAGGTAGTTATCATGTATAAAAATAGATGGAGCTGTATATTACCTGAGGAATCTAGGCTAAAACCAGCAGATGTCCTTGCACATCCTGCCATTTCACCTGCGACTGCGGGCTCATCCTACCGTTGGTTTTAGGGAGTGGTCAGGAACGAGATGAGAGCAGAAAAGGTCTGTTTTCCAGAGTCAGTCAGTTTTTCATGCCAGGGGATATCTGTTACTCTGAAGAACAGAGCAGGGGTGTTAGCTTATCCTTATCTGTAAGGTGGCTTAATGTTTGCAAGGAGCCCAAAATCAAAATTTAGCTTAAGAGGATACAGACGTTAACTGCTACTTTTCTTTTTTATTGCATACTATTTCTTGTTGTCCTACCTGAGTAGCAGATAATAAAGCAGAGTATGGCACATAACTGAAGCTTAACCTTGTAAAACTGTTGACAATGAATTATCTATGTGTCTGTTTGCTCTCTGTTAATGGGAGCATAAAATCCAATCATAAAGGTTGCGGTGCTGCACCTGGGCTACTGGCAGAAGTGACCGTATATGGCTCAGTAAAATGTTGACAAACAATAAACAGAAAGAAGCTTTTCACTGCAGACAGCAGGGCCTGATCTAGAAGAAAATAGCATAGAAAGCACAGTGATGTTGTCATATAAGCGACTTGCTTCAAAGAATCTGAGCTGGGGAAAACTCTGCATCGTTGAAAAAGGGAATGATTTTTAACTGATTTCTTGCTACTACCACAGCATGTGATGGCCACAGGTGATCTCTGAGGAACATTAGCTCTGTGAGATGATAATCCTCATTGATTTCTATATTTGCTTTTTATTTTCATGACAACTGTCAATCTGGATTCCATTTGTGACCCCTGTAGTTAGGTCAGTCCCTTTTCTGGTCAGTTTGAGAAAACTGTGGCTGAGGAAAGGTAGTTGTGGAGCTTCTAAGTACGGGTCTTGAGGGCAATGATATTTTCTCTTGTATTGACCAGAATTAATACAGCATGAGCAGGAAGGCAGAAGAACTGCTCCTACAAGCTAGCATGACGAAGTTTTAGTTATGATGATGTGATGCGGGAATAGCCCATATTTCTCAGCCCCTGCCCCCTGTAATCACATCTGTCTTTCCCATCAGCTTTCACCTTTCCCTCCTGAGGCTTCCTTTTCCTTCTGAAACCACCTGTGAACTTCCTTTCTCTTCTAGAAGAGATGTTAAGGCACCTTTTTCTGCCAGGAGTGGTTGGATAGATTTTGGTAGGAAGGTCACCACCAAGACCTGCACTGTTCAGATCTCTGCACAGTCAAGAAAAGCCAAACTTTGTCTAATCTTTTGTTGGGACAGCAGGAAAGAGTGGCAGTGCATTCCTTACATAGCCCTAGATAGACTAACGAGGCTGAAGCATGCTTTCAAAAGGGCAGTGGCTCTAAACTGTGTGATCCTGTAAAGTGATTGAGGGAGGATCAGCTAAAAATCTGCCTACACAGAAGACAAACTCAGTGGTCTAAAAAATGATATTCACAAAAGCCTTAAGACAGCTGATGCTATGCCTAAAGACACCAGTGCAGGGTATGCTGAAGGTTTGATGATGGATGCAGGAGATGGTGTATAGCGAGACCAGATTCTCTGGCAGATGCATATTCCAGTACTGTACGGACAGCACAGACACCTCTTTGCCTCCTACGCCAAAGTCTCCAACAGAAGGTAGTGGGCAGAGGACTCTGAGGGTCCTGGGTACTCTGAGGCACTCATTAAAGAATCAGAGTTAGGCTCCCTACTGGAATGATTCTCTTAGAGGAGCCTATGTCTCTCTGTTACTACAGAAGGAACCTGGAGAGGTCAGCATCCATGCCTCAAAGAGCCTTTGGTGCCACCAGTCAACAGGACAGTCTATGCTGTCTTTGGGACGACTCAGAAACCTACGATAAACTTCAGAGTATAGAGACTAGGGCTTTGAGATATATGTGCTACACTGGGCACAGTCATTCACAACAGCATTCGGCATTGCCTGTCCACCACTGAGGGCTCAGCCTACGCAGAAGATATTGTACTTTTTATCATCCAGAGGATTTTGTTGGTCTTTGTGGTGCATTCATTCCTTGTCGGTCTGAAACCAAAGGTTTTCATGGTGTGTTACCGTGCTCCCTGCAGCACAAATATATGATAAAAACATTGTTGATTATACAGGCACTAACTGGAAGAATATTGTGTAGATGCTTATTTTCTTGAAGCAGAAGTTGACAACATCATAAAAGCAAGCATGGGTTGGTGACAGCAGTTCTCTCCGAGAAAGGGTTAGGCTTTTCTTCCCCCCCCCCGCCCCTCTTTCTCCCCCCCTGCCCCACCCCAGAAAAAAAAGGCAGAACTCTCTTGCCCTTAAAACATTTTTCAACCAGCAACCCATGGCATATTTTCTGCTAAATTGTCAGAAGCTGAATGTGGGAGACTTGGATAAAGCCAAAGACTGAATTATGGGCAACAGTCTTGTTTAGACTGCAAAGAACTTCTGCTCCCTGTTTTTACAGTGGGTCTGTTTGCTCCAGCTGAGCAATGTCCAGGGGGACTGGCATGTGGCCCTTGTGCACGAACTCTGAATGGAGTAGTTTTGACTCGATAAGTAGGAAGTCCTGCTTCCACGTGTTTTCTGGTTGTAAAGCCTCAGTATAATCTGGTGGATCATCTGGAGAATAGTGTGGGAAGAGAAAGATATCACACCATAAATAATGTAAGCGGATTTATAATTGCATGATGGGAGATAGAAAAATGACCACTGCGATTAATCAGTAAGGCAAAAAGTCAATGTTTTTGTCTGAAATCAGAAAGTGAGTGGGTCAGTGTCTGTAAAGTGCCAATGAACACAAAGCCTGTGCTTTTATCACTTGTTCAGCATAATCCTTCCAGAGTGCTATGGTGAGTTGTTTTTGAAGGCCCTGTGCCAGGGCTTTATCAGATCAACCTAGATCAAAGGTTGTGCTTGATTATTATATTTGTATATCTTTCTGCCATTTTTTCTGTCCAATTCTACTAAGCGGTCCAGAGGCTTTAAATTATGAAAAGTGTTTGTTGAAATGGAACAATGAAAACTGTTTCAGCCTGGCCTCACCCAACATGTAGATGGTTAGAGAACACAGAGGTACAACACCGGGACCTGAGCTCACTCCCTGTATTGTACACACTCTGATTTCTGATGTGGTGGAAGTCCTAAATCATAATTGGGACAAATGGCTGCATAGAGAACCGTCCGTAGAAACTTGGAGTCAAGAAGCCTTGATCTAGTCACAAAGCACCTGCTGATGGTCTACTGGACCTTATCCAAAACTGGTTTTTGTGTTTGCTAGATCACAGGCAATTGGATAATGGAGTGGACCGTGAAGTCTCTAAGCAGTCAGAAATCAACCTGGTTGCCTGGGATATAGTGCTTCCAGGTCTGCTGGACACACTGATAGGATGCTAAGCCTAAACCCTGGACCCTATCCCTCTGAACCATCTGATTTGTGCCAGAAACTCCAGAAACATTGGTTGTATTAGTGTGATTGCACAAGATACGGACTCAAGCAGAGGCTAGCAGTTTAAAATGCTGTTAGCAGGCTCCCTGGCATGGTTTTGGCCCATGCAGCATCTGTCACAGGTATTATTTGGTGAATTAACGTGGACCAGACACTGTTTTCAATATGGTTTATGGACAAGACCACTCTGTTTTGAGCGAAAGAGGGACTGGAGGTTGTGTAAGCGTGTAGACCTGGATTATGCCCTGAGGGCAGAGAATAGCCCCAGGCTGTTTAATTCGCAGTACAGACATAGTCACTGCGTCTAGAGGCATGAGTCAGGTTGTGTGCTGGTACTGTAGAGCCAGAGGAGATCATAGAGCCAAACACACTGACCAGAGCCTCCTGGCTTTTTGCTGGATGGAGTTGTGATCCTGGAAGTCCTGAGTGCCCAAACTGCCAAAGACGGGATCCTGACGCCTTTTCCTGGAGGCAGCAAGAGGTAGCATCTGGGCTGCTGGCACTGCCTGAGTGCCTTTCCAGCTGAAACCCTCCAGTGCAGCTCACATCTCTTTTCCTTCAGGTCCTGTGAGCCAGCACGAAATGTCAACCTTCTCAGGACTGTAGTGATTAAAGAACAAGTATGTAAACAGTTATACAGGGTGAAAGAGGAGATGCTTTCCTAATAAAGTGATTATTTTTCCATATGGCTTATAGAAACTGTGACTATTAAAACCTTGAGCTTTACCCGGTATTTATGCTTTTTTCAGAGATCTGCCCCAAGGCTGGATAGTTATGAGTGGCAGGGTGTGTGGGATAGCATGGGCAAATGCCTAGGATGGTGGGCACCTCCAGTGTTTCAGAAATTCACCCTGAACAAGTACAGAATCCTGAAAAATTAGTAGACTATTTAGAAAAAGTATGTTGTCACCCTGGTAACTCTGGAGAGACACAAATCACTGCAACACGCTGGGGACTGGGCCATGCCTACCGAGCCCTGTTCAACTATTCAGTACCCTCAAGGGTCAGAGAAGGTCTCTGGATCTGACAACAAAGCAGCAGGCACTAAGCCTACTCCAACCCTGCCAACAGGCACTGTGGCTACTCCAGGGAACCAACCCATGCCAGCATCAGTTGCCCCTATACAGAAGAAGAAATCTTGGAAGTGAAAGTCAGCTCATTTAGAAAGGGATGATGAAAAAGCAGGGCCATCACAAGGAGAGGAAGAGGCAGAACTCGTAAAGGAGATGGAAACCATCTGACCCCTATCCTTGAGTGAGCTGCAAGATAAGCAAAAAGATTTCAGTTGTGGTCCAGGCGAGCACATTGTCACTTGGCTGCTCCGACGCTGGGGTGACAGGGCCAGTAGCCTGGAATTGGAGGGGAAGGAAGCCAAGCATCTGGGATCCCTTTCTAGGGAAGGGGGCATTGACAAAGTGATTGGAAAAGGGGCACAAGCCCTCAGCCTCTGGAGGCGACTACTGTCAGGTGTGAAGGGAAGGAATTATCCAAAAATCCAGATGAAGTCTGGTGCACACGATCCATGTGGCAGTAGTTGGTACGGAGTGCATCAGCATCGTATGCTAACTTGTTGGCAATACTGACCTGGAAAGAAGAAGAGGCACCAACAGCGGTTGGATGAAGCAGCTAGCCAATTCCAGGAATACGAAGAAAGTCCCTCTTCCTCCCTTGTCTTGGCTGTGGAGAAACTGTCCCAGGAGGTCCAGCAACTCAAAGACGATAGGTCCTACTCTCCACCTGTACAGACCAGTATCTCAGCTATTAGGAGTCAGCATCCCCCTGCTCAAGAGAGAGGATATAGTGGGTACACACCAGGGGCCACCCTGTGGTTTCACCTGCATGACCACAGAGAGGACATGAAGAAGTGGGATGAAAAACCTACCTCAGCCCTAGAGGCACGGGTACGTGAGTTGCAAGGAAAAACAACCACGCAAGGGTTTTTTTCCAGGAAAATTGCTGCTCCAGTTTCCAGTGGGCAGTTCCCCAAACAGAGTAGAAGGGTTGGTCTTACTCCTGATTTTAGTGAAGGAACTCCTGATTCATATTTACAAGAAGTGAGTAACGAATACTACAGGAGTAGAGGGGCCCTGCCTCCAGCCAGGTGGAGGAAAAGGACAGCTGGGTTTACTGGACTGTGTGGATTCGATGGCCTGGCACATCAGACCCACAGGAGTATAAGGCTCTAGTGGACAACGGTGCATAGTGTACCATAACGCCATCAAGATATACAGGGACAGAACCCATCTGTATTTCTGGAGTGACAGGGGGATCCCAACAGCTAACTGTATCGGGGGCCCAAGTGAGCCTAACCAGGAATGAGTAGCAAAAGCACCCCATTGTGACTGGCCCAGAGGCTTCCTGCATCCTTGGCATAGACTACCTCAGGAGAGCGTATTTTAAGGACCCAAAAGGGTACTGCTAGGCTTTTAGTATAGCTGCCTTGGAGACAGAGGAAATTAAACAGCTGTCCACCTTGCCTGCTCTCTCGAAGGACCCTTCTGTTGTGGGGTTGCTGAGGGTCAAAGAACAACAGGTGCTGATGCACCACAATGGTGCACCGGTGGCAATATCGCACCAACCGAGACTCCCTGATTCCCATCCAGAAGCTGATTTGTTGACTGGAGAGCCAGGGAGCGATCAGCAAGACTTGCTCACCCTTTAACAGTCCCATATGGGCAGTGCAAATGTCTAATGGAGAGTGGAGACTAACAGTAGGCTATCGTGGTCTGAACAAAGTCATGCTGCCGCTGAGTGCTGCCGTGCTGGACATGCTAGAATTTCAATATGAACTGGAGTCAAAGGCAGCCAAGTGGTATGCCACAACTGATAGCGCTAATGCATTCTTCTCAATCCCTTTGGCAGCAGAGTGCAGGCCACAGCTTGCTTTCACTTGGAGGGGTGTTCAGTACATTTGGAGTTGACTGCCCCAGGGGTGGAAACACAGCCCCACCATTTGCCATGGACTGATCCAGGCGGCACTGCAACAGGGTGAGGCTCCGGAATACCTGCAATGCATTGATGACATCATCATATGGG
The DNA here is from genome assembly GCF_030463565.1 of Pelecanus crispus. Classification (NCBI taxonomy): domain Eukaryota; kingdom Metazoa; phylum Chordata; class Aves; order Pelecaniformes; family Pelecanidae; genus Pelecanus; species Pelecanus crispus. Next base: position 41,843,437 of record NC_134643.1, on the reverse strand, counting down.
GCAATACAGCAGAAGAGGTTTTTGAGAAAGGGAAGAAAATAGCCGGTTTTGCCATAAAACAAAGTAAGGTCAAGGGACCTGCACAGGAGATCCACTTTTTAGGAATAAAACGGCAAGATGGACGTCATCAGATCCCAGTGGATGTGATCAACAAAATAATAGCTATGTTCCCACCAACTCGCAAAAAGGAAACACAAGCTTTCTTAGGCGTTGTGGGGTTTTGGAGAATGCATATTCCAAATTCCAGTTTGATTGCAAGCCTCTTTACCAGGTGACCCAGAAGAAGAACAATTTCAAATGGGGCCCTGAGCAATGACAAGCCTTTGAACAAATTAAATGGGAGATAGTTCATGCAGTAGACCTTGGGCCAGTCCAGGCACGACAAGATGTACAAAATGTGCTCTACACCGCAGCTGGGGAGAATGGCCCTACCTGGAGCCTCTGGCAGAAAGCACCAGGGGAGACTCGAGGTCGACCCCTAAGGTTTTGGAGTTGGGGATGCAGAGGATCCAAGGCCTGCTATACTCCAACTGAGACAGAGATATTGGCAGCATATGAAGGGCTTTGAGCTGCTTCAGAAGTGATTGGTACTGAAGCACAGCTCCTGCTGGCACCCCGACTGCCGGTGCTGGGCTGGATGTTCAAAAGGAGGATCCCCTCTACACATCATGCAACTGATGTTATGTGGTTTAAGTGGGTCGCACTGATCACACAACAGGCTCGAATAGGAAACCTCAGCCACCCAGGAATCTTGGAAGTGATCATGGACTGGCCAGAAGGCAAAAATTTTGGAATACTGCCAGAGCAGGAGGTGACGTGCTGAGGAGGCCCCACTGTATAATAAACTGCCAGAAAATGAGAAGCAATATGCCCCGTTCACTGATGGATCTGGTCGTATTGTAGGAAAGCACCAGAGATGGAAAGCTGCTCTGTGGAGCCCTATAGTTGCAGAAGCTGCTGAAGGAGAAGGTGAATCGAATCAGCTTGCAGTGATGAAAGCCATCCAGCTGGCTTTAGACATTGCTGATGGAGAAAAGTGGCCAGTGCTCTATCTCTGTACTGACTCATGGATGGTGGCAAATGCCCTGTGGGGGTGGCTGCAGCAATGGAAGCAAAGCAACTGGCAACGCAGAGGCAAACCCATCCGGGCTGCCGCATTGTGGCAAGATATTGCTGCCCGGGTAGAGAACCTGGTTGTAGAAGTATGTCACGTAGATGCTCACGTACCCAGGAGTCGGGCCACTGAAGAACATCAACACAACCAGCAGGTGGATCAGGCTGCTAAGATTGAAGTGCCTCAGGTGGATCTGGACTGGCAACATAAGGGTGAATTATTTACAGCTCAGTGGGCCTATGACACTTCAGGCCATCAAGGAAGAGATGCAACATATAGACGGGCTCGTGATCGAGGGCTGGACTTGACCATGGACACTACTGCACAGGTTATTCATGAATGTGAAACACATGCTGCAATCAAGCAAGCCAGGTGGTTAAAGCCTCTCTGGTATGGAAGGTGATGGCTGAAATACAAATATGGGGAGGTCTGGCAGATTGATTATATCACACTCCCACAAACCCGCCAAGGCAAGCGCCACGTGCTCACCCTGGTGGAAGCAACCACCGGATGGCTGGAAACATATCCCGTGCCCCACACCACCACCCACATCGCTATCCTGGGCCTTGAAAAGCAACTCTTATGGCAACATGGCACCCCAGAAAGAATCGAGTCAGACAATGGGACTCATTTCCGAAACAACCTCAGAGACACCTGGGCCAAAGAGCATGGCGTTGAGTGGGTATATCACATCCCCTATCATGCACCAGCCTCTGGGGAAATCGAACGATACAGCAGACTGTTAAAGACTACCCTGAGAGCAATGGGTGGTGGGACATTCAAACATTAGGATACACATTTAGCAAAAGCCACCTGGATAGTCAACACTAGGGGATCTGCCAATCGAACTGGCCCTGCCCAGTGAAAACTTCTACGTACTGTAGAAGGGGATAAAGTCCCTGCAGTGCACGTAAAGAATACGTTGGGGAAGACAGTCTGGGTTATTCCTGCCTCAGGCAAAGGCAAACCCATCCATGGGATTGCTTTTGCTCAAGGACCTGGGTGCACTTGGTGGGTGATGCAGAAGGATGGGGAAGGCTGATGTGTACCTCAAGGGATTTGATTTTGGGTGAAAATAGCCAATGAACTGAATTGTATGATGTTAATTGCTCTATTGTACTGTATGTCACCACTTCTGTGGTTGCTATATGCCATATCAACTGTATTACAGTACAAATCGCCCAGATTAATGAAGAATGAACCTTGATGAAACTGAGCAATGTGCAGCAGTCATGGAACCAGAACTGGCTTCAGCGTGCAACAGTCCAACACCACACACCATCTCTCCTGCCCTGAAGGACTGTTATGACAGATGGAGCCCAAAGTCACGGACTAAATGAACTCAACAGACATTTTAGAGGGATGGCCCATAGACTTAAGGAATCATATTTCTGTGTATATATCAAAAGACAGGGAAAGTGGTGGTGATTATTTGGAATGTATTGGAAAGGGTAGGACCTGGGAATGACGTAGGTGGTGTAGTATAAGGGGTGGATACTGTCCTGGTTTCAGCTGGGATAGAATTAATTTTCTTCCTAGTAGCTGGTATAGTGTTGTGTTTTCGATTTAGGATGAGAATGATGTTGATAACACACTGTTTTAGTTGTTGCTAAGTACTGCTTACACTAGTCAAGGACTTTTTCAGCTTCCCATGCTCTGCCAGGTGCACAAGAAGCTGGGAGGGGGCACAGCCAGGACAGCTGACCCAAAGTGGCCAAAGGGCTATTCCATACCATATATGACATCATGCTCAGTGTATACACTGGGGGGAGTTGGGCATTGTGCAGTGACTGCTGTTCGGGGACTGGCTGGGCTTTGGTCGGTGGCTGGTGAGTGGCTGCATTAGTTGTTTTTCCTGGGTTTTGTTTCTCTCTCTCTTGTTGTTTCCCTTTTCATTACTTTATTATTATTACTATTATAAATTATTATAAGTTAATTATTAATTAATACTTATTACAATTTATTTCACTTATTAAACTGTTGCCATCTCAACCCATGAGTTTTCTTACTTTTGCTCTTCTGATTCTCTCCCCCATCCCACTGGGAGTGGAGGGTGAGTGAGTGGCTGTGTGGTGCTTGGTTGCCAGCTGGGGCTAAACGGCAGCAAAGCCTAAGGGCTCCCATTGCCAGCCTTGTGCCCATCTCCACCACCACCAGTGTGGGAGAGCTCACACTCTTCCACCATCTCTTCCACCAGAATTCCCAAATCTGCACAGGGAGTTTCCTCAAATTTTCCTTATGAGCTTTCCAGAAGAGGGATGGCTCACTGAACCAGAAACTGAAAAGGGAAATAAGCCTTTCACAACGGCAGTGAGGCACACTTGGGCACATGGTGGCACTAGGTGCCTGGCAAAACAAGACCAACTTTCTCCAGCTGTCCCTAACTGCCTGCGACCTCAGATCTACATCTCTGATGGAAGAGGCAAAAGCCTGAGTATTGCATGCAAGACAAAGTAAGAAATCTAGGTTTCCAGTAGGATGTCTGGGAATACTCTCTTAGCAAACGTCTTCCTCCATCTGTCATCTGTCGTACGAATTCTGCTTCTGGTCATATTACACCCACAAATCCCTTGGGGCAAGCTTTTCCTGTAGTGCTTTCTCATGCCTCCCTTGCAAATAAACCCAAGGCACATTCCTGCTACCTTATTACAAGATCTGTGACATATTTATCTAAAATCTTACTCACATTAAAAAAATATTAGTTTTTTAAAAGGTGATGGCTTAATTTTCAGTCTAGGTCCTTCTTCAGAATCTTTTAATGGCTGGTTAACATCATATTGGCAGCCTAAACTTCTGAGCCATAAAATGTGAAACTTTTAAATTTTTTCCTTATGACAGAAGTATTTGGGGTAGAAAACCTGAATGACACGAAAGGAGAAATTTGCCAGGGAGCTCTAAGGGGGAAATAGAGCTGAACAATCTTTTTCTAATTATCCTAATAGAGTGCCATTATCAGAAATGCTCTGTGCTCCATTGGGAAAGAAAGTTATGTTAATAGGAAACAAAGATATTTGATCCTTCGTAGATCAAAGCACTTTTATGGTGCTGCTGTCATTATGAAAGGCTCTTGGTGTAAGAATGGTACTTAGTGGACAATGGCTCTATTGTTTGTCACTTATTTACCTTTAAAAAAAAAAAAATCAGACCCAGTGTATCATTTATGAGGTCCCAGATTTGATGAGAAATGCTTCACTCTACCATAAAGCAACAATTTTTAGGACTATGCTGTAGTTCACTGCCTATAAACATGAGAAGTTCCACTGTGCAAAAAGGAGTATTTCGTATGGAAATAAAAACTTGCTGAAATCCACTGAAGTGCAGAAGATCCTTGCAAAGCCTCTGAATTCCACATTGGAAAGGCCTATGGGCTTTCTTACCTATTTTTTCCCTTTCTCTTTATGCTTACTTGCATTCAGAGTTTAGCTCTGAGAGCTTCCAAGCAGCCTTTTTCCTTTTGTATTTATGCAGTCCTTAGAGCAGAGGGATGCTAGTCTATGACCAAAGCTCCAAAGTGCTCTCCTAACACACATAATAATAAAAGTAGAGAGAGATTGATACTGAGAACAGTTCACCTATGGCTCACAAAATGGATTTCTTACTGCTGTAAAAGCCTCTGAGGAGGGAAAAAGTGCTTAAAGGCCTATGTACACCAGCAGTGTTGCGTAAAGAAGTGTCAAGAGTATAGGAAAAGGAGAGAGACTGTTTTTCAAGGGAAAGCCTGTCAATTCTTGTAGGTAGAAAAGCAGTATTCAGGGATAGAACTAAATAATTAATACTAGTAATTTACTTTGACCTGTATTCCAGTTCTGTACAAGCTAGTATCACCAATTCCTATTTAAGTGAACAGAAGAAAAAAAGTATTTGAATTTTGAATAGCTTGTCAGTTCACCAAACTTATCACTTGAACCCAATAAAACACAATGATTTATGGTTTTGTTTGTTTTCTACTGACCCTTGTTTAAAGGTGTTTTTTAATGATTTTTTTTCAAGGAAATGCTTTGTTTCTGCATGAATATCTTTATCCTCTTTCTTTGACTGACGTTCCACAAATAACCTCATACTGTGGATGCACATACATGTCTTTATTTAAAACTGGAGATCTTTCTTCGTCTTTTTGCAGTACCAATAAAGGGTACTGTACAGTCCTCCCCTGTGCCCAGCACATGGGTGCATACGCAGTTTGCCCACTGCCATTTCAGTTTCTCTTCGCTGCTTTTGGAATGAGGCACTTGGTGGCTACGAGTCAGGACTTCACCTCCCTGCCAACTACAGTGAAATGGTATTTTTCTCTGACAGAGCATATTGACTCTTTGTCTTTGTGATACTGAACACATGCCAGACTCTGCTGTAGGTGTTCCTAGCTATGCTTCCATCCCGGTTGCTTTATTGCCTTATTTCAGCTCAGCAATGTCATTGTCCCTTAGACACTCTCCCAGTGTCTCAGGGCTTGGTGTCTTTAGCTCCCCACATCCTCCAGAATAGGATACATTCCTCTGGATGCAGAAGCCCACTTGGGTGGCCAGGTTGAGCAGGACTGTGTCTCCAAGGGAGCAGAAGCTTTGTGTCCATGCTAGACTTCCAGGCTGTTCAAAATACAAGGCTGACCAATCTCACAGTGATTGCTTATGTGTCCGGGTGATGACAAGCAGTTCAATTACCATGCACTACATCAAAAAATGGCATGCTAGGACGGCCGCTCTTTTCTTTTGGGAGATGTTAGTTATGGAGGACAGATACCTAGAGAATAAGGCTGTGTATTGTATTAGTCAAGTCCGCCAATTTTCAGATAGATAAACCATGTACTTCTGTATCATGCCTGAGATCTGCTCCCGTATTCATACATGACCCTTTTGGGAGTAGGATCAATTTAATGCAGACCTCTTTGCTTTCCTCTTCACCCGGAAGCACCATTGCTTTTTTGGCATAGGCATAGGCTGAGGTTTCCTCCAGATATTCCCCTCATACCACATTTGCACAGCCTGATGGTTGTAATTCCCTCAATGTCTTTGTTGGAAAATGGTCTGGTTAAAGCAACCAAGAGAAGGGCCTGGTCATCGCACACAGCTGAGGAAGTTTTGGTGTCAGATCTTTGTTCCTTGGTAAGCTCTTCAAGACTGCTGTTATTTCCAGACCAGCTCAGTGAGAACTGAGTCATCTGACTCCCTCTGCTTTTGAAGTGCTTGGTTTCGCAACATAGGCACTGGATGGCTCTCTTTCCTAGTGTACTCCTCCAATGAGAGGAATGACTCCTCACAAAGGATAGAAATGATGTATTAGTTGCAGTTACCCTATAAGGTGACTTAGCCCCTGGTCCTGATAACCTATCTCCCTTTCAAAGTAATCAGTTTTGCATACTGGAATTATTTCCCAAATAACACTTCTGATCAGCCAGTTAGGATCAGTTTACCCCCATTGTGCTCCACGACCTCCCCTGTAGATTGATTCTTTGCTTTGTCTAGTCATGCAGTTTGCAGATTACTTCGAGATGAGGGGGGGTGTTTAACCTGTGCAGGGGACTCCATGTTTCTGTGAGATTTGACCCTGTGCTGTACATCCGTATGGATCCCTACTTGCTCACTTAATTTTCCTATTACGATGGTTTTCTCAACTGTAATGGTCTTTGCCAGAAGAATGAGAAAATTTAAGACATTATGACTGATCATCTTTATATCTTATTCTTCAAAAACAGGGTGGCAGAGAGATGTACTTAAATAGTTGTCATACTGTGCACAGGCAAAATTAAAATTCTTACAATGAATACGGAATGAAAAAGGTCTTCATCTCCTCTGAGTACACAGCTCCCTGAAATGGTTTTAGACTCGCTTTGCAGGTAGCAATGCAAACTAGCTCACAAAAGCAGGCGAAAAAATTTCAATTGACTGGCCTGTGACTGCAGTTGTTGTATATTAGTGCAATGTATGATTGGGTAACTCCTGTCACTGCCTCTGCATCAGCCTATTCTGACTTGATGATGGTACCGTTTCCATGTGTGCAGGACACCAAGACTTATAGCCTATACCATCAACAGGTCTACTAATTCATACCATTATTCTGTAGTTTGGGAAGAAAGTTACTTGAAACTAGGAGGTGATATAGAGTCCCCTTTGGCAGGATAAATGCAAGCAAGAGCACATGCCCCCAAAACTGCAAAGCTTTCTGGAATCTAAACCGATGTGCCAGAGGCACATCTTGGGTATTACTTAGCCAGAAGCATGGGAGGAGTGGGACAGAGAATCAGGTAGAGACGGCAGTGAGGAATTACCAGCGTCACCCAGAGTAGCAGATTTTGTACAAACAGGAAGGTAGCAGAGTGTTTGGGTGAGTCTGTGTCTGAACAGAGAAATTGTCCGCAGCCACCTTCAAGGTGACAGCATTTTGGAGTGTGCAGTAAATGAATGGGATAGTGCCAAAAAGGTATCCTTACTCTCTGAGGATGTGCCCTCCTCACTGGGCTTACACAGTCAGGGTATTTCACCATTTCAGGGCATTTTAAAATATGAATGGGAGTTTCTGCACAGGCACATGGGGATTCCTGTTCTCCAACAGGAAACTCCGATTGACTTTTGTTGTTGCTGGAGTTAGACTATACTGTAAATGAAGTGCTTAAACCCTGCCCAAGGTGGAGAGAACTAGGCCCTGGCCTGAAGAAATTCATACTGAAATTGAATGACATTAAATGGACTCTCATGAATGTAGTCCTATTGTTGCCTTTTAAAATATTAAGTGAGCAAATTGGGTCAGAATGAAAATCGCTAGATTAAAGACTATTCCTGAAAGTTGTGAACTGAGATGCTTTCTTGCAGGGTAGGTCTTGCAAACTTTAACTTGCTATATTGTCTTGTATTTTGGGGTAAGACCCAGTACGATGGATTTTAGATCTTCAAGTGTGAACATAAACGATGACCATTCTGGCAGCTGGAGCATCTCAAGCCTCTCTATATTCCACAGACTGGAGATAGATGTGGGCTGGTGTTAAAGGTTTGCAAAATGGAGACGAATCCAGTGGAAAATTTCATGGTTTATTGTTTTCTTCAAGCTTCCTACAATTTTCAAGTAGCTGTAGGTGAAATTTCAGGTAAGTATATAAACCCCATTTTTAAAGAAATGGCTTTCTGTCTCCTTCAGTTCTACAAATGGGCCTTCCACCTTCCTCATCTCTGACACTGAATTTAACAAGTATTAAATATCCCATGTCATCACCAAACAAAAGAGCAAACGTGTAGAACTATGGCTACCCTAGTGGCAAGCAATGGCCTGTTTTCTTGAGGAATAGTCATCTCAGAGAAATCTCTGTATAAAATTTGCATGCAGTTACACTTTAGTATTGAGGAATATGCTGAAATCTCACGAACTCCAGAATATTGCCAGTTGCCCAAACCTACAAAAAAAACCCAAAAAACCCCACAGGAAAATCCAACAATATGGAGGAATATCTGTATACTGGGACAAGCATATATCAAATAAAGCCAAACTCCTCATACTTTGCATTCACAGTAGGGCATTCAATTAAGTCAGGGAACTATCTTCCCACTTCATGAATTAAGATGCCAATGGCTGGCTCTTCCACTTGGCTAGTTTGTCATGCTTTAGACACGTTCTCATCAATCAGCTCTTCTATGTAGTTCTCTGGAACAATGATCTTGGCTTCTCTTTCATTTGCTGACTGTTGACAACGTTCAGGGAGAGAAGTGCTGAGGCTTAACAAATGTTAATGTTGCAGACTTAAGACTGATTTCATATCCTAGAATTCATTCCCTGGCCACACAAAACTTTCTGGAGTTCATTTTCATAGTTAACCAGAAAAGAGGCCTAGGAGGATTTCACAGAAGGCTGCGGTACTTCCTACAGGAGACGAAACCTCTGTTTCTAGTAGAACAACCTCCCCAATTACTTTTTTCTTAGAAGGCCGGGAGAGCTCCTTCCTCCAGGAAAAGGTCGTTTCATAAACTGGAAATGCTGATAATAACTGCAGTGACATCTATAGATAGTCCTGAAAAGCTGTTGTTTTCCATGGAACCAAATTAATAACTGCAGACACCTGTCAAAACAGTGATTACATATCAAGAATGATACCAGACGAAAAAGGAGATGTTTGAAACTTCCTTCAAGTATTAGTTTTGGAGTCCTGAGACTTTTAAGGCCAGTTGGAGAAGACTATTGGTATGTGCATGCATAATACTTAGTGGAAGTCTTTAGATTCACAGATGGACAGTTTTTTCCCTTGTTAATGAAGCATATTTTTTGCTTGACAAGTGGAAAATGTTGCCACCTGTGAAAAGATTAAATAGGGATTTTGAGTGGACTCTTTGTCTGTGACTGAGTTTTTTAGAAATCCTGGCTGCGGGCCAGCTCTCAAGAGGAATATTCTTAATGTTTGTTTTTTCCTATGACTGAGATCGGATCCTTAGATAATTCTGACAATGCCACAACAAATTTTTTTATGGAGGGAACACACTCATATTTCCTATGTCTCCAGAGTCACTGGAGCACAAGTCTGTGATTCTCATTATGTGAGCAAGATGTTCTTAATGTTGATACTGCCTTTTCTTTCCAGTATGCTTGCAAGTGTTAGGTATAACACATGGAATTCCGTCTACTTCATTTATTAGCATGGGTAAATTTACATTTTTCTTTAAAATTTCTAATTTTATGTAGCTGGGATGCTGTTCAAGCAAAGACAGATAAAGAGTTGAATCAATTTCCTAGGCTTAGTATAGGTAATTTGCAATATGCACATTATTTTTTACAGTAACATTGTTGCAGAGTGACAGATTTGTCCCTTGGTTGGCACATGTTATTGAAAGAACATGAGGTGCTTATTGCAGTTGGTGGACATGCTGGTCCATCGTTTGCTGGTGGAAGCAGTGCAGCTCTGCTGGAGTTTGAGAGCTATGTTCTCCTGCAGCACCTGAACATCTGCACAATTATTGTGCCTCATGGATCTGGAAAGGATTTTCTAACACTGTTGTTGCTGCTGTGATCCTAGTTCTGGTCTTGTTAGCTTTCCCATATTTGTGTTCTTACTCTTCTGTTTCCAATTCCTTGTCTTCCAGTGCTTTCCTGAAGGAAGAACATTAATTTTGCTACAAACATTTTTAATTATTTGAGCCTTTCCTAAGTGGTTGAGTAATGAGGTTTTCAGCAAGACCTTAACTTTCATACAGCAACCTAAACTGATGACAGAGAAATGTCTGGTTATGAGATTATTGTCCCAGTGTTCCATGCAACAGTCAGAGGAAATAAGTGGTGCCCAATACTGTAAAGCTGAAATTCCTATTACAGATGATATGGAGACAGTTTGACACCTTGTGTGGCAGCAGCTTTCTTGTTGTCTAGTATATGTAGGCCACTAAGGCAGAAAGCAAACATGCAGCAGCAGCAAGAACAGCAAGAACTGTGCAAGTGGTCGGTCTCAATTCGAGATCAAGTATGACCACGAGATTACCCAGGGATGTTCTCCCCCGTTTTGGGAACAAAGTCTGAAGCTGCATGCCCAGCTGATGCAGCATTTCTCCTGCAGCATCATTCTCTGTGCTTCTCTCCTAGTGTCTGCTAAGGCTTGGCTGTTATCCTCATCCATTTTTCTTAGAGGTGATCCCATCTCCTTTATGCCTTTCACTTGTATCTCCGACTAGCTCTTTTTCCTTGGCCATTAATGTATCTGCAACTTCCCTGAGGACTGAGTTCTCAGATAAAACTCAGTAATGTACCTGGTGAGCCAGTGTAGTGAGCAGGTGGCATGCTCTGTCTGCTCTACCTAAATAACCCCTTGCATGAGCCTGCAGTAAACTCTCCTTCAGTTGCTGTTGCAGATAACGCTACACATCCGTGGCGTGAGTGCTTTAAAGGGAGAAGTCACTTACACTTATGTGTAATAGTACATTGCCCAGAACACCAAAGTTGTGACCACAGTCCTTACTGCTCACTATTTGGTACATAAATCAGTAAAAATCTTTCTTCCATGTACCAAGATGTTTATCCTTGATGCCTCTTTTTCCCTTCTGCACTAAGGCTTTCACTAACCAGCCCATGCTTCCTTTGTAGTTATTCTCTTTCCCTTCTACGTTCAAGCCACAGCATTTCCCTCTTCAAATAACACAATTTCATTCTTCTCCCTTATGGCTCCCAGCTCTAATATTGCTTATGCTGTCTGGTGCAAGTAAGTGCATGTGAAAGTATCTTCACTGCCTGTTTTCTTACCATTTCAATCTCCTCAGCCATCACACTGCTTCCATCCTTTTGCATCCGCTCTGAGCTCTTCATCCTTCGCAAAACTTCACCACCTTTCTTAATATCCAATAAAACTCTGCCCCCGTTTGCATCCTGTCTCTTGAAGCCTTCTCTCCTCCCTGGCTTACACACTCCCCTGTGCTATCTTTGTCATGCTTCTGGTTTTTTTCCTCCTAAAGATAATCAATGCCTTTCTCATCCCCATTCACTGCTGGTTCTGTCCCACCTCAGTAAGACTAGTCTGAAACTCACCCACCAAAATTACTTCTTCTCCACTGGCCCTTCTGGCTGGAATGACCCCATCCACTCTAGCATCCTTATCTATGCTGAGAACCTACACACTCCCTGCTAAAATCATTCATCTTCGTGATTTGTTACTTACCATATGGAGTGAATTCCTGCCTAAACAATTGCTTTCTCAGAGTTTTTACTTCATTGGTATTTTACTTCTTTCTCTCAGGTACTTCACAGAAATGACCTACAATCACAATCTCTGAAAAACCAAGCACATATAACTGTCCTGTGCTGCCGTCCCCCCTAACAGGAATGCATCCACCGTCTCACCTTTCCTTGATGCCGAGATGATGACATGACTGTGCTTAGCTGCTGCCAGTCTTTAATTCAACTGAGCTGTAGCTTCCAGTGCAGCCTGAGCAACCTGACAGTTGCCAGTTCCCGTATTTTAGGCCCCCATCTTTCATTTTTCCTTAGCATCTGCATCCTATGCATTTCATATGTCATGGTGCTACTGCCTCTCTACCATGTATCAGATGAACTTTGCCAGCTGTTTGGTAATCCCCTGACCCGCTTCATCTGCCACATAAGGGATTGCAGAGAAAATAAGGAAGCATGTGGGAGAATTTGCTGTCTCACCAGAAGCAGTAGTCTAGTGCAGCAGAACCTCATCTCTCATGTGGTCCAGTATGGTCTGAAGCCTGATGGTAACTCATGCACGTTCATCGCCTGACCTCACGCATGCCCTTGTCACACGGTCAGAGGTGCCAGTCTCGCACGTGGCAATTGTGAGAGGTCGTCACTGAGATATGGACAGCGTGCACAGGGAGCAGGATCTGTTCATAAGGGTCTGTGTGTGAGGTTTTGGTAAAAGATTTAATCTGTGTTCAAATGAAACACTATTCTTTTTTTTTTTTTTGTCTCCCTGGGCACCTAATGAGAGCACGCAACCTGTAATTTATACTTCACCAAGAATTTAGGACATCTACAGAGGTTAGTGTAAGTATTACAGTAACTTGAGAAGGATTAATTGAGGATGCACGCCATTTTGTGAGGTGTTAGGTCCTGATTAAATGCTTTTTACTGTGTAGTCACATTTTATTACAACTTACATATGTTTGGAACACTGATAGAAAAGAAAGCGTGTCACCTATTTACAATCACTACACATTTACATTATATTATTTACAGATAATGAATTTAGTAATATATATGAGCAGAAAATATAGCAAATATCAATATGAAACTGTACAGGGCTTAATCTCACGTCCTTTACTGTGGTTGCATTTCACTGTAATAATAAATACAGTTCTATATTTACACATTTTACTTTAAAAATCTATTAAATGAATTTTAACAATTTCAAGTTTAAAATATCTGATCAAAATATTTCAAACATGCTTATAAAAATAAGACACAAAGCCTTTAGGACTTTCTGCAAGCTAAAAAAGTTCTGATAAAAGAAGCTTTCTTTAACTAGTCTTTAGAATTATAACATTATTTTGCTTCTCAAATCACTTTACAAACTTCTTAAATATAGCGAGCTGAAAGGAATTTCACTGACATTAAGCAGTGCAGCACAGATGGACCCCAGTTAAATTAAAGCTAAGTAAACATAGTAATAGGTATTGTGCAATGGTTGACTGATCCTCTGTTTGATTCAAAGTGGTTTCAGACATCATTCTCCAGCTGTATGCTGCACTGCTTCAAAAGCCACAAGAGATAAAGGATTAAGATAAGTACTCAGCTGACTTTATCATACAAAATTTTGGCATTGGTTAATTTTTTTTTTCCTGAAGGATGAACATGTCAGCCAAAGTCAACTGATGCCATCTGTAACTGCAAAACTAAAAATATGCCAGTGTGAATGGACAAGAAAATCAAGGCATATCCATTGTTGGCAACAAGTTCTTCATTATGAAAATCTGTCCTTTGAGTCCCAGGAAGTTTTATATACAGTAACAGATGAACAACAGAGATCATCTGTAACTGATTACCTTAATTACTGGGCTAGCCTAACCTTGGTAATGCTAAAAATTCACCTGGAGGTTGAGTGGCCATTAACTGTGCAGTGAGTACTGGGCTATTAAATGTTACTCCTCAGGGAGCTATTTTTAACAACAAAAAAAAGTAAATTTGTGCACTTTCGTGTCTTAAATGATCAGCTCACTTGAGCAAAAGGTGCCAGCTCTCAGAAAAGAATACTGGAATATCTCCTGATGGCTTGGCCAAGGTCAAAGACTGATATTCTAGGGAAGTGAAGGTGGCTCTGTTGTCTGAGATACTTTGACAGTAGACTTGGCAAAGACCTGAAGTATCTTCTCTCTAACTGGGATGCTTCTGATGTGTAAACATACATGCCTTGATTCAGCAAACTATTAACAGATTTAAAGCCAGAGGGAAACTCTGTGTTGAACTAATCTAACCTTTTCCTAAACTAAAGCCATCAGAAGTCCCTGAATTCCAATAGCTCCTCCAATACCTTTTTTGGCAGTATCTTCAATTTGAATTTAGAGATTTTTGGTGACATATAGTTCCACTAGTTAATGACCATCACTGTCAACAATTTGCACCTTTATTTCTATGCTGTATATCCCTAATGTCAACTTCCAGTTGATCTTACACGATTCTTCCCCTCTTGAATGAGCAGTCCTCTGCTCTCAAACTTGTTTCCCAAAAGTAGCTACTTACAAACTGTGATCAAATCACTTCTCTCTTAAGCTGCTTTAAATTTATGGTATTCATACCCTTTTCAGTTTCACAATGTTCTTTACAGCATGTGAATGCAAGAATTGTTTGAAATATTCCAGTAGTGCTTGCAACAGCACTAAGAACATAGACGATACAACCTCTTCACTCCTACTTGATATTGTCTTGGCTAAGGATATTGGCTATCCTTAGCCAAAAGGACACAGTGGCCTCTAAATCTTCAACTGACTAGTGACCATGAACTAGAAGCTTTCTAGAATCACTTTCACAGGACAGAGATCATGCCATGAGCAGGACTACAGTTTTTGTTCCTAGACAAATTACGTTAAATGAGTGTTTCTATGTGAGTGCCTTTGGTGTCCTTTAATTGCCCTCAGCATGCCAGTCTTTCTGTGTTGATGACTGTAGTATTTTCCACCCTCAAATTCTATGAGTTATCTGCCAATTTTATCAGCAGTAATTCTGGGAGCAATTCTACTGGCATGGGAGCAATTCAGGACCAAACTGTGCAGAACCTCACTAGAAGAATATCCATGTGACAATGGCTTGCCATTTACAATTGCATTTTACGTGCTTAACAGGATCTTGATCAACTTCTTTCACAGCATGTTAATTTTGTAGGTTTAGCTAACAATTAAAAATCCTTTGTCAAGTCAGATGACTTCTAAAAACCAAACCCGATGCCAGTTAAACTATTAAATCAGCTTTATCAAACATGGAACTTCATCAAAGTCTATTCTGCAGAAACCTTTAGGACTTAACAGGACTACTCTTCCATTTATATAGCTTGCTGAATGAGGGCCATACACAGACGTTTATAAAAACAATCATGGCACTGAAAAAGTATTATTAAAACCAAATTACAGTAAACAGGAAAAAAACCCCAACCCCTGAAAACAAACTGTATCAGGTGATGCTTTAAAAAAAAAAAAAGCTTACCAATTTAACATATGATTTTTGCTCTTGACCAGCTGATGCCCTTTCTGAGTAGTGCTACTTTACAAGAGAGCAGCTGACACTACTGCACAAACTGCAGCAGCTTTCAGTTTCTCTCTTCATCCCAGCATTTTGGAAGCGGGCTGAGAAGACTCAAGTATTGGATTTTCAGCCTGCTGCAAGTTTCATCATTGTCTGTTTTCTGATGTGTGTAACAATAATTCAGAGGCACTCTCTAGCTTGTATGCACACATCCGTACTTACTTTTGGGATTAAAAATTTTGTAAACATAGATATTTTCTGTACTGCCACTGAAACTAATGACATGGAACAAATGCAACTGATGAAAGATTGCAGCTTTCTGTCATTTGATAAGACGATGGCATTAGTGAATTGCTGGTAGGCATATCATATGATATGCTGGCACTTGTGAAGGTTACCAATGCTTGTGTTGAGTCACAAGATTGTTTTTCTATGTCTTCTGAATTCACAGAGATCAGACTAGCATGCTTTGATCTCCTCCACAACAAAGTTTGCTTTCGCAGACTTCCCAAGTCCTCCTTAAAGTGTGGATTGAAAAGTATATAAAGCAGTGGGTTTAGACATGCAGGCAGTGGGACAATCACCAGCAGTATTGACTTAATCACTTCTGGGCTGATAAAGGTGAGGTTTAGTAAGGAGGAAAAAGATAAGAAGGCCACAGGGCAATAAAGAATGCAATTAGTAAAAAGTAACAAGGCTATATGTTTGACCATAGAGCAATCCCAAATGTTGTCTAGTTCTCCTTTTTCTAAGCTACAGTAAAGCTTTGTATAAGCAATAGTCATTACCAGAAAACAAAGGGAGTTCAGCAATACCAATGCTACCATGTAGCCCATAGCAGTGGATTCTCCAAATGGTAGTGGTAAACAAAGCGGAGAAACCCCATACTCACTCCCAGTGAGGAGTGGTATCACTGCAATGATTAGTGCCAACATAAAGCAAAAGAAAATGGCAATTTTTACAGTAGCAATTGAGGATTTTGTTTCAAACTTTGTAGCATGCTTTACAGAAAATGCACGTTCAAGTGCAGCTAGGGTAAGGAGGAAAATGGAAGCCTCTGAAGCAAAAATGGAGAGAAGACCAGTTATTTGGCAACCAGTTCCACTTTCCCACTGTGCTCCGTACTGAGCAAAGCTACCAAAAGTTGATGCATCCACACTAGCCAGTACTCCGCTGGCCAGACCCATCAAGGCATTTACAATAGCTATTAAACCGATCAAAAGTTTTATGGAGGACACATACAATGGAGATCTGAAAACTGTAGCAGACACCAGTGCATTGCAAATAAAGGTCAAACCCACTATGGTCCACACTCCAATTCTGATCAGCCAGCTACCAAACAGATGGTCACATGGTTTGAAGGGACCTGAAATGACAAAATAAAAAGGGCAAGGGAAACCCATGTAAACTAAAAAATAATTTTGCACTTTCTAAGATGTTAGTTTTCATGCTTCTTGCAGGTTCTCAGCACAGCCAAGCAGAGAATTTCAGTCCAAAAGGGGAGCTGGAAATTTGCTCTTCCTTTGGAGTAATCCAAGACCTTGATAACATGCTACTAAATGCACATTGCATGTTGCATTACTGGTGCACACAAGTCTGTGTCCCTCAACCCGAACAGTCTACAGGTTTCTTTTTGTGCCTAGCAGTACAAGTGCAACGTGAATGTCCAGTCTGTAGTTTCAAGAAATTCTGTGATGTTTGTTAGTGTGTGAAAAAAGCTGAAAAAGATACCTCTCACTAAACTAGGACAGGTTGCTAATGAGTCCTGGTGAAGTGTGATGTAATGTATATGGACAGATGCACTTCGGCTACCTTATAATATGTCATTACACAGTCCAAGAAAATTGAGGCTGTCTTTGCATTTGGAAGTGCTGCCTTTTTTGGAGGGGTTTCTGATGACCTGTGGCTGAAGTCAGGTCATCATGATTGAAACGTGCTGTGTATTCTCATAGAATTGAGGTGCATATGCTGTGTGGTTGAAGCTGAATGCTCTGTAGTCTGAGAAACACTATCTCCGTACGAGCCAGCTATGCTCTCTCAAAGCACAAAGACCACCTTCACAGTGGTCTGTGCTTCTCCATGAACACACAAACCGCACAGCTGAATCACAGAATCACAGAATCGTTTCGGTTGGAAAAGACCTTTAAGATCATCCAGTCCAACCGTAAACCTAACACTACCAAGTCCACCACTAAACCAATTAAAGGTAGAGTAATAATTTCATGTTTCTTGGCTTGGTGGCTGGGTTATTTTTTAATGAAAGTAAAAACTAGGAATCATTAAGCTTGGAAAAGACCTCTAAGATCATCAGTCCACCCACCAACCCAACACGACCATGCCCACTAAACCATGTCCCAAAGTGCCACGTCTACACATTTTTTGAACACTTCCAGGGATGGTGACTCCGCCACCTCTCTAGGCAGCCTGTTCCAATGCTTGACTACCCTTTCCGTGAAGAAATTTTTCCTAATATCCAATCTAAACCTCCCCTGACGCAGCTTGAGGCGATTTCCTCTCGTCCTATCGCTAACTACTTGAGAGAAGAGTCCAACACCCACCTCGCTACAACCTCCTTTCAGGTAGTTGTAGAGAGCAATAAGGTCTCCCCTCAGCCTCCTCTTCTGTAGGCTAAACTATCCCAGAGATTGAGATGCGCTCCATATGACTACAGCTGTTGCCATCAAGTAGGCATAAGCACCTATTGTGTGTTAGTTTGCAAGTTTTTCTAAGATACTGTTTGAAAGATCAGCATGGAAACTAAATTTTCTCCTGGGTCTGGTGGTGATAACTTAACCTGGAAGACAGTGACATTTTCATGAACTCAGTAGTTATATTTAGGCCATAGGAGAGTAAGTGATGGTCAAATGGCTCTAAATTCTTTGGCTTCCTGCCTTTTCTATTCCTCTTTACATAACTTTAAAAAATTTATTATTATTTGCTGGTACAAACAAGAATCTTGGCTTGGAATGAATGCTGAAGTACTAGCTGTCACTTGGGTTTTTTTGTTCATGTTTCACAATGAAAGAATGGCTAGGGAAAATGTTTGCTGAATCAAGCAAGCAAAAATTATGACCATGGCCGTTAAAGCTAGAAGCGACCTTCCAAAGACATGTTTCTTTCCTTGCCTTAAAGGAAACTTTCATTGGAATTGGTGGCCTGTAGCTTTGCAGTTCAATCAATGTATTTCTTTTTCCTTTCTGCCACACTACGAAGCCAGCGATGAACTATACTATAAAGAAAATGACAGTGCTGGGGGTCCTTTGGGATGGACTGTGTACATCAATACAGTAGTGTTTGGTATTTCCTAGACATTGAACTAAACTGTGTGTTGTTCAAGAAGCTCAAGTGTAGAATACCTCAGTCAAGTTCAGAAGAATTACATTAGCTTTGCAAAAGACTGAGCGAGCAAAGATTCTGCTCCCCTTTATTCATCTGTGTCTTGGTAGAACAGAGTCTTTGCTCTCTCATTCCCTTGGTAAGGGGATCGATTACTGTGGAAAGGGGCCTGGAGTGAGGATGTGCTTGAGGACTGAGTAAAACTTTTGTTACACTCATAGATGAATTTAGTAGCTGAATATTTTTCTGGACTTCAATGCAAAATTTTGTACTATTGTGCAATGTATTTGTATTAATCTCATCGAATTATTGTAAAACATAGTATTACTGTCCTCGTATAAGATTCAGAGTTTGTTCTGCACCCAGAATATCTGGTAATACTGTGCTTGGATTCCTATCTGTCTGGCAGTTTCATACCTGGAGAAGGTGAGCATTGCACTGAATGATGAGCTTTCAAATCTTCTTCAAAGTCAAGAAAAAAGTCTTCAAAGTCACGCTCATCTGTTGGGGAGAAAATACTCAGATTTGATACGCTAATTTTCAGGAAAACTTCTTTTAGCACAAATTGCAAAAATGTCTGTGGTATTTAAGGCCTGGTCTTGTCCCTTTGCCTGCCAAACTGTGAGCAGAAGCAGACGTATGCCTATATGGTTTTGAATTACTGTACTCAGGATTATTTAAAAAGTTGGCACCATCACTTCTCTGAAAATAATCACTTACAGGTACATTCTGTATTACCTAATTTGCAGTGTGACAACTGCCTAGGAAAGAGTTTAAAATATGGAGTCTGCTGTTGTGCCAGGCTACTAAGAATTAACCCAAGTTTTTCTGTGTTTCTTATGTCATCGCTCTACCATGTATTCTTGGCTCTATTCTTGCTGGGGCTAGCCCTGAACTCTTGAGACTTACTGGTCTGCAGGAGCGGAAGTAGCACAGAAAGCAGCAGGATGGCATAACATGTGTGTGTGCATCTACATAACAGGTCAAGTAACAGACCTTGTGCTGAAGAAGAAAAAAAAATACAGGTGTCTTCTGTCCTGGAGAGCAGATGCACTCTCTGGTACCCAGGAAGTGCCAGGAAAAAATACCGGCAGCTATTCTAAAGTAGCCACATAAGCTCTGCGACTCATCCTGAAGCATGTGGACAGCAGGAGAGACAAGGACGCGTTGCTACTCCCAAGGCTGGCAAGAAACTGTATCTTTGCTGGCCTGCTCTTGTATGGGATTACATACCAGCACCACTTCCCTGTCTCTCACATAAAGGGAAGATTTCACTTCCCACATTATTATAGTTATTATTTGGACAGAAAGATTAGTGAGTGAGATTTTTGAAAGGCAGACCTGAAAAAATGAGTTTGCTAAGCACAGGAATGCTTGAATAATATTATCGGGCAAGAGAGAGGGAAAGGCTGCTTCTGTGACTGTAAGAGAGTATTGGATTTGTGTAACATCACAGGCTGCTGACAGCCTTCAGGTAGATTTAAAAGACAAAGATGACGATTACCTTGAATTTGTAACAGCCCAGCATCCTTCCTGTGAAAATCGTCAATGCTGCTATTCTCATCTTTGTTCCATTGGCTGGAGACTTTGTAGTGGTTCTCACAAGCTCCAAAGGCACAGCACTGATAAGCATAAGGCATTTCCATGACCCTGTAGAAGAATAAGGAAGCATGCCATGATACTGGTTTAGGACCAGAGTTATTGGGTTGTACTGCTCCTTTACTGTTAGCAAAAGGAAACTTGTTTAAATAACCATGACTGAAAGTAAAAATATCTATGGGGAAAAATCAGTCATGATAATACAAAATGAGGACTCACAAATAAAATTCCATATCAGAAATGCAGATGATTTCTCGGCTAATTTTGGCAAAGGCACAATGAAGTTTTCTTATGCATCTTCGTGGGAGATATGAAAGTGGGAGATATGTGCCTTGCCATTGAGTGAACATTACTCTTAGAGCTGTATTTCTATTTTGATTGTGAATGATTTTACTGTGTTTTACTGTGACAAACTCAACAGTTTCTCCATGTTACTTTCTTAATGGTTTCTTTTAAAAAAACAGATCCGAAGATCACAACTGCACCTACCTGCCTAACAGGCAAAACCAAAACATCCCTTCCCAAATGGAATTTCTCCAGTTTTGCAAGAATAAGATCTTTTGGAATTTAAACTTTATCCACCTCTTTCCACATCCAACTCTTTTCACAGTAAGATGGCAAAAAGGTGCTTGTCTTTTGTGCACAGACCAAGAAAGCAGTGTTCTAAACCAAATGACTCAGGAAGGCAGTGTGTGTGAAAACAGATGTCACTGAGGAAAAGGTTTTATTTTATTAATTGTCTTAGAAATGAGCACAGTCATTACAGGACACTGGATGCTTCTTCCTAACTCTTTTAAGGTCACTGGTATTCCTAACACATAACGGAATTATGTGAGTCAGTGAGTTTCAATGATTTTGAGGGTTTCTTTTGTCAGAAAATTGCTCATTTCCGGTATGTTTTGAATTTAATTCCTTTGGGGATGTGCAAATTCTGGGGTAGCACAGAAGAACTACCTATATTCAAGTTCTATAGACTACTTCTATTCCTTAGATATATTTTATGCTTTGGAAGCAGAGGTATTTAATTTGCACAGTTCACCAATAGTACATAGTAAAACCTAACAACTCACCTTAATTCCAAAAGCCCAATAAAACAAAAAAATTCAAAGATGAAGAGGTGATTAGAAGTTATTCTGACTTAACTTAAAAGGAATAAAATAGAACTAGATCCTCCTATGAGATTACTTTCAACAGGTTAATCGTGTAAATTAACATAATGAGCGTTCCAAGCAACCTCCAACCCCCTGGGAAATCTGCAAAGAAATCAGTCTGAATCAGGCCCAGTGCCAACAGGACTTAAACTTGTGCACTAGTCAAAAACGTGGTACAACGGGGAGCAAACAGAACCATCAGCTCTACAATGACTTTTAAATTGGTGCATTTCAGGGCACATACAGTGCTGGAAGCAGTCCTTTTTATGGCTGGTGCTTATTTGATGTGTGGGTGATTAGATCTGGACTTTGTCAAATTAAACTGGCTGAATTTATTTTTATATACTGCTTATCTTACTGATGATATCTGAATCCTTGATAATTTTTTTCCTGCAGCAAGGAATGCCTCTTTTTTCTGTTTTTAGATTAAGCAGCAGAGAACACAAGGTTGTTTTCCACCTCAAAAAGGTGTGGGGTTGATGGTGAATGGGAAGCCACAGTTAAGATGAATGGAGTAAATCACTGAGTTCTTTACAGCGCTGAATCAAAGCATCAGATAAAGAAGGAAGGAGAGGCTGGTAGCCTGACTTTACTTCCTGAAAGCTTGCCATAGCAGGCTGGGCTCAGTTCTGTAGAGCGTTCTTGTGCCATTGCTGAAGGCGGGGCAGGGGATGCTCAGCCCTTTGATGTGTCTGTGTATGGAACAGCAATGACCCATTTAGATCAGCAGAAAACGTTTATACAGGAATTTGTCTTTAATGTTGTAACCAGCATCTAGTTCCAACAATTACAAAGGGTGAAAATTGATTGTTTTAGATCTCTGTTCAAGTTTGATGCTTCATGCATTGTCTGTGTAGTGATCCTGTGTGAAGTCCTGGCCTCATTTCGATTTATGGTAAAAGTCCTGCAGACTCCAGGTCAGGATTTTACCCCATTCCCTCCTGACTGGATATAATTTGTTCTTACAGATGTTAATCAACTCTAGATATACTAATCATACTTTTTATACCTTTTTTTAAGATTTACGCTACTTCCTGACACATCCTTGTTAACTACTTACCCAGACTAAATACACTGTAGTTGCATTTGAGCAATGTACATAATTTTACTGGTTGAAAAATCATATAAAGTATAATTTTGATAAAAGAATTAAAAAAACTTAGTTGTACATCATTCAGTTGAATAGTGGATTATTCTAGTATTACTGCAGCACCTCTGATGCCTCTAGGCCATGGTATATACATCACTATATTGCTGGAGTAATCCATTTGCTTGTGTTTACATTCTTTTAAAGAACCTTCAGGTATTTTAGAATTGTCACCTCCCTCAACTCGTGGGCAGCCAGTGAGAGAAGAAAAACTATGGCAGAAGTTCAGCCTCAAGCATTCATGATTTCTTATGGTACTTGCTTCTTGACCTCTGAGACTCATCTCAAAGTCTCTAGTGTAAGAGAGGTGTAAGGCCTCTAGGACTTTGAATGTTTATGTTATGAAAGTAGCTTCATACATTGTGATGAAGTCACTGCCCAAACTTCTCTGTGACAAACCGCAAGTATTTGGTTTATTAAGACTTTTAAGGCATTGTTTCCTTGGAACCATTTTTTGCAGCTCTTCGCTCAGTTTATATTAACATGCCATCATAGAAGTGTTCTAGTGTTGATCCCTCCAGTGCTGTATGCAAAAGTTTAATCAGCTCTGCACTGACTCCCTTATTGATAACCCCAAACACTCCAGTCCTTTTCATTAGTGGTAATGCCTCCTTGAGTTGTCTGCCTGCTAAGACTCATGGAACTTTTCCAGTGCAAAAGGCAAATCTAGTGAAGATATAAGGATGGAATCTCCATCTTCGGAGATATTCAAAAGCTGCCTGGATGTGGTCCTGGGCAACCGGCTCCAGGTGACCCTGCTTGAGCAGGGGCTTGGACCAGGCGACCTCCAGAGGCCCCTTCCAACCTCAACCATTCTGTGATTCTGTAACTATGTGCACACTGTTTAATTGTTTCAAATATCATGATATCAAACCTTTTGCAGTAAAACATGGAAAAAATATGTTGCACTTGGCATCCTCTAATTAAAATATAAAAATCAAGGGAGAGTTAGGGGACACTCCCAAATACCCTGAAGTCAGAGGCAAAATGCTCTTTACTGTGATTTCTCTATGGTCATCCAGTGACTGGCACAGCTGCAAATGATCTCTAGAGAACATTTCCTTCCTGTATCACAGAGCATCCAGCAGAAAATTACTAGCATGAAAATTTTTAGTAATAATGGCAAAGTATTATCTGAATCTTAATCAAAAGATTACAGAAAAAACATGTTCAAACAAAAGAGGTCAAATATCTTGGAACTTCAGGAGTATACTCTTCCCTTGATATTTGCTGTGTTCTCATTAAATATAATGGAAGTTCTGTAAGCACAATCGAGTAGAAGAAGGACATATCACTAAGCTGCTAGCAATATTGTTTTAACAGCTTTTGAAACATATCACCAGGAAGCAGATGTGGCTCGTATTAAGCAAGTACTGGGGTTAATATTTCAAAACCCTTCATAGTTTCTTCAGTTAGAAGTGAGCATAATAAAAGAAGTCTATCATTTTTATCATATTTGCTTTAGTTTTAATAGCACAGATCAAAGACTGACAATACGAAGTAACATGCGTTACACACTGACACACCTTCCATTGCACATGAACACAAATGTGGCTTATTAGTTTTAATGATATACTCACTTGAGTTCTGGAAAATTTTCAGATGATATCAAACTTTGCAGGGCATGATTTCCTGTTAATTTTAAATGAGTTAAACCATGCAGCCCCGTCACAGGAAAAGAGGACAAAAGGTTGGATGACACATCCCTGCATAACAGCAAATAAAAGTCAGCTTACAGGTTTTCATTTTTTTTCTTCAGCACTAGAAGTGTCACATTGGAAAAACAGATTAGGCTTTTCTAACTCAATCAAAAATGACTGCATTAAACAAAGGCCCCAGTCAGCAGAGCAAAGCTGTAGCACCACTCCGGAGTATGCACCCATGTGCCTAGTAGAAAGCTAATAGCAGTATCTAGCAGTTAGCTAAGTCTCTGTTGCCAAATTTTGACTGCAAACATTCATAGTGCCAGTTTTGAGACTAGCAAATGAATTTAAAACCGTTCATTAGATTGTTTGAATTAAAGGGAGCCAGCACCACAACAGCTTCTCACAGTTTAAAAGATTCAGTGGGATGCTAGAGGGCATGGCTGCCCTGAAAGCTTCACGGGGAGCAGGTCAGGTGTACGGGGAAGACGCGTGTTTCAGGGCAGGACAGGTCTGGGCCGGAGCAGATAAAGGTGACGATTCTAAGCTGAGGTTTGTCTGAGGAGCTGAGGGAAGACAGCGCAGATGAACACGGATACGTAACTTGGGGAAAGTAAAACAGGTGAATGAAAAAGTGACAGTGATCAAGGAGATATGGTAAAGTAATCAAACAGCAGGAAGTCCAGAGGTATTCTGTTCTCTGTTCCTCCCTCTCTCTTCCATTTATTCTATGAGCCTTTTCAGTCCTCTTCACAATTATCTACACTGCAATACTTAAGATGGTCAACAGTCAGGAAGGAGGAAGAAGGGGAGTCTGATGCTGAAATGCTTTTATGCCCAAGGCTGAAAAGCAAAGTTCCTGTCTCTTGGACTATCTACTAAAATCTAAGGGCTAGACATAAAATAAGGTATGTTGATGGATTGGTCTTCTACCTATCTGATTTAGTCTGTGTCCTCTCGCTCACAACATAGTTAAATACCAAAGGTGAAATTCTGGTCCTACTGCAAGCGTAAAAATTACCACTGACTGCAGTCAGGCCAGGGTTAGAGACTAGCATTTCAGGAAACACTGGTAAACTCTGTTACTCTGTGTGTGTGTGTTAAAGGGCTTTTTTCTTTAACCCTCTCTGACTGTTCTATGCTATGGACCAAAGCTGCAATTTATTGCTCACCTCACAAAGTAGGAAAGTTCTGAGGAAGGCCCCAAAAGGGATGTCATAAACAATATTGTCTTTATGGGCATTTTTCAGTGCACCATCCAGAGGGGAGGCTTTGCACATCGACGGAAATGAATACTCCTTTCCAAATTTAGGTTTCCCAGCAGCTACTGGATTTTCTGTGAGCAAATGCCTAGCAGTGTATATTTGTGACAACGATGATTCCAGAGGAATTTTTTTTCACGTCTTCCCCATACACCCAATGCCTCAGGGATTCACCTTCAAGAGGCATTACAATGACAGTGGGAAGTAGGAAAAAGTAGTAAGGACTGAGAAGTGCTTGTGAACAAGGCCTGCAAAACTGGCTGCTGATGTTTTGACCACTAACCACTCTAGCTGAACTTACTAAAGAAGAAAAACTATTCCATCAATTGAGGAATGGTGAAATAAAGATGCATACTGGAAAAAGTTCATTTAATTTTTAATCCAGTTCCTTAGTCCTGAACCACAACTAACAGGAAATACTCCCCACAGCTACAAGAGACTCAACTGCTAACAAACTGAATGAAGAAAGGCAGATGCACTGATATTCTTCATGGACCCCAAATCACTCTGATTACACAGTGTTATATGCAGCTTTACCATAATACCTATGGGAACTGGTGAAGTACAAGAAAGCAGGCGTTTAGATATGGATTCAACAGACCAGAAGATTAGAAAAGAGAAAGCCTCAATTTCTGCTGGGGCACCAAGTTATTAAATTTTGGTATGCTCTTCAAAGAAAAATGTGAAAATTTGAATGCAGAAGATATACAAATACTTACAGTTTGATCAGAGATGGTAAAGAGGAGAAGGCATTGGGGTGAATAATTTTAATTTTGTTCCAAGCTAAATCCCTACAAGAAAAGCGAGTGGAAAATTACATACCCACTGAGTGAATATGGAAGTTTTCATACACTTGATTAGGAGGCCTAAATATAAAAAAGGTATTAATTACATGCAAATATTTTCAATAAGCTTCTGCATATCTCATAGTGCAAAATGTTTTTTCCATTTTTAAATTATGTTAGTCAGTTAATGGTGTTAGTTACTAAACTGACAACTTTCTTATAATATAATGCCTTCTCCAGTCTAAGGCAGATTTTTTCAGTCTGCTTCACAGCTTCCTAAGGCAGCAGAAAGAAGGGTGGGGTATATGGACTATTTCTAAGAGGTCCTCACGATGTGACTAAGAACAGCAAATCCATTGTCAATAGGCTTAATTTCCTAATCCCAATCTTCACCGCCCCTGAAAAATCAAACAGACTGAAAGCAACTCTTAAATGTATGGGTTTGATCCTGCAAAAACTTATGACCATCAGTAATTTCTTGACAAAATTACTCTGCTAGCACATGTGTCTTTGTGAAAACTAGAAACCCGCACATGACTGGACTCTATTTCTTACAACACTGTTCTCTTTAAAAAGATTTCATGCTCTCTAGAGCTGATTATTATGTGAACCTGCAACAGATACCAGCTCTGGCTCAGTATCTCTCTCCAGCTCCACCAGAAACATTTAGAAGTAACAGCTTTTATAGCTATAAGTTTACATCTTTGAATTCATTGCTGCTGATGCTAAACTCCACCATGTTTGTTCTCCTTTCACAGTTATGACCTAATGGGTGAAAGATCAAAGTGAGGAAAAAAAAGTAGCAACGATGTTTTGGGGCCTATAGTGAGCAGACAGTATATACCCCATGTTTTTGAGAACCTGGGAGAATGACTGTTAGGGCTGTACTCACAGAGACCGAAGAGCAGCCAGCTGCCGAAACGTGTCTGCTTTGATTTCACCGATTTCATTGTGATGCAAGTCACTGAAATAGCAATAAGAATCTCCTCAGTTTCAAAGGCACTCGGAGGACACTTCAGGGTGTTTTAGATTGTGTTTATGATCCACTTCAATATAGTGTAAGGGTAGGTATTTGGGATATGTCAACTTGGCCAGCAATAACCAAGTTAATGATGCTCAAACACATTTGTATATAGATGCTTCTTTTTAGGGTAGTCTGACGCTTACATTTTTTGGAGTTTTTTACATGCAGTAAAACAGGGTAAATCTTCCAGCAGGTTATAAGACAGATCCCTGTAATACACAAGAAAAGTAAATATTAACATCAAAGTAACATTAAAAGAATTAAAAGATCTTCCATTGTCTACCTTCATGCTCAGTTTAAAATAACTTGTTTTTATCCACACTCACAGAAGAACAGAAATGTGCAAACTCACTTATCATCCCTCATCTGTCAGATTTTGATTTTTAACTGAGGAGGAGAGAGGAGGGGGAAAGGCAAGATGTATTAACTCCATATCCTATGTTTGCAAATTCCTTGCATTGTCTGAAGATTTCCTGCCTGAAGTATAGACTTCTGCTGAGAGTTTTACAGTAATGATATTGGCCATCTGCACATAGGGAATATTGGATTTATATCACAGATGTCATATTTATTAAATTCTGACAAATATTTAAACCATTTAAAATAATCTACTAAATATATATACTCATATTTTTTCAGAGAATATCCTGTATTTTTCTGGTAATAATCACAATGGACTGTAATCAGCTTTCCATTCTACACTTCTAATTAAGCACTATTGCCTCTGATCCTTAGACTGTTATATCTTATAACTGAGGGAAATGGTTAAAAAAAATATTGGAACTAACTTTGAAATCAATCACTACATGGGGGAAAAAAAACCTTAAAAAGACTTGAGCCAAAACTCAACAAATTACAGAATAACTGAAACATCTGGACTGATTTATAGCATAATATAACTAATCAAAACCAAGCCTGGGCAATTTGCAGAAATTGGAGGGGAAAAAAAAAGGACCCAAACACCCGCCCCCACCACCCGACAGTCTCATCCTATATATACATGTTGCTTACGGAAAACTGAAGGGGAAATTTGCTAGAAAAAGAATATAGAAAAAAAAGCTTCTACTTGTAATTAGGAAAAATGTCCTTTTCCACAGTTATCCAATATTATAATGTAAAAGAGTAATATCTCTTCATTCCTGTTTTGAATTCTTTAAAACTGGTTCATCTCCACCCATTTACTTCCTTGGTAAAATTTTATTTTCACTGTTACTATTCCAACAGGGGCATTTAGGCTTATTCTATATTTGATTTGTTGAAGTGGTGCAAGTAACAACCTTGTGTGTTTTTAAGATATTCTACTCTGCTTTTACTATGCACAAAGGCTACCATCAACATATGCTTATTTTTTGTTATAGCAGGGAAGATTGCGGCCTCTTTTTTTGTGATATTCACAGGTACTCTGTGGTTCAAATCAGACATGACAGAGAAGAATTCAAGTGAGCTGGAGGCTTTTAGGCCAAGGTGAAAGACGTTTGGTATGTCTGGCAGACCGTGGCTATTCTGTCATGCACAGATTTGTGACTTAGGTCTTCTTAAAAGTATGTTATCAGCCTGAATTTTGTACATACTGACGCTCCCTCTTCACACAAGGAAAAAAACTCCAAAACAAATCCGAAACCCTTCTCCCCTCAGTTTCTGTTACAGCTCCAGGAAAAATTTTACTTGTTTATTCTTAAGGATTTTTTCCCACTTTGTTAATACACGAGGCTCTTGGCAGCAGCAGAAGGCACGTGGTTTTGGTTCCCGTGTTGAGGTGCATACCCAACTGTGCTGAGGGTAGTCTCTTGAGGACTGCTGGGACTGTGTTCTCACATACACCTTTACTGCGGGTGTGCAGACACCCAGGAAGCCTCTGTGTACGTTAATCCACATTTGGAAGTATTGGTGGCTAGGTAGGATGCACAAATTGTCTTTCAAAGCAGTGTTTGCACTTGTAGTGTTTGTTCATGTATCTGAGCCAGGAAGCCCCTTCAAGATCGCAGTCTCCAAGTAACTTGTGGCGTTCAGCACACCGTTATAACACTTCATGGCACAGGCAAAACTAATGTGCATACCTAAATATGGGCTTGGCAGGCTCGTTCCAATCTGATGGGAATGGGGAAAGAGCAACTCTGAGTACATGAAATTGATGCTAAACTGGTCCGCCACCCTTTTAAATATCAGCTCTAATAATACAGGGTGATACTCAAAAATAAAAAATGTGCATTTCCAATGGCCAGTCCTACTCTACTATGAACTGTACAAGTTACTAACTACTATAGTATTTATTTACCTTCTGTTTTGAGGTTATTAATTGGTTTTGAATAATACAGAATACATTTAAACTTAAATCTGTGCGCACACTTTCTTCTGGCAACAGACTGTTTCTGCCTTTTATCATTCTGGAAATGATTATATTGAGTCCATCAACTAAAACTTAATTTCTTCTGCAAATGTTCATGACATCCATGCTGGTATTCAAATAATGTGTTATAATTAGTGCTATTTCAGTGTTGGCCAGAGAACTAATACCAAATACATCCCTAGTGATGTAATACATAGAGGAAAGTGCTGTTGGCTCATTCTCAAAGAAGCGGACACAATGATTACTTTCACTAGTGATTAAGCAATTCCAAGGAAATCTCCAAGCTAAAATAATATTGCATAGTTAGTATAAAAACTGCCCCGACTACGCCAAGGAATAGTCTATTAAAATTTCAGTCAGCTACTTATGTCTCATTGGAAAAGAAACTAAAAGAGGAGCATGACAAGGACTCAAAACTGCACTCCTTACTCAGTTACATTTTCCATTCACTTCACTGAATTATCTGCGTCAGTGAGGGAAAAAACCCCAGACTACCGTAGGAGAGACAGAATGAATGAAAATAAGGCAGTTCTGTTGTTTATTAAACAAAATCAAGAACCATTTTACCCTTTCCTAAAAATATGCAAAGTAATCTTCTTCAGCAATATATGGGAAATCCTGACTGATAAGTGGGTTGTGAACTTTTTGAGTACCACGGGGGCCCACTCCCTGAGCTGAATTCCTAAGAAGTAATGTGATACACAGAAATAGCAGTAATTGGGTAACTTTGAAATCATAATGATTTCATTTGTCCATTAATCTCTTGCATTAATGTAATGTTAATAATCTTACTGAAACGTACAGCACTTGGAGATTAGGTAACTGGTCACACGCTGATTTGGGGAGAAAGGTGATCTGTGCTCCTGTGAGTGTCCTGTTAAAAGTATTTATAAAAAAAAAAAAAGAAAAAAAAAGATTACTTTTTAAAGATTGAAAAACAAATACACTTTTTTAGGACATTCTTTAGAATAAGTCAGTATCCAAAAAAATAAAAGAAAGCAAAAAAACTTCTCTAGCACTTACAAACTCTCCAGACTTGTAGTCCCTGTCAGATCAGGAAACTCTGTTATCTGTGAAGCACCATTTAAAGTCCTAGAATTTAAAAATATCATTTCAATACGATTGTGGTGAGGGAAGTGTGGGGCAACTCTAATGTTGCAATATATAAAGACAATTAAAATGAAAAAGTAAACACATACAGAGTTCTGAGTTCTGGTAAGTGTTGAAAAGCAGATTTTCCAACAAGCTGGATAGGGTTATCATAAAAATGTCTGTAAAAAGAGGATAAAAAGACATTTTAGGAAGAATATTTTAAAAGATTCTAAATATATTACAGGCTTATACTATAAGCAAATGAATAAACTCCCTATGATGAATCACAGCCTGTGCACCTCTGGTTGTAGCAGAGGTGCACCTCTGGGTTTTTCTCACCCACTAATCTATATCCATCAACCACATTTCATTTTGAATATTCAAGTAGTCATTGTTTTCTTGGTTTTAAAGCCAGAAGCCAGTCAACAAAATACTCCCTCTTCCTCCCTGGTTTCCAAAGACAGAAATCAAAATATGAAGAACTTTGTTATGACCTGAGACAAATTTAAGGTTAGCAGGTAAAGAAATCAGAACTTTACCTACTCAGAAGAGGGTGCCTTGCACTTTTGAAGTCATGCTGCTTTTGCTCATCGAATAATGTTGCTCAGGATGAATCACTATTTTTCTTATGTTTATTTTACAATTTCTTATTTTGAGGTTTGCCCATTAAATGGATTTTCATGTAAGACAACAGGAACTCAGACCGGAATCCATCAAGAGTAATAGTAATTTTTGCTAGCTTGTACGTTGCAAGTACTGCTAAAAGACTTAAGAAGTAGTTCAAATAAAAGGTCAAAGACCAGAGACCACTACTCACTTCCCTTAAACAGGGCATGCAAACTGCCATTCCTTCCACAAAGTTGGAAAGATATGAGCTTGTTTGCTTGTATAATGATGTCCTACACAGTATGCTCACAAGAAGAGCTATTTGACAATTAGCCACAAATACGATACTTAGTTCCACATCTTCTAATAAGAAGAGTCATTGAAAAGACTCTTCTCACTTACATTGTAATAAGTGATGGATTACCCACAAATGCACGCTCAGGTATTGACTTGATGTTATTGCTATGAAATCCCCTACAAAAGGAAAAATGGTTTAAACAATAAGAAAAAAAAGCAAAGGCACAATCTGTATTCACAATGCACAACAATTTTTTTCGTTTGTAGTAAGAAAAATGTCTGTATGTAAACGTATCTCCTTGTTTTCTGGAATAAGACAGAACTGA
Source organism: Pelecanus crispus (assembly GCF_030463565.1). Lineage (NCBI taxonomy): Eukaryota > Metazoa > Chordata > Aves > Pelecaniformes > Pelecanidae > Pelecanus > Pelecanus crispus. The sequence continues at coordinate 41,811,557 of NC_134643.1, read as the reverse complement.
GAAAAGCAGAAGAAAAGAAAAGCAACAAAATAGCTGGAATTCTGTGCTTTTCAAAATGAACAAAACCATTCAGATGAAGCAAACTGCAAAATGGCATTTTAAAATTCAGATGCCCTCAGTAGGAAATGGCTTCATAGCTGTATGTCATGTACCTATGAATCTATGTGTGTATGTATACAATGTAAAAATATACACACATATGGACTAATAACATTAATAGCTAAATATTAATAATTAAATAAGTAAAAATAAAATACTATATATATTTCCCCCTGTACTTGTTAAATGGCAATTATTTCTTTTGCTGGGATAACAATGGATTGCACAAGTTTATCAGGGAAATGATTTTACACATTATATTGTAATATGTTGAGCCTCCTACAATCACCTTTTTGTTGAAGTATTTTAAATGTGGACATGAACAAACTACCCAGTGCAGTTGTGCCTACTGGATACAGGGCCAAATCTTTGTCTCATCATTAATTACTGGATTTTATTCATATGAGTAATTCTCCATTGTGAAAAACAAAAGAAACAACTAAGATTTCAAAAGAACAATGATGATTTGTGTGGGAAACTCCTATTAGTTCAGTCGGGTATGAAAAAGGCTTTCCAGCTTAAATTTATGCATTTAGAAAGCCTCAAATTGTTCACTGATGCAAGCACACTTGGCCATTACTTGAACAGGTCCCACTATTGGTTTTACTTGTTTAGGCATTGTGCTACTGCTGATGAGCTACAGAGCAAGGCTCTAAATCCCTAGTTCTTTTGCATGCAATAAAAACTGCATCCATGCAGATGCAGACTCTAAGCAATATGACGATCCCATTTAATCTAGAACCAGTAAACAGACGATTTTGTGGCTGTGTGGAATGGGATTCCTTGCGTGGCAGAAAAGCTAAGGAAATGGCATGACTACTTCCCAGGGCAGTATCCGGCCCCTCATCACCATTCTGACTCGAGTTAAAGTGAGGGAGCAGCCCCATCATCAGCCAAGAGCAGACTCCGGTGTGTTTATGCGCAGAAGAGTCTGAAGCGCTTCTGAGCTGGAGGGAAGAGAGCGTGCTCACGGCTGCAGCCTCTGACCTGGGGCACTGCACCCAAGTGACAGACCCTGTCTGAACTGAAGGCACTTTACAGCCTGTCAGTTCACATACTGAGCAAAAGAGCAGTAAATTGTAGCTGCATCCCTGGGTAAAAAGACTGTATTAAGGCCACACTGGGAAAAATGCTTCTACAGGTATCTTCAAAATCCATTCTGGAAAACATCACGTATGCATGAACTTTGAGTAACAGCTATACCCACTTACTTTGGAGAGATAACTACTCCTACAGCCAAGACCTGGCAGTGCAGAGCACCTGGGACCATGGTGTCCCTGTAGCATCAAACAGACATGGCCCTGACTCACTGCCCGCTTGCCAGCAGATCTCTAGCTCTGACTGCCTGCCTTGGATGCCTCCAAGCTGTAGACAAAAAGCCACATAGTCTGTGTTTTCAGCCCAGGCACAAATTTTGAGAGCAAAATGAGGTCCCGCCCAGAAGCCCCCTTACTAAGGTGGCCCTGCAGTGAGCTGAACCTCTGTGGGCCTGGGCTACCCCTTGGGTGAGAAAGGCAGGGCGTGCGCAACCTTGTGGGAGATACCTTGGGCTTGTAAGATCGGCTTCCAGGGCCCAAACAAAGCACTGAAGCACATGGTCTCATGGTCTGTGCTGGCTTTGGGATGTCAGGTTGCAATTTCACACTCCAAAGACCTATTGCACCCAGGAGCTTATCTAACAAGTTTGGTACTTAGAGGTGAAGTCCTACAGGGCCAGTAAGTAACCTCAAGCACATCAGGCAGTTTGCTGGACTGGGCAAGGTGCATTTACTGCAAACCTGGGTTATCCGTGTTTGGCTGCTGACTCCGGAGGTCAGCAAAAATGCAATCCTTCGAGGCCGCTGGATTTCATACCAATTATTTTAGCTGACAGATGACATAACAGCAGCTGAGAACAGTTGGGCTGAGAAACTCATAGCCTCACTCCCTTCTCCAGAGCCACACTCTGCCAATACTGGAGGTGCTGAACTGGAGACAACACTGCCTGAGGATCCCTGCTTTGGAAAAAGCGCCAGGTAGCTACTTAAAGAGGCTTTAAGATCAGTTTGTGATGTTGATGATGTAGCAGGGGTACAACCATGTCCAAACCCTATATGATTACCTATTTTTTCCAAAAATCTATGCTGATGGTACCAGTAACATGTTAAATAATTCAAACATAAAGAATTCTGAACATACGCACTGATGTGTACATTGCGTGAATTTAATTTCATTCATTTTTTTATAATTCAGCTGTTTCTTACAACAAACTTGGCTGGTTTCTTTTCATTGTTGATTTTTTTTAATGGAAACTATGCCTGTGCATCCAGAATGTACAGCATTACAAAGGACTATTTATATTGAAAAGAAACTGCTTTAATTTAATGTGGGGCAGGGAGGGAAGAAGGTAAAGATGTTTAAACCTGATGGGCTAATAAGGGTGCCACACCTTCTTCTTCTTAGACTAGAAGACTGTGATATATTGGATTGTTTGCAAAATCCAACTGTTGGGTTTGTGACTCAAAGTGAATTAATTGTGTTTATCCATGGATGAAGTTCCTGGAAAAACCCACTATATAATGCAGTATAAAAGTAAAAGTTGTCAGAACTTGAATGCTCTAAACTGAATGTTGAAAATTATCTTTCATGCATGTTGGCATGTTTATTAGTTTTTCCTAGGATATCAGTTTTTAAGGATTACTGATAAAATCACCAGCATTAAAAAAAATAATCACACACTAGTCAAAACATCCTCCTTCCTAATATGAGCTACGTACTTACAGTTCTTTTAGGTTTGTTAGTGTCCTGATAGCAGTGGGGAACTCGTCCAGACTGTTGTAATTTAAATCTCTGTGTGAAAATAGATTTTATTATTTAGGTTATGCACTGCATAACGGATAGCATAGAATTGTTCGCATTTGTAATGAAATATCATCTTCCATGCATTGAATAAATACATACAGCCAAAAGCCAGGAAATCCTCAAAAGTGTATGGGTGTTTTCCAACAAACTCTATTTAGGGCACATTATCATTCCTATTTTTTATAAGCATCCTATTTTTAGTTATATCTTAGCTACTCTGCAATAAAGAAAACAAAAGTGGATTCAGATACTAATAAAGGATTTGCGGTTTTGTAAATTGCCCATCCTTTCCATTACTTGAAAGTATTAATGGGAAAAAAAATCTTTCAAACAGAATATTCAACAACTTCGTACGGTGAGCTGCATTTTACATGGCTAATACATCGCACTATAAAGGTTTCATTTGCCTCTGGCTCACTGTCTAGTTGTATTAGTTTTTTTTTTTTTCCCCGCTGATGAAAAAATCTCTGGAGAGATTTTTCCCAATGGTTAAGTGGTAAAAATAAGAAATACTGGAGTTTGGAGGGTAAAAATGATTAGGGGAAATCTTCCTCTGGCTATAACAAATGGGAAAACATACAGTAAGCTCAATGTTACCATTAACTGTACTGTTAATTTTAAGATCTGTCAATATTCATATGGAGAATGTTTCTAACCACACAAGTTGTAAAAATGATAGATTAGTTGGGGTAGTGACCTCTGCTTTAAGAACTGCTCATGCTGCAGCAGTAATTAGACTTTATTCTGGTAGGCTGAATGGACTATAAGCCTACTTCTGCCCTCAGCATGACATGTGCATCCTTTGGCATTCAGGAGACACCTGAAACTACCATTGAGGTATGACAGTTTACTGTGGTGCTCTCTGGCACTGCTCTGTGAAGAATATAGTCTGAAAAACTTGAGCAAAAGCCTTTTTGAACTGGCAAAACACAAGTCACAGTTTACAATAGATTGAAATTGAAATAGTATCAGGCTGAAGTAATGCAGGCAGGAAACTGCTGTCTGAACTCAACAAGACTTTCCTTCCTGCTTGTAAATCTCTCTCTCCTGCTTATTGACAAAAAGAGATTACAGGCATGTACGGTTTGGTTTTGCCCTCCAGTGATATTTGATTTCCAGACCTATGCGTTGACGCAAACAAATGATCTTAAAGCTGGCGTCCATCATTTACACTGAGATCTCTTTAGATTATCTTGAAACTATCTGGAAACCGGGTCTATACAGTATGCAGTTACTGTGCTTGAGGCAAGTGCTACGTTCTCCTATTGCAGTGAAATGGCTGCACCTTCACTTATTCCCAGGTTCCTGACTGTCCTCTGTGTTCCCATCTCTCTCATGCCAGGTGGCTGGGACTGGGTTTGCAATTACTTATTCCATTGTTCTGTTTTTCCCCATTTTTGACCAAGTGCCATGTGAATCTCACTTAAAAAAACAAAACAAACGATTACATTTTCCTTCTCCCTTTCCCATCCCCCTTTCCGGTGCTACACTAAGGGACTTCCTCTCAGCTCACAGCCAGCTAAAAGACAAAATTGTAAAATTGCAATTCAGTGCCAAGGGATCAATGTAATCAAAACTACGGATAAAAAAAAAAAAAAAGCCCCAAACTTCTTGCTCTCTGACCTTAATGAAACATGAAATTGGGCAGTACATAGTTCTGTGGATGAGAAAGCAAATAGTCACCTTTAGGCTAGCATTATTCATCTTTGAAACTTTGTCTATTTGGTCCTCATAACAGGCCTTTTAGCCTTTATCCTGGTTGGGTGAAATATCTAAAATGACTGAAAATGATACAGCTGGCTGTGGCAGGTGCCGGGGGAAGGATATGCAAGGTTTTACTGTCCCTGTAGCATGTTTGTGGTCTGTGGTCTACTCTAGCAGACAACATCTTTATTCGACTAACTCTGTAGCAAAATACTTTGCACTAACCGTCAGCACTGCATTCCTGTTTGGCGTTCTTCTGTAGAATTCTTTTTTGTTAGAAAACTCAAGAAAATTTGAATTGGACTGAACAGAACTATGGTGAAAACTTGAGGAAATTTCAGTCTTTACCAGTGCTATTCTTTATCAGAGCTCTTTAAAGACAAAAGCTTGGATACAACTGAAACATTCCTCTTCCCCCCTTGTAAAACACATGCATAATTTGGCTACCTGGTACTTCTGCTTTTTCCAGGGATAAAAAAAATAAACCCATCTAATTTTATAACCCTCCTCTATAGCGAGACAGTTTCTTAATGTTAAAGCTTTTCATTGTGACAATTTCTCAATCTAGCTATTAGCTTTATTGATCAAACAAGACAAATAAATAGTACTAAACTAGGCAAACATAACTGTTCATGAATAGCCACTTCTTTTTCAATGCTCTGTACAGTTTTCAACTGTCCTTTAAACAACTTATCAATTGACAATGCTTATTAAAAAGGCAAACTAATTTTATAGTCAAAAATAGGATTTGCTACACAGAGTCATTGTAAACCATTACTTAGATCCTGTAGCGATTAGGCAAGCCAAAATCCACATTTGGCTTTTAGGCTATTTTTATTCTTTCAGAATATTAATGAAAACACTGAAAAAAAAGGAAACAAATAAGAGGTCAACTCACAAAGTCTCTAGGCTGTGGAGCCCATCAAAGCATTTCTTTCCCAGGGAGTAGATTCTATTGTTATGGAGATGTCTGCAGGGGAACATTAAGCACACAGTCAGGAAAGCACACTGCACACAGTGGACTTAAGCAAAACATTTTGATGGTTAAATCAAAAGAAACTTATTTTCAGGCATGCACTGATTATATGCAAGTCATGCTTTTACAAAAGCATGTATAGGAGGCACCTCTGCCGCCCTCCTCCTTTTTCCTAATATCTCCCCACCCACGCAGGCTTCCATTTAGTTTCATAGAAGGGGTTTGTTTTAAAACCACCTAGATTGTTTAAAAAGGGTGTATCTTGGAGTTCCAGGTTGGGGGTTGCACATCAAATACTGGGAAATTGTAGACATATTCTCAGTGGTGGTTAATTAACTGGTTGTGTTAAAAACGGTGTGTGGGGTGTGAGTGTATATTTGGAAGATATATATTCAGAGGGTATCAGAGGGTATGGCACAGAACAGGAGCAGGTGAGGAGATGGATAACACGGCAGACAGGAAAGGGGTATTAGGCTTGCAGAATGAAAGATGACACAAAGGCACAGGACAAAAAAGTCATAGCTTTACTGACAGGAGAAAACTAACCAATCTTAAAAGTGCTGTAACTTGCCTTCTTTTGAAACTATAAAAATCAACAACTACTTTCTCAAATGTTTAGCAATTGAAAGTAATTTTGTTAGATATTTCAATCAACCTCCCCGCACGAAGGCTCAGAGTGCTGCCTATTTCTAAGTCTTTTAGACCGACATGGAAAAAACCCACTCTGTGTGAAGCTCATTAATGTGAGTAGATACAACTCGGAGCCACTTCAGGTTGTTTTTTAAAAAGGATGCCTTTTTCCCAGGTTTTTCCTTTTATTCTCTTCCTGACACTCTACCCTTAAAGTGGAGGGAAACTACGGGAGTAGCACTTGAAAAGAAAAGAAGGGCTGTGAATGAGGAGCTGCCAGGCACTTCCCCTTCAATGCTTCATTCTGCTCTGAAAATAATGTTAAAGATCAGAGGCTCTGTGAATGTTCTGCAGAACCTACAGAAATTGAATCTACCTTTCCATAAAAGGCAGGGATTCTGATGACAAAATGCAAATGTTCTGTGGGTTTTTCCTTTCCTAGGAAGAAACCTAATCAACTTTTTTTTTTTTTAATGACTACACTGACCTTTAATGCTTTAGTTAGCATGAAGAGTGCATCTCCAAATTCCAATTATGTTTGATCTTTAATGATAGAGCTTCAAACCTGCTCCAACTGACCATGCATTTTTTTGCACTGAGTTGAAAATTTGCCAGACTGTAGCCAAGAGTAGCCAGCAAAAGAAAGCAGAACCACACACAAAGGTTTTGATGAGCCAAAAATATCAGATGTTGTAGATCATGAGGAATGATTCAATTATTAATCAATATGAAGCCCAGAAGATCAGAAATAAGCAACGCAGATCTAAAATAAGGAAGCCTAACTGAGCAGAAGCAATCAGGGCATGAAAAGAAATAATTTTCTCCTGCATTTCTTAATTGTCCTCTTATCACTATATTTCTGGTAGGGATCTAGAGAATGACATTCAGGACAGTCTTTTTAGCATTACTGAGGTAAGTCTAGAAGCTCAGCCAAATGACAAGTCCATCCACTCTTTAACTTGAATAGGATTGATACTCAATGTAAACAGAAGGCAAAGATTTTTATAGAATCATAAAATGATTTTAGGTTTAGGTTGGAAAAGACCTTTAAGATCATCCAGTCCAACCATTACCCTCCATTTTTGGTGCCCTATATGCTTATATGAATATATTAAGCGCTAGGCAGAGATGGTGATTATAACTGTCAATAGAGAACTGTGGCGTGTGCCAGGTTCAATGCTTACACTGGGGCTAGAATATGCTAAATATGTTAAGTGTCTTACAGACTATGGTTTCAGACAGCTTGTAAAGCTTGAATATACTATTCTTTCTTTAATAATGCTAACATTTTCCAAAGTATCCTGAAATAACTTCTCCACCTCAGTTCTCCTCCTCAGTTTCTCCGGACAGTCCAAAATTTTTTCCACTTGGCACGTTCCCAGAAGATAAAAAGCTGAAACTGCGCTCCATAGTATTCCTTCCAGATTTTGGTGTGAGCTATGCATGTTTCATTTAGTTGAACTGGCATGCAAAAATAACAAAATACAAAACTACGTATACTTTCGATGAAGGGAAATGCATACTTTTTCTACTGGACGGCATTCTTTCCGAGTCACCCAAAAAGCTTTCAGTTCATTTCTTTTTTCTGATCTTCCCTCATTTAGTACACACTGCCTTAGAGAGCACACAAGTCATCTTTTCCTGTTTGTTTTGCTGACCAGATAGGGTGATTTTTTTATTCCCTTACATAGTTCTTTACCGGAGACGGAAACTTTTAAGCTAGATCAAAACAAGTGATTTAGCAAATGCTAGTTTAACTGTAGGAAGATGTAAAAAAAATCTGTTTATCCAAGAGAATTTTTTAAAATTTTGTTTTGTAGTACGTATACAATCCAGAAAATTTATGTTTTCAAAAAGAACATTTTCTGCAACAAATGAATTGACCTCTTGGTAAAGGAATATCACTAAGCCTAGTGCAAATGTAGAAGGGAAACTGCCGATTTATAGCCCCAAGATATCAATTTAATACTAAGAATGTAAGACAAAACCAACACTTAATTAACCCATGTATATACCTCTTTACCTATCATTTGCCAACCGGGAAGGGACTAAGGGAATATTTAATTATTAAAGGTTGTCTCAGGCAATGTCTAAATTAAACATTGCATCTTCAAGTAATTTATCACAAAATGGTCAAAGTCCTGCAAAGAAGCAGAGATTGTGGCTAAAAAACAATCAATAACACTTACAGAACTACCAAACTAGAGAGGTTTCCAAAAGCATAGTCTGGTATGTAATGAATTTTATTCAGTGCCAATGTCATTGCCTGAAGTGCTGGTAAACTTCTAAAAGCTTGGACGGGAATTTCTGTCAAAGAATTATCGTCTAGCCACAGGTGTCTAAGGGAGACCAAGCCATTGAAGCAGTTGGGGGGCACATAGTTGATGTGGTTGGCATCCAGACGTCTAGGAGAAAAAGAAATAGAGAAAATTGACTCTGAGAAAAGAACAGTGGACTTACACAATGGATATCAGAAGTTATCACCAAGAACACAACCCCGAAGGATGGACATGGGTTGCCACATCCATTTTTCATTTCCTGGAGACTCTAAATTTCCATCTTGTTTGCAACCTCACCCCTGAGACCTCACATCGTGTTTACAAGTCTCCTTGTTAGCTGGCTCTCCGCAAACAGCTCTCCTTTGGAGCCATCAACTCACTGAGAACACACACTTATAACTTTTGAGCAAAGCCTCTCTACAGACCAGGTATGAATTTGTTTCCTTTCCCAATTATTTGAAAGTATGGAATAAAGAAGTGTATGAAACTCAGCCAGAGATTCTCTTTCAGAACCTATAAATCACTGAGCTGCAAACTAATTTGGGTTTCTATACACTAGACACCCATTCTAAGAGCCACAAATAAAACACACTTCTGAGTCTCTGTTCCCATTTTACCTTTTCTTTCATATTTTTATTCCAATGATTCTAATGAGCACTGAAGTTCACATTTTTTAGTAGTGGAGCAAAATTTTTTTAAAATAGAGATTAGTGTTACTAATGTGATATATTTATTTTGAAAAGGAAGTTATTAAATACACTTCAGTTGCTGCAGAGCCAACAGAGTGAGCTCAACTGCACATCGTGCCTCTTCAGAGCCTGCAGGTGATACCTTGCTCTCACACTTCTGTAAATAAGGATTAAATCTACTGAACCTTTTGCAGATGTGGCGCTAGAAATATTATGTCATATACTCATTGGCTTTCGCTTTCTTTTGCTTTCCCACTGTGATGCTTTCAGGGAAATATTTAAAAGTGTGCTTCAGATTTCTGAAACTTTGTGAAACATCCAGACGCTGATCTGTACTCCAATACACTTTTTCTGCTTTTAATGTGTTGTAGTGACTTGTACCTTGTTCGGAACATGAAAGCCACACTCTAAAATTTTTCTTGAAGATGTCTGTAAGGAGGAGTAATTAAGTGAATGGTGAAACAGAAATAAATTTAAATAGATGTTTGAAAACATTACAGAACAAACAGACACACCCAGGGTACAAAGAAGTAATTCTGAACAACCTAAATTCGGTCTGTTTGAGAGAAATGCAATACTCTTTGTGGCGGGCATACTAATCTCTTTATTTAAAGCTGCTTCTTCATTTACAGTCACGTAAAATGTCAGGTCCATTCTATCTCCTGCTCCATGCTGCTCCTACCTATTGCACGAGAACAAATAATGACTGCTAAGGCTCCATGCCAGGCTGGCAAATAACTGAGACAAGGTCAGTTGGAACAAATTTATAAAGTTCAGTGTCAAAGCCCTTGTACAATTAAATTTTCAATATAATAACTGACATGGCAGGCAGCAGAGACAGAGCTTCCAAAATAACTCAAGGGTCTGTCAACAAATGGGTGAGGCTGGAAATGTTTAGAAATACTCATGCTGTACCTCCCCCATACCCCAGGCAACAACCATGCTACACCTGTGTTTTCAAATAAGGTATAATTTGAATGAGTAGATGAGGTTTCTTTGTGTTCACTCAGAAGTAAATTTCTTCCCTGGGTGATGCTGGTATGTAAACTAAGAAGTTACAGTTGCCTTAGTTTGACAGTTACACTGATTAAAGAATGGAGGCTCTATTCAACCTAAATGTGTTACTGTATTACAGTTAACATCTTGTTCAATATGAAGCTTGCCTGTGCAGCTCTGACGTCCTCATTAACTCCACAGGAGTTACTCACAGGATGCCTGGCTGCGTGGCAAAGCCAACAGTCAGTTGTTTATATGCGTCCCTGTAGCTGAAACGGCAATACTTCTGCTGCCGTCAGTGAGACCAGGATTTTTACCTTACCAGTATTTGGTAGCAAATCAAGGAACTGATTTTGTTTATAGCTGATGTTGCCACATATAAACCCACCACTGGCTATGTAAACAAAATACGCAACATAGAAAGAAAAACAGGACTGCTATAATATAAATGAGATTCTAGGTAGTTGGATTATTGTTTAAATAAACTTCGGAAGAAATCAAGAAGCTACGATGATTTGTGCTGCAGGTCCTATAACTGGATTATGTATCCTGCAAGTGCTTGTAAGAAGTATTGCCTTAAGTGCTCTTTTGTTATCTAATCTTTTTAAAATTTCCAAGTACCGTTTTCCTCTTGCAGATAAAGGTTTCAGCAGTGGTTATGTTTCCTGTTGTACCATAGGTAATGCACACTGATGTAAAAAGCATTGATCAAAATCGCTGTTTCCAGCCAATTATTTTACATGGGTTGATCAAAGTTTTGGCACTTCCAGAACTAAACCCATTAACTCACAAACATGACTCTATTTATAATTGAAAATATATAGATAACATGGTGAGTTTGAAAGCTGCTATTATATTACAGAGAGAGCCAGTTTAAGGAAACAGAAATACTTGATCTCTTCTGATAGGCAGCATGTAAATAAAGCAGCCAGTATGAAATTCACCATGAGCTCACTTAAAATGTCCAAACCTTTCAAAGTAAATGCTTGAGCTATGTGGACTGTATCCCACTGGTGTTTCCCGTAACATACTGTGAATGCTACAACCACGTGTACAAATTATGAAAAGATATTATTCATATGGATTCGTAAATAGGACTAATTTATTGGAACTCTGGAATGACTGAAGGTAGATGTTTGAAAAATACTTGATTTGGATTTTTTTTATCATTCCAATACAACTGGATACTTAAGTTTTATGCCACCTGTAAGTTTCTAAGGGAATATATATTTTTCTCCTCTTTCTGAGTCTTCTCTCAAGAGCAAGCCCAGCTACAACCTGGATGTACCTTGTGATCAAGAAATTCCTTAATGTCTTGTTGGCGTGTCTTGCTCATTCATTCAGGGTTAAATCAAACGCTAGATATGGGATCAGGAAGGAGATTTCTCCCAGGTCATTCTCCCCTCTGAAATAAACAGCTATTACATGGATTGCCTCTTCTTGCAATGGATGAGGGCCTGAATACAACAAAGGGACTGGAGAAGAGCAAAGCCACAAAGACAGATAAAGAAGTCAAGGACAAAATATTTCTTCCGACATTTCAGTTTAAAATAGGAGAGGTAAAACCAAATGAAAAGGGTGGGGCTATATGTACCAGGCAGGGGAGGCGGAGAAGTGAGAGCACATGGCAGATTAAAGACTGCTCCTCCCTTTCCCACCACCTTGCTCCCCTCCTGACCTGGCTCTCTTATGCAGGGAGCCACAGACAAGCCCCTCCACCAGGAACAGAGCAATGATGGACAGAGGTTGCGGGCACAGCCTCTCTGGGGAGGGTATAACAGGCAGGAGGGGGTCACCTGTAGCCCCACCATCTTTGCTAGTATGTGGTGGCATGAACCCTCTCAAGGGTTTGTTCACACGAGTTGGGCTAAAGCCCCATTTAAGTAATGGCAAGTGACATCAAAACTGGCTCTGAAAAGTGGATGTAATGAAAATATAGCTGGCTATTGTGAGACATGTTTTTCAAACATGGCCCTTTACGCAGGATATCCCCTTCAGTCCACAGGGGAAAATGCTAGGACTATTGTAAAAGCTTAATTACAACACACCAGCACAGCAGTTCCCACAGATCACTTTCAGCTCTGCCCTTGTATGGGCTTCTACAAGACTGATACAGAGAACCCTGTGCGGCAACAGCAAGACCAAAAAAGAAAAGTCACGAGTCACAGTTTAGGAGCGTTTGTTTCTGTCCCACTGCTCAGTTTTACATGGGGAGGTCTCTGCAGCTCTGGGAGTTTCAATCCTTAGCATTTCTCTTCGTAGACAAACATGCTGCTCGGGTGTTTTGGTAAACCTGCATTCAAGACGGTGGGCCAGGATGCTAGCCCACTGCATAAAGCACAAACAGCCAGCTGCAATGCTGTTTTTATACAAAGACTGGCTTTGATACCGGGTACCCTCAATCCCCACAGGTGGGAAAAAGTGGGGATCAGCAGGAGCTTTTGGGTTATCCTAGGAATCTGCCTGCAGATTCAGATCAGGAGTCCACAGCTAGACCGGCATATTTGGTGTGGCTGGGAGCGCTCCCAGGTCCCGCAGCCAACTGGCTAGGAGTGGCTGGCACTATGCTAGTGACCTCTCCTAGCTTCCCAAACCAGGTGGCTGCACGCAGAGGGCCTATTGGGGGTGGTCCCAGGGGCGTGGAAGCTGCCAGGTGGCCCCAGGGAACAGTTCAGGCAAACGTTAGCTGGCACGGGTCAAAAGTGTGCCGAGGACCCTGTTAACAGTGCAGCAGGACAGACGGTCACGGCCAGTGCCTGGGAGCACTCCGAAGCACCGTTTGCTTTGCTAGGCTGGCCGTAGCAAGTCTGTGGCTGTATGGTGCCCAGGAGGATCTCCCCAGAAATCTAGTGTGAGCCCCCACACTGCTAACCACTCCAACAGCGGCTTCCTGTCTTCCTCCCGCATATGGTGTACGACCTGGTGGCCTTCAGCCATGCAGGATGATTTTTGGCTAGAAGTTCTGAGGTTGAGAAATTTGTCTGTCCCTTGCAAATGTGATTAAAAAAAACCCACTCTTTTGAGATTGCTCACAAGAGTCAGATGCTTAGTAGCTTCTACTGGATGAAAGAAAACACCACCCAGTGGCCTGGAATTGCTGATCTAGTTCAGCCTATTTGCACCCCACTTTGAAAGTAACTGGCCCTACAACTGGTTGAGTTAGGGACTGCGCCCTAACTAAAATAGTAGTGCACACGTTTTAGGGAACCTTGCACCTCTGTCTTCCTCCCAGCTGCTTATCAAGCTAGAAAAGTGTCTGTGACTGAGAGGGGTGGTCTGATATTGTATTAGTTCTCCATGTTTCAATCACTATTCTGTTACCTAGTGCGCCCCAGGGCTCTAGCAGCTCGGATGGTTAAGGTATGCAATAAAATGAGGAGACTGCAATGGTGAGTTTTGAGACATCTTTGCGTATGCGCACAGACACCTGCATGGGTACACAAAGACTTGATTTAAACTGTGGGAAATTCCTCCTCAGGGAGTTTGTGGGTACCTGTTGAGGTACTGGGTTTCCTAAGAAGGATAATGCCTCCTGTAGGCTTCATTATCATGGGGTGTGACATGAAAACCACAACTAAAGCTCCTGTCTTTTCATGAAAACAGTTCTCTTGGGAGAATGTGATTTCATCAAAGTTGTTTCCTCTCTTAACTAAAAATCAAGATTATTAACACAAGCATCAAAACAGAAAAAATTGTTTAAGGTTAACATTTCTGAAAAAAAGGCTTTTTAATTTCCACCCTGAACTGGAAGTATTTCAGAACTCTGTTCCCTCAAAGTCTTCAACTCTTTGTTCAGATTAAGAATGGAAACTTCTCTTGAAATGTCAAATATTTGGAGGAGTAGGAAGAAGAGGAAAAACTAATTTGCTGACCTGTTCCAGCCAGGCAATTATTAAGAACATCCGAGATGGTTTCTAGATAATATTTTATGTAAAACTCAGTGTCACCATCAGGTGCTCCACAAATACCAAAATATCTTAAAAATAAAATTTATGCAATTTACAAATTCTGTTAGGAAATTTAAAACAAATTTCATTGACACTATTTTCTTGTCTTATTACTTGTAATGTCAAAATAATTTGCTTCACTAAATTCCAACTTTGCAGGTTGTCAAGGGAGAAAAGATGGTTAATTTTTTCCCTCTATCAACTGTTCCCAGTGCTTTGGAAGTCAGGCTATGTTGTATTCTGCCCTATTTTCTACTATTAAAGTAAACGTCTCTTAAATTTTGCAGGAATGAAAGCAGGTGATACAGTTGCTTCTAAATGTCCTTCATGACTGCTTTGGCATAGGCAGTGAGATAGCACCCAATCTGTTCTTGATTTTGACTGTTTTTGTGTCTGACAATGCAGCAGTAAATGCTGCTCATTAACAATGATGTGTAAACAAGAAAATAAACAGGGAGTGAAGTTTCAGCTGTAGTATTCACTGCAAAGGGTTGTATTACAACAGTCCCAATAAAAGAATATCAGAAACTGCTTTTCCATCAGCAATGCCCATTATGCTTTCCTCCTTTAATTAGCAACATTCGCAAATGGAGATCTGCAACTTATTGGTTGCCAGTAATATAAAATTTGTGTTAACATGTCCAGGGAAAAATATTTTTTAAATTATTGGTATGTCACTGCCTGCTTTACCAGTCCCTTCTTGTTCAAAAATACTTAAATTATATGCCAATTCTGGTACATAAGGGATGTCATTAGAAATGACAAGAAAATTACACAAAAGAGAAAAAGATACCTATTTAAACAAATACATATGTTAAATGAAAAAAAATTAGACAGAAAACAAGCTGTCAATTAGTAACAATATTTGAAAAACAAATTAATATACATGTGTAAAAGGCTTTTGTACTGTACAGGTATATTCAAAAACACTAAAAGGCTTCTTGATTTAAAAGCAGAACAGAGATATTGATGCTGTGGGAAACACAAAATCCAGAGACCATCTGCTTGTACTCGGTTCTAAAGAAATATATTTACTCAAGGTGAGTAACAGGGAAGACAGCATTCAAGTGATACTTCAAACCCTGCTGTCAAGACCTAAGTTGTGACATGTCAGTGATTGTATGTTTGTCCCTTTCAATCATGGTACCTGCAAACATATTTTCCTCTTTTTGGCTTAACAGAAATAAATGCCGTTTGAATTGTTAGGCCTAGTGATCTGACATAGAATCATAGAATGCTTTGGGTTGGAAGGGACCTTGAGAGGTCATCTAGCCCAACCCCCCTGCAGTGAGCAGGGATTGAACCCGTGACCAGATAATTTGTATTCACACTACATTTCAGAGGAAAATTATAGCCTATATAATAAGTTGAAGATATCCTTCTGCTGAACTTGGAGATCAAAAACATATCTCAAAATCAACATGTTCTGGTTACTTCCTTAAACCCTCCTGCCACAAAGGGAACTGGAGTCCTACACAATCTTTGTCCAAGCTCTGGTAGCTGAACTCATTCATTAATCAAAGTAGCGCGTCACGACTGTTGACTATTGAACTACAAAGTCTTTTATAAAATTGGAGAAGATTTTAATATTGTTTAATCTTATTTTTTGTTTCAGTGACAGAAAAAAACATATTGTTGTTTGTTTTGAAGCAACAGTATAAAAGTTTTCACATGGATTTTTGCTGTTGAACATGAAATTCACAGATCTTAGGAGTTTTTGGTTATTTTTTTGGTGCCCATTTCTCATTTTATAGTATTTATTGAATAATGTCTGCTGTCTGAAGAAGACTGACTTATTCTCGAGGCAGGTCAAGCCTTAAGAAATTTAGGAATATTTATCGCTCAAACTTGTCACACCATTCCGCATGCCACAAGGAAGTGGAAGAAATTGGTGCTTGTTCCTGTAATACATCAGTTCTTGTTCTGTGTGCCACAGGCCATTTAGCATCAATTAACGTATCTATCAATACTGATACCTATACTCTAATTTCTGAGCCTGGAACTAGATAATAAGGAGATCATATCATTCAGAAATATCTTTATGTGCAAAAAATTTGTGATGAATTTGCATTATGAGTGAACATGGAAAACTTACGTGTGCATATATATATACACATATATTGTGCATGCACACACACACACACAATTATATATGTATACTTACATAAAAATTATTTTAACAGCAAGGCAGTTAGTATGGCTTGCCCCTCCTCTACATGACTGTCTTTCTTGAGTAAAAGCACAAAAGGCAGAGACTTGAGTCCTGCCACCTGTTTTCAGTTTTTCGCATCTATACTAAACTAAAGCAAAGGGTTAATGAGGCTTCCAGAAATCATGCCACCTGCATAGTTAAACACAATAAATACAAGAAGTTGTTATCTTACAGGAATTGCCTTTGTGAAGGCTTTTAACCTCTTAATTACACTCTTGAAAAGACTCCTGCTATTTCAAAGGTTTCAAGAAATAATTCCTATTGTAAATCAGAAACCAATGCAAGAACCACCTTGTGAACAGAAAATTCCTGTATGAAACAAGAAATTGAATCTGTGCACACCTTTATCTGACAGGCACAACCCTGTTTAAGCAAACAAAAGAATAATAGTTTTCTTTTCTTCAAAGAGGTCTCTTTTGCCGGTGATCGTCTTTCAGGTGATAGTAGCTTTTCTGTACAAACCCATATCATTCCATCTTGGGTCTGCGACACAGCTGTCTAAAGGCTTCCACTGACCACTCCTATTCTCCCTCTGTTTTAATTCTGTCACAAAGTATCGGTCCTTTACATAGACTGCACAAACTGTATTTGGTTTACTTCTTCAACTTCTTCACCCAAGGCAAAAAATATTTGCAACAAAGCCTGAGTGAGACTGTCATTTTGTTTAGAAACTGTGCGGAAATTTAACAGTCTCTTTCAGGGCAACAAAGGAACTCTTGTTTGCTTGGCTTATCGTGTTTTGGTCCAGAATGTGTATAGAGTGATGTGATCTCAGCAAGATTTTTTTGTTTGTTTAGCAGAAAGAAAATCTAATAGAGTCACTAGACCAGCATTTTCTCATGACTTTTTCAAAGATCAAAGGAAAGAACTGTAACCTCAAAAGTATACGGCTGAGATATTTCAGTCTGTGTCTGGTCAATAAAGAAAAAAGGCACTGACCAAATAACAATTATAAGATAATTAATTCTTAGGGCTGTTTCACCTTTAGAAACCTTAACGAATGCTTTGTATATTAAGGAGGTGAATGTTGTTCAAGACAGACATAAAAACCTGGGAGCTAATACAGCATGTGTGTCTGTGTAGTGGTAAGTTATATACAGATGACAAAATTTTGCTGAAAATCAATTCATTTCATTAATTCTGTTCTTCAGATTTTGGCTGAATTGAATGTATGCAAAAGATGTTAACCTTCTGGTGGAACTTCTTTATACACAAAAAAAGAAGAGCATGTTCAACACAGTACATTTCTCAACCAATACATCTTAACTCTAACCAGACTGGATAGCTTGGTACAGATGCTCACTCTATCCTTGTCATCGTTTAGACTTTTACCAGTGATGCTGGTGATCAGTGCACACTGTAGCAACATTTTTTGTGATAGTTATTTGAACTTCCAGATTGACTTCCACATTTCGATCTTGGAACTTTTTAGGAAAATAATTTTATTTCAAAGTAATTCTGTGAAAATATAAGGTGGTCAACTAAAGCACAGAGAAGAGTCAGCTGATATTTTCCTCTGTCCAAAGAACCTGCCTGCTTATCTTCAATCGTCTAGATATTTTATGCTGCACATTCAAAATGAGTAGATACTTTACAAAATTTAGCCATTCTTTTTCTATCAGGTGACAAAGGAATTCTGTGGGTAATTCAGAAACATACTCTATTTACTGCATCCTGCATTGAGACAGCGAGAATGGCCCTGTGGTTGCAAAATGTGAACTGCAAGTATAGCAGAAGGAACTCATGATACTCAATTGACTGAACAAGAACATCGCAGATGAATTTTGGTATAGATAGGTGTCAAGTAAGGCACTTGCAGAAAAGGCAATTCAAACCTTACATGACAAACTCTTGAGTAGCTACTAACATGCTAGAAAGAGGTCCCACAGTTGTAATAAGTATGAAAATAACAGCTCAGTGCTCAGTAAAGGTTAAAAAAATTAAGCAAAACAATGTTTGGGGAGTTAGTAGGAAAGCAAACAAAACAGCATGCATAATTCCCCTCTATAAATCCATGGTGTGCAAACACTTTAAACATGCTGTGCAGGTCTGACCCCTCCTTGACTCGTCTCAAATCAAATATATGAGAACTGAAAAAAAGTTCAGTAAAGAGTGACAAGGATGACCAGAGGAAGGGAATAGCTCCCACATGAGAAACAATCCTAACAGCCTACATCTGAAAAACATGACTAATGGGGATACAACAGAGGTCTATAAAATCTGGCGTACATCAATAGGGAACTGCTGTTTCCACTTTCTCCTGATGCTGCACTTAGGGAACATCAAATGTGGTGGGAAGTTCCAAGTAAATAACAGGAGGTACTTCACCATGCTACACAGGGCTAGCTGATCAGCAGATACGCTGCCAGAAAGAATCCTGAGTGTTACATTGGCTCAAAACCCAATCATACAAACTCGTAGAAGAAAATTTTTTAAGAGCTACTAAATTCAAAGAAGCCACAATAGGCTCAGTGAGTCCCTGAGTGCAAACCTCCAGTAGCTGGGACAGTTCACCAAAGGAGTATTATTATATTCTTTGCCTAGCTTTCCTTTGGCATCTGCTGTTGAAGACTGGATACCAGGCTAGGTCAGCTTTTAGCATGACCTGGTACAACCATCTTTATGTTATGGGGCAGAAGCACATCAAAATAATTTCATTCATACCATGAAGCAGCCAATCCTCACTCCTGCTCTAGCAGTTCTGGCAGGAGTTCTGTTAAAACTGAAGCTCGTGGACTGAGTCAGCATGGCACAGTCAAGAACTATAAATACAGAGACCTGCCTGAAGCACAGAATATAATTAAGCATCCTCTAGTATACTTTGTTTCATGAGTTAATAGTGTTTTGCACACCGGTTAAAAAGAAAAAAATTACACCAAATGAAAAAAACCAAGGGAGTAATTTGGGATTCTTTCTCTTCCCCTGTAACGAATCTTAACAAGAAACCATGGGAAAGACCAGAGCTCAAGGGACCATATTCTTCTTGACAGACAGAAAGCATTGCAGGGCAAGGAGTGTCTTCTCAGACGGTGAACCAGTTTATAACGCTGCAAAGAAGCTGTCAGTGTCCTGAAATTACTGGAATGAAATCAGTCGCTTTTGATGTTTAATTGAGAGTACAATTCTCTCGAAAAGCAGCTCAAAGAGAGTTAAAAGGAAAAGTTGATTCAGCACATTATTAAGTGATATTAACAGGTAATTAATAGGTAATCATATAGTATTGTTCATGCAAGGTTACAAGTTGATTTATCAAGTATACTCACAGAGACTGTAGGCTGCGCAAGTTCTGGAGTGCTTCAGTAGGAACCTGGCGTAGTTGGTTATTCTGCAGCATCCTACATTTTGAGAAGCACAAAACCCAGAATCAACACAGTAAAGATAATTTCTTTCTATTTTAAATTCTCCTCCAAGCTTACCTCCTTTGTAGTAGTTCTACTTCAAGATTGCACACAAAGGAAAGCTACACATATACTCCATTCCCCTGCCCCTGTCAAATGCCAGTTCTCTTCAAAGCAAACAAATACCTATAGCATATTAGCTTTGTTAACAGCTACACATCAGCTTTGAGCAGGATTTTCAAAGCAGCTGAGGAACTTAAAAGAATAAATCCGATTTGCTTTCAATAGGCCTTGAGCTCCTAATTGCCTCCAGTGATTCTGAAATGGTCTCCTCATGTACTGATTTTGTTTTCCTTCTGAAGTGCTTCAGTTTTTTACTCTGATAAAGCTGTTAAGGACTGATTCTTGAAATCCTTACTCAGGAAAATGCTACTAGGGCAAACAGAACTTTTAACTGTATGAGGAGTTTGTGATTTGGTTTGAATAAAATTTTATCTCTGTAAAAAATGCTGGATTTTTCCCAATGAAATCAATTTTCTCAAATGGAACATTGCTAGCAATGACCTGACAAATCTCTTTTCTGAAATATCACATCATTTAGCTTGCAAAGAATGAAAAATCACTTTTTATTCCAAAATAATCTTTTTCTCCCTTTGAATATGGCCCAATAATCCTTGTTTGGACCAGCTCCTATGTATATAAAAGGATTCTATGTGGGTAAAACTGAAGTAGTACATGCTGCCTTCAAAATGAGGCATACTCAATGGGACAATGTAAATGAAATAATTTTTGGCAGGCCTAAATCTCCTTAGGCCAACAAGAGCTACAGCTGGCCAACTTAAGAGTAGACAGAGTGAGAAACTCTTCATACTTCTTTCCCACTTATGTATTTTTTTCAGTAGAGCTTTGTATACTCTTACAGTAGCATCTGGTTTGGCTTGATGCTGCCTAGGAGGTTGGCATTCTTGCTAATAATACAGCTTCTGTGAACTTTACATAGGCAAAGATCCCCTCTAGTATAAATATTGTGAGACGTGGCCTGCTAGTAATTTTAGTAACTATATGTACTGTCTTATTACTCCAAATAATACAGGGTTTTGTCATATTTTTATAATTTATCTTAAAGTAATTGCATGGCAAAAACCAAGATATGAAATACAAACTGCATTTTAAATTACATGGTGCTCTACAATAATGGGTTTCCCCCCCGGCTCTCAAGCAAAGGAAATGGCAATTTACCCCCAGTTTTGTGCGATCATGAAAAGTCCACGAGTTTTAGACTTGAAATCAGAACTTTTGAGACAATTAAAGAAACTATTAACCGAACCAATTTTACCTTTGATATTGTACAGAGACATCCACTTGATGAGCAAGTTGTTTTTAGAATGCCATTAATGTTTTCCAACCTTTGTGTTTAGGATATTTTCTATATGAAAAACCAAAGATTTAATGATGTTCATATGTATCTTCACTTCAGCTGAATTGTTCAAAATGAGCTGATCAAAATATGTAATTTACTTGATCAAAACTTCACTGGTTAATTAGTTCCCTGGAGCATTTAGGAAATCAGAAATATATCAAACAACACACAGTTTACTTACAGCACTTTAAGACTGAAAAGGCCAGCAAATGCTCCCTTAGGAATGTATGTCAAGCCATTTCCTGCAAGACGTCTGCAAAGTTTGAAAAAGGAAAAGAGAGTGAATACTTTTTCTCTTCATGTGGAATTAATTTGGTTGTTAAAAAGTGCAATACAGCTATGTTTGAGCGACTGATGCCAGAGGCAGTAGTTTAAGAGCCTTGTCATTAATACACTTTTAAAAGCAAAAAAAAAGAGAAGCCCTTAACTGTACAGTTGATTTACTGACAGCTGAACTGCAGAGACAAAAATGCAATTTCATTGCAAACTGAGCTCATGGTTTAGAATGCAAATCTAATTCTTCATATTGTTCTTTTTAAGGATTAGAGCAATCTCAGCAATTAAAATATACTGACAACAATCAGAATAACTGGATTTACAGGCATGTACTTTTTAAATTGTGCATGTATGATGTCTGTGCACATTTAACTCATTTGCACATAGTATCCACATAGTAACGACCACAGTTCATTTTAAAATAACTACACACAAACCTGCTGTACTAGTGGAATCATATTTTTCCCTGTGAGCAGATGTGCAACAGGTTGGCATAAAGTGTTTTTGCTAAAGTTTGTAGGGCTTTTTTCTATTGCATCTTCTTAGAATGCCTGAAAGTATTCGACAGACCTAGGTAAATACAGCACATGCCTCTGTAAAGTGTGTTACTGACAAAAAAAGAATGCATTCTCTAAGGTTTGTGCCTAGGAAAGAGATCATGTTTCTGATGTGGAATAATGGCATTTTTATGTTCCCCATCAACACAACTCCAGAGCATCTTGCTTTTACCCTCCTAACATCTCAATTCAGCGTAAATGTGCTGTGATACCTGTACCCTAGCTGGAAAACTGACTGGTAGGTGTCAGATTCCCAGTCAAGTTACTGTGTGTCAGTAAAGCCATAGTGTCTGCTCTTAGCTGGCAACAATTGCAGATTGGTATGATGTAACCCTCTTCTATTTGCAGACCAAGTTAAGCCAGGTGGAACTGGCATTTCCCATCAGCTAAGATATTGCACAGCAAAATTGCAGACAGTTACCACAGACCAGCTGATTTGATAACAGAGTTGACATTTGATTTGGCCTCTGGCCCCTTAGGAAAGACCACAGGACTAGATCCAGAAAATGTCTTAGGTACCAAGCTGCCAGAGAGGAACCTACAGCACTGAAGCAGGCACCAGAGTTGCCAATACTGTTCATGGAAAAGGCCAGGTGCTGATGACTGCAGTCCCACAGATCCAGCACTGACTGGCCCTTAAATGTTCTCTCCCTTTGGAGTTTAGTTGCCCCAAGCCAACTACAGGGTCCTGAGCACACCTTCTCTTTAGACATCTCTTTTATACAGAAAATAAAAACAAAAATTGGGCCATAAAGAAAGAAAACATGATTCTAGATCCCAGCTCCGAAGACTTTTCAGGCATTTTCAATTTGTGGAAAAGGCTCTTCCCTGTACACATACACCTGCTAGGCGATGTGACCTGTAACTCTGAGCAAGTGGCTCTTCCTCTCTCTGTTCCATAAATTTAATTGTGCGCTGCAGAGGTGCTCATCTTCAGACAGAGCTGCTGAGCTTGTCTCACTTTGGAGTAGACTGGAGTCTGATGTTCAGACATCTGAGAATTGGGCACATGCACCTGAATTCCTGCAGGCAGATGAGTGAACCAAACCTGGCTCAGTCTTGCTCCAAGGTGAGGCACTCACAGGCTGAGCCTATTTTTTTTCAGATGTGTGAGGGCTTTCTCCAGCCTCAGCTTTCATTCTGAACAAAAATGGCAATGACTTTTGGGTTGTTGCTGGATCAAGCAGGTGTGTGCTAGGTTATGCACATGAGGCCGGGTCCCTGAAAGTAAATGCCATTTATGGCTCACTGACTAGTAGAGGCTCAGGACCTATCTAATGCTGATCTCAGTTTATGATATGATTTTTTTTAGAAACTAAAGACTGCTTCATAGCACCCTTTTGCTCTGTTATTTTAATGACATGACTGGACATGAGCCTGGCATGAACCAGAAAGTAAGGAGTCTGCAAAACTACTGGAAAGAGAGAAGGTACAGGTATTGAGGTTTTCACTTACAGCTGTAAGATACTGGTTTGAGTGTCATATGGAAAACTTGATAAAGAGCAGAGGACTAAACCTACATGTCTAAAGACTCAAGCTGGTGCTCTGTCAGGCCACCATCCCTTCTTCAGAGTGGCTGTGTTGCAGTAATTTTCATAATTCATAGAATCATAGAATGCTTTGGGTTGGAAGGGACCTTGAGAGGTCATGCAGCCCAACCCCCCTGCAGTGAGCAGGGACAGCTTTAACTCCATCAGGTTGCTCAGAGCCCCGTCCAACCTCACCTTGAATGTTTCCAACGATGGGGCCTCCACTACCTCTCTGGGCAACCTGTTCCAGTGCTTCACCACCCTCATTGTAAAAAATTTCTTCCTTATACCCAGCCTAAATCTATTCTTCTTTAGTTTAAAACCATTACTCCTTGCCCTCTCACAACAGGCCTTGCTAAAAAGATTGTCCCCATCTTTCCTATAGGCCACAATCAGGTCTCCCCACAGCCTTCTCTTCTCCAGGCTGAACAACCCCAACTCTCTCACTGTTAAACTGAGATGTGATTTTTTCCTCTTTTTTTTGTTTCAGATTCCAACCCTAGTTTTATATTCCGCTTCTTTTCCTTTTAGATCACAACTTCTCAATTTTAAAATATGTCTTGTACAAACACTTTAGACAGATGAAACCACATGTTAATCTTCTTTTTGGTAGTCACAGCTTCTGCATTTACTCCCTATGAGTTTTTCAAACCTCAGGTCATACTTGAAGTTCTGCTTTGAATATTTTTCAGTTTGGAAAGAGCTCTCACTAATTTTGCAGACAGCAATTAATACTATCATATATGATACTCCTCTGCTTATGCAGCAGAAGATCACGCTCATCATGTATGGCTCTACATACTTCAGTAGAGGGCTACATCAAATGTATCACAAATGCCAAAATACATGTATGTCTGTAGTTCTCTCACCAGGCAAACTGACAATGTGCGAAAGGTAGACATCTGGCAACAATTATTTTCTAGGTAATGATGTTGTCTGACCTTCAGTCACCATATTCAATTCTTTCTCATTACACCCTTTTCATGATTTTCTGTGGAACCGACTTCAGGCAAACCACTTATCTATTCCCAAGATGCTCCATGAGACCACTTCTGAACACTGGCACAACAGTAGCATCTTCCCAGCCCTTTGGAATTCCCCAGCATTGTGGCATTTGCTAAAAAATCAGCAAAAATTATTCATTGGGATCATTGTCTAATTCTTTCAGTATTCTTGGATGAAAGTTAGCACACCAGTTCTTTAAGGCATGCTGCAAAGCTCATTAAGTTTGACTTATTTGTTCCTAACCATTTTTAATGCTTTCCTTTCGGGTTTTTCCTGCTATTACTGTGTTTCTATTTTCAGTCTTGGCATAGAGGAAAATGAATCCCCTGGTTGACACTACAGTATCTATCAGACATCTATCACAGTTTACTCTTCTCCACTTCAGGGATTTTGTTTTCCATTACCCTAAATTATTTGAGGGAAGCTGCCCAGCATTTTACTGAACTTTGGATGGACTTTGGGTAGTGATTTCAGTCTGGACGGGTAAATACCGCTTTCCCTGAACAGATGAGGATGGACATACTATCTGTCTCTATAGTTCAGCATTTAGTTAATGATTTCCAAGAGCAGGAATGAACTAGCTTGTTTATAGTGCTTACATAACCAAATGGCTGGCTTCTATTGTTTGAACAACTTCAAATTTCAATTTTTAAATGTTATTTCTTTTATTTCCAGCATTTCTGACATTATTTCAGAAATATATCATTAAGTACATTCAGGGTCATATGTATCATATCTCTTTAATGAAAAAGTAATCAAAAGTACACAGCATTACTGATTTTGGATCATATTTTTTGAGCTATATTATTTTAGAACTAGGTTTTACTTATGCTCCTTCATATAATCTTGCAAATTAATGGAGGCTGGAAAAGTTTATGGGGAAGTGTTACCACATGCTTCCCTCAGTACCTGCTACTTGCCCCTGTTGGAGTCAAGATAGCAGGATACTTTTGGCTTAAGCATAGGCTAAGTTTTTATACTACTGTGTGTTTCTTTCTAGAAGATGTAAAATGAATGAGCTGAGAGAAAAGCATGTTGCCTCCATCCTTTCAAATGGCAGCAATTTACAAAATATCTTTCAGTGCAGTTCAGCCCAGCTGGCAATCTCTGCCCACTGTTGGAATAGCTGCAGTGCTGCAGGTCATGTTCATGGCCTATGGCTGGATCTAAGAAAAGGTGCATCTGGGCTCTCCTTTGAGTGTTCCCCATCTGTTTGCCCCTTTGGTGTATTCTGACCTCTCCTGCAGTGTCATAGTTCTGAGAAATGGTGGTCACCAAGTCAGGAGAACATTCCCAAAGACAACACAATTAATGAGACACCCACAGAAAGCTCTGAAAATGATCAGAAACTTTTTTTTGTCTTCCTTTGATTGTTGCTCGTGTCTGAAAAGAAAAACTTAATTCCTCAGAAAGCAGCAAATAAACATGAAGTTGTGACTGAGCACAGACAACTATTTCCTTTATGTTTCCAGTACAATAATTTTTCTTTGCCAATTCAAAATCGCTTTGTGTGTGGATGCTTTCTGCATCAGGACAAGTCTTGCCTGGTACCAAGCACCTCCTCATTATCTTCTGGGATGGAGGGTGAACCTGAAACACTAAAAAGTTTTCTCTCTACAGCTAACAAACTGTGGCATTTAATAAAGAAAGTACCTCTCCACTAACTGTGGAAAGAAGCTGTGGTAAACCTAACCCAGTTACTCCTCGTTGTCTGCAGCAGACAATGACAGTATGATACGGGTAGTGGCTGCTTTTCTTCTTTGCTTGTGTAAGGTCTAGTCCAGCAAATGCTGAACAAGCACCTGTAAAGTCTATTTCAAAATCTAGTAGTATCAAACCTATAGGAAGGGCATGAAAGGAAGATAATAGTCTCCTTGGGAAAAAGCGTATGTTTACATTAATTAATATTCATGCCATGTTCTAATAGGATTAGCACAATGGAATTGTCTGGAACAAGTTACTGATCTTGCAAGGCGTTTAAATGTAGGAGAATAGATGGCATTCTGGATCTTGGTGTGGCTCAATATTTGACAGGAATAAGCAGTGTAAAAGGAGTCAAGCTCCACTATTAAGAAGTGAAAATCCAGTGAAATCTGTTGTAATTCTATTTCAGAACAGACACAGCTAAGTAGAACTTCATTGCACTAAGATTTATGATAAATATGTTGGACCCTTATTATTATGCCAGTAAGCTATAATAGCAATACCAGACTGACTCAATGTTTCTAGACTAGTGCCAGTGCATGCCCTTTAATACTGATTAGGTATTAATCATTATTAATTATTATCATTGCATCACTTGTGTTGCATTATATTTAATCAGTCCACGTGTACTGCAATATCCTATACAGAATGTGAGTGCAATGTGAAATCATCCTTCAACTGTGCAAAGATACTGAGGGATTTCTACAAAAATAATTCTGTGAACTACTGTCTTGCCTTGATGTCCCTTTGACTCTGCATTTTACTTCTGTTCACTAACTGGTTTGCTGATTTTATTGAAGGAATGAGAGCAAAGACTGCACAGGCTAAGAGAATGCTATGAATTTGGCTATATATATATATGTATGTTTAAAGATGAGTAGCTAAACATCAATTACGTCACAATTCAGTCACTTTTGTTTTTGCCCATTTCCTTGGAAAACAGATGTTTAATTCCTCGTTTGCTACATTATATACTACAATGAACAAACTCTCTCCAGACAGAAAATTGGAAAGGAATTATATAGAAGAACCTAGGGACTGGTGAAAAAAATCTTTGCTTTGGCGAATAGAAATTGAAAGTACAGCAGGCCTGAGACAGTGAAAAACCCCACCAGTTGGGACAGTTCTGCTGCTATGTGGTACTAACGTTCCTGAATTTGGTGCTAAACCACTAGTACACCATGTAGAAAATTCCATTAAAATTCACGTAATCATGGATTGTGTCTTTTACAGATAAGAAATTCTCTTTTGTAATTTGAAACTTCTTTCTTAAAAGCCTGATCCACCTCTCCAACTGCCATAATTGTTCTGAATAACTGATAAAGATCCGTGGTGAAATCTTAGTCTCACTGATGTCTGCAGAAAAATTTGTGCTGACACAAGTAGAAATAGGACACTCATTTGCATCCTACCTCAGTATCGTACTTACCAGTAATTTACCTCTTCTCTGAGGAGTTGTACCAATAGCAGTAGTGCCAATCCTAAAACTATTTATTATCTCAATTTCTAATAAAGGAAATGGTTGTTTGTGAAGGAACAATGTGGAAGTATAACAGGAAAACATAAATTTCCAAATCTTTTCCTAAAACAACTTGTTCCGGATGTAAAAAATTGCTTCTGTTCAAGGAGGAATTACCAATCTTGAATCTTTTGCTTCAATTTTGTTTCCTGTCAAACTTAATCAAAGACACACAAGCACACAACTACACATATATTTAGTCCAACTATATAAATATATAGCCAATATATAATTTATGTATTTCTATGACCATAGTTTTCTTCAGCTTACATATAGATCTATAAATAGGTAACACAAAATGTTCTTGCTTCTTACATCAAAGAAGCTTTGACAATCTGGATACTCATCAAGCACTTAACCAAAGTCAACTAACATTTTGAGATAAGAGTTTCATTTGATATTTATTGTGTTTATTCTTGGGCCAATGCAATAGAAATGTATGAATTAATGGGTGATTAATCGCTGTGTTAATTATTAGTTAATTAATGGATGATATCAACATATCTATTTCAAAATGTTTTTGAGGAATTACTTTGTTAGACTAGGAATTTAAATGTTACTCTGTATTTTAATTATTTTTTTATATTTCAATTGTCATGTTAATTAAAACTGTAATCATTATAGTAATATAAAAAGAAATGTGGGTCAAATGATATATTAAAAAATCTGATGCTCAGAGAGATCAAAGCAGAAAATATAAAGATATTCTCCTTTCTTTAAAAAAGGGGAGGGGAGTGTGCAAGTCGGAATTGTGCTGTATATTATATTTATTGCTACTTACAGTTTAGTTGGAAATTCGAATATAACACAGTCTGCTCCTGCTTTAGGGCCTAATTGCCTTTTAAAATGCATGTGCCAAATTCTCATAGGGTGTAAACTGGAATAACTCCAACTGACCTCAAGCAGTTGGAATGAAATCAGTGTGTATTTGATCTTGAGCTGGCTTTGATAAAACAGATCATAGATTTTTGTCAGTTAAGGATATGGTGTAAAATGTACTATTTCTTTCTCCACTTATAAAAGGCAGAGACTGTTTCTGCACCTGGCATGAGTGTGATCCAATAACTGCTAAAGACAACTGATCTCTCCTTTCGTGAAGCTGTCCATGGCCAGTGCGGAGAACAAGCCGGTTTGCTCTTTTGCTGTTCAAGAGGGCTCCAGCAGCACCCCTGCTAAAGAGGAGGCCAGGTACCTGCCTTCTGACTGCAGCAAGGCCAACTGTCGACAGGTACTCCCAACACCAGCCAGGAAAACCCATGCTGATTCCCAGCAGTGGATCCCAAGCATACAACCAATAAGAGACACAACTTCATTTCTGTGTTTGAAGAATGCTGTCACCAAATCACTGCTCCCAGAACAATCTTAAATTTGTTAAAATTCCTTTCTCAGTGTTTAAATGTTACAGCCAGATGGAGCAACAAATGGTGGATCACTGTCATGGTTTAGCCCCAGCCAGCAACTAAGCACCACGCAGCCGCTTGCTCACTCCCCCTGCCCCGGTGGGATGGAGGAGAGAATTGGAGGAGTAAGAGTGAGAAACATGCCTGGGTTGAGATAAGAACAGTTTAATAATTGAAATAAAGTAAAATAGTAATGATAATAGTAACAAAATAATAATAATAATAATAATAATAATAATAATAATAATAATAATAATAATAATAAAAAACAACAAAGCAAGTGATGCACAATGCTCACCACCCACTGACCGATACCCAGACAGTCCCTGAGCAGTGATCGCTGCTTCCCGGCCAACTCCCCCCAGTTTATATACTGAGCATGACGTCATATGGTATGGAATAGCCCTTTGGGCAGTTTGGATCAACTCTTCTGGCTGTGCCCCCTCCCAGTTTCTTGTGCACCTGGCAGAGCATGGGAAGCTGAAAAGTCCTTGACTAGCACAAGCAGTACTTAGCAACAACTAAAACATCAGCGTGTTATCAACATTCTTCTCCTACTAAATCCAAAACACAGCACTATGCCTGCTGCTAGGAAGAAAATTAACTCTATCCCAGCTGAAACCAGGACAATCATATACATTACATTTCCTAGGCTGGGTCTTCCAAGTGTCATTTACACTTCTGATGCTGTTTTGGTTTTATCCCGGTAGTGCCAGTATCACCAGAAAGGGTAAGAACTACTACTACTAATCATTAACAACAGGAATTGGCTGTAGTGTACTGCAGTACAACACACCATGATCAAACATAATAATGAAAAATGTGTTAGCTGTTTTGTCATTCCTGTGTGATAGGCAAAGGACACAAATTGTGTAGATCCAAGTTTCGAGGTTACTGCTGTTCTATGAGTGGTACAATGAAGCAACACGAAAGAATTACTGGAGAAATTGCTGCTACTCCTGTTCAGAAATTCAAAAAAACAACTCAGAGAGAAGAAGTTGGTTTTACTGTGCTTGTGAACCTATGTGACATAAACGTGAGATTGGCTGAATTCATTACCCATAATCTTAAGCAAGTGGAAAATTGAATGATGTAGATATCAGAAGTGTTCACTGCATGGAAATCAAACAGTCTACAAGCAGGCTGAACTTCCACTGACAAAAAAGGAAATTATTTCTGCCTACTTGCTACTGCAGTACACACAGAATGTGTAAGACTTAAAAACCTGCCTCTGGATCTATAGATATGTAGCACATTTAATAAAGCATCATTTCACCATAGTTTTATTAAGTATAATTTCACTATCTGTATTGATCACATAATACCAGAAGTTCTTCCTATGACTTTTTTTCGTATTCTAAACTAGTTCCTAATGAATACTGCTGGATAATAAATTACAAGTTCCGGAAAGCATTTACCAGCTACAAGCCAAAAATAAACTTCAACACACGCTCAGTAAAAGCAACACAGCAGCACTGACAAGGTTTCTTGGATGTCAACCTAGAACATTTATTGTTTCCACTTGCATGCATATCTTACTATTTTCACTTCTCTTTTATCTTCTTCCTTCCCCCGTCTTCTCCCCTTCTGCCCCTTTACACCACAGATGCACAGCAGTTCCAGTGTCAAGGTTGCTCCATGCAATTTGCATTAACATTTCCAGAATAATTGTCTGTCAGCACAAGCTATTCAACAAGCAATGCAAGCAGCTCTAATTTAGTAAGACATTTGCTCTGTTGTTTCTCTTTTTTTTGTTCCTCATCTTGTCATTCTTGGTAAGACAGCAAAAAGGGCAGTTTGGAGGGTGCTAGGCTGACACAGGCACATGGGAGAGTTCTTTGTTGTTACTCGCTTTGGTGCCATCAAAGGGACAGCAACAAAGGCAGTGACAGCTCCAGAACATCAGGGCCCTTGTTTTGTCAATGTAAAGGTTACAAGTAGTTATCTCATACAGTAGGAATCTTCTGCATTTGGGTTTGTTCTTTTCTAGTAAATCAAACTAACTGTGTATGCAAAAACTAGGGGAGAAAACTACTGTAATTGCTTCTAACTGATTAACTAGATAAACATCTTCTCACTGTTTTTACCAACATATGGTTAATTTCAAGACGACCAGTGCACTTCCCTCTGTCAGGACTTTGAGTGCCTCTCCGGCTGTATTAAAGCAAAGTTGGGGAGCCACAGCCCTGAGTTATCAACAAAGTCTGTCTTATGGCAACAGAATTTACAGTGCACCATGAGCCACTTGCCTGGCTGATGACAGGTCCCTCTCACTGACAAACACCACATATCAAACACAGTTGCACAGTCTGAACAGATCATCTCTCCGTGTATGCATGTATGAAGTGAAGAAACCACATTCACAATTTATGTGAAGAAATTGAATTCACAACTTATGTGTTAGATTATGCACAGCTCTGAAATCACCTATGGGATCGTAAGTCATTTAGCAGTGAAAGTTCTTGAAACTTTAGCTGACGGAGGTGGCACAAGCCAATTTCCACCAGGAACAGCTCCACTAAAACCTGCTGTGCAAGAACTGTAAAACTGGTATTTAAGTGACATCGGAAGGAAGCATGTGTGGACAGTGTGAGACCACTAGACGATACTCTATTTTTACTTTTGTTGTGCATGTCAGTTGCAGGTATTTTTATTTTTGTGCCTTGTCGGTTTTTAAATCTATGCAGATTACTCTTTGGGAAAGATTTTAGTACTTAAGCATCCTGCCGGAAAATTGTTGAAGTAAATTACAAGATTCCCCCACTTTCTCCAAAAAGTTTGGGACTATGGCTGCAGCACTTTCATGTTTTCTACTAGCTTACAAAATAGTAAAAAGTACAGAATCAGTTTTCAGTGCTAGCCGCAATGTGCCTGCACCAGCACAAAAATAAAGACTGTACAAGACCCCAGGAGTTAATGCTCTCAGTTTTCAAAGACATAAATGACCAGAGAGCTCAGTCCCACCGCTCAAAGTCAGTGGGGAAAAGAACACCTAATTCCCATTAACAGCTTTGAAAACCTCTTTGTAGGAAGAAAGAGCAAACAGAGAGAGAAGTAAAGGGAAAACAGTAAATAAGAACAGATGGTAATGTATTGTGCCTGGTAATTTAGGACTTCATTTTCACATATACAGTGGCATCTTGACCACTTCTGCAGTGTAAAGGGATTTCCATGCAAATCATGGTGAGATTCACACAGTATGTCTGTTTTGTATTGTATCTGTAATTCTGCACTTCAGTATTGTTGTAAAATGCACTTTTAAAGGCACTTCTGCCTGAGTAACTGCTGTAATAATCCCGTGATCCATCTGAAAAACTTTGTACATATATTTAATTCCCTTCAAGGTTGTCAATACAGTTGTCAGTAAACTTTCTTGCACCTGTATGTAGGTTGCAATTAATTTCAGGTGGCTTCATTGATTGATTTTGTGAAATGGAAGTTAATTGGAACTGTCTTACTCTGTAGGTAAAATAATTGTAATAAAACAGTCCTTTGTTGCTGTTTTACTAAAACACCTATTTTATGTTGCTGAAAAATAGCAATGTACTAAAAATCACTTGGAGTTCTGCTTATCAGTGGAATGTTCCCGTGTTTAAAATTAAAATAAAAGCCTTATATATGTGCATGTGTGGGTGTGTGTGCATATATTTATGCATAAGCGTATGTATGTATGTGTGGAGATATATCTAGTTGGAGATATTTGTAGTTAGGTCTGATTCAAATAGTTTTAAATTCTTATTGGCTTTCCTCCTCACTCTTCACAGAGACATTGATTTATAGAATAAAACAGTTTCAGGCACTGCTTTGAAGTGTTACTAATCACAAAATGGTATGTCTACACTCAGATGTAGTTGCCTCTTAAACTCTTAAGAGTCCCACCCTAGGTAATTCTCTACAGTTTTAAAAAAACCTTTTTTTCATGCATTATTCTAACTTACTGCTCTATTAATATGGGCATTCTCCATATATTGTAGAATGACATACATATAGAAATATTCCACATGAGATCAAGTCTTGGACTCAGTCATACTGATAAATATCTGCAGTTATTTTGAATTTATAATGAAGAATTTGACTTAATGGTGTTGTACAAGTTCATGCAAAGCAACTTGCTGATAATCAAGCAGCTGAAGCATATTTCTTTCTTGGTGGGAGTTCCATCATATGCACTTTAAGAGAAAATTAGGCCTGAAAAGCCCATCATTTTCACAAATTAAAGACCTTGCTCAAAACTAAACTTTTTAGGAGCTAGAACAGTTCAGTTGTCAAAGTACCACCAAGTTTTCCAAAATTTTTAGAGGAACACGCACCTCAAAAATACAGCATAGTTTCAATATGTTGTACTTCAGTGATCGAAGTCTTTGGTTAACGATAAATACCAGGCACGATCATTAGGATTGCAAGAATGCTGCTTGCAGAGGTGTCAAATCTTGGCTGGAAGAGTGGATCAGATTCATCCTAGAAGGTCAGAACTGGCTTCTACATCCTTGCTTTGGAGTCAAAACAATTGGTTTAACTGTCTTAATAAAATCTCCGCTCTTACTGCCAAACCATGCATCTAGGACATAACATCTAAGCTAAAACTCAGTGGATCAGTTGTTAGCTTTTATGAGATTTTTGAACCAGACCTCTAATAAAGGGATTAGCAACACTTTTTTCAACACTAAAAAAAACTTTAAAATGCATTTTAAGCTCCTGTTGTTGTATTTGAAAGAGCAGATAGACATTTCTAAGATGCATTTTGATTTCATGGAAACCTTGCTTTGGTATAAAGATCTCATAAAATCTTATTTTTACAATGTCTGTGTTATGGGCCAGGTTATATTTTGCAATAGTCCCCTTTAACTGAGTCACATAAACAAAACACAGAATTCCCAGGTAAACTGGGAATAAAAATCACATGGAAATGCCTGGATGGGCAAAATAATTTTCGTATGTACAACCACTGCTCAGAAATGAACATGGGGGAACATGGGAACTACGATGGCTGTTACCCCCTACTTCAAAATTGAACATCTAGTTCCCTTTCTATTGTCTATACCTTTTTCTGTGTCACACTAGACTGAATTATATTACATGCCT
Source organism: Pelecanus crispus (assembly GCF_030463565.1). NCBI lineage: Eukaryota > Metazoa > Chordata > Aves > Pelecaniformes > Pelecanidae > Pelecanus > Pelecanus crispus. The sequence goes on along the minus strand of NC_134643.1, from coordinate 41,777,354 downwards.
CCGAACACCGAAGAATCTCTCAGCACAATGGGTCTGAATCTGCATTAAGAAGAGGTGATCAGTTGCCTCACCTCTTCAAAGGCTTCAGTTTTCTATGCTTATTTGAAAAGTGAATACAAACTGGAAGTTTTCACAAAACAGCATCACAATTAATAAGAAATGAAAATGATTGGCTTGTGTGAAACAAATGGAGGAGCTGACTGCATATATGTAAAACAAAACATAGTAAAGAAATAAGTATTTTTCTGGTACTATCAGCAATGAAGGACTGGAATTACTTAATTTGCAACAGAGGGTTATAAGGACAACGGTTTAATATTTCCAGTGGAAAAAGTAGGTCCAACACAAGAATAACGTAAGAACACTTTCAAAGCTCTTGATCAGGAAGATGAAGTAGATGGCTGAACAGTTTCTCAAGCAGCGACATAAGTCTTACTATTTGGGTCATCTAACTTTGGACTGTAAAATGAAAGAGGGAAGGTAACTTGGCTTAATGTATTAGAATTGCCTTCCAGGAAAAGCCCAAACTTTTGTTTTTCTTCTTTTCTTTAACGGCTGGAGAGAAATCATTGGGTTGGAAGCTTTTAGTAGCGTTATTACAGTTGACAGGAGATTGGACAAGCAAACATGACCATGATGCAAAAATCCACAAGCAGGGTCTTTGAGGCATGATTCACTTATGCACTTGATACTGTTAACACTTGGTGTGTGACATCTCTCCTTGTTATGTCCATATCTCTATGTTATTTGAAAGTTGCACCAACAGCAATACAGATAATGATAACCAAAGAAAAGAAGTAAGTAAAGGAAGAGAGAGAATTAAAAGAAATAGTGCTTTCTAAATACAAATGCTGCCAGTAATCAAAATAAGACAGGAAAGGAAAATTTGTTTGCAAATAGGATATTGTTCAAAGTTAGCATTACAAAATGGTTTTAATTTCTTTTCTTTTCATAGATGCCTGCTAGGAAGACCAGGTGGCAAAACTCAAATGAGTGTTAGCAAGGACACCAAAAGTTGTCAGAGCAATACCCACCTAAATTGCAGACGACTGTACACATTTCATAGCTTAAACCAGACTGCCTCTTTGGAAGAAGGGCAGCACCATGACTTTGCATATCTTATGTGGGTTTTATGGTGTGTTAGCACCAAAACGTGCCATAAAAAAAAGGAGGCTTTCACTTTTAAAAGCTTATAAACCATGTTTCATGAGAGGCTGGATGCCTAGACAATTCTTTTAATCAACTTTTAGAGGTACTCATGCAAATGCAGGTGCCAGCTTTTTCCCACAAGACCTATAGTGCATCAGTTACAGAGTCTCCATCACTCCTCAGGAACCTAAATTTTCTTTTAAGCCTGGGCCATTATAACTAGGGTCACTGCCAAATCCAGGTCCCATGAATGCACAATACTTTTCACTTTTGGTTCGTCACCATCACTTCAAACTGGCATTCCTCTTTTGATGTCGTGCTTGATTAGCTACTTTTCGCAGTGTACTTTTTCCCCTCAGTGAACGTACTAGATAGCGCAACTGAGCTTTTTGCAGGATTCTGCATTTTACAGTCAGCCTTCAGGGATGCTAAATTTAAGAGTAAGGAAACAGTAATTAAAAGTGATTAGGACAAGAAGCCTTGATACTATGAAATGTGGACTCAATTGTCCTTGACACAGGCAGAACGAGGCAGCAGGTTTTGGTTTTGATTATAGCTTTACTTGCGATTTTAATAAACATGAGCCAGTATTCAAACTTTTAATATCCTGCTGCTTAACTATTTCCAAAAAGCATTCCAACTCTTTTAAACAGCCCTTGTTTAAAAATTTTAATTTGTTTGGCTCTGTCTCTGCTTAGAGAAGTTGTAGCCTCACGGTAACTCTTTTATAAGTTCATTTCCAGAATCACAAGCAATTGTTTTTTTTTCAACTAAGTGTTTCCGCATGTGCCAAAAGTGTCAGGCTGACAGCTTTCCTGCACTGTTTTATCTGGTTCCCACAGTAAGTATGAGAGACAAACACAGGAATGTGTCTAGTGCTGACTATGCCCATCAAGGATACAATGATACTTACAGCTCTTCCAGGAAGCGGAGATTGTGCACGGGGTTTGAGGGCAGCTTAGTAATGTTGTTCATACTGAGATCACTGTAGGGGAAAACAGACAGAGACTTAATATGGCATGCCACAACTGTGGTATCCAGCTGTTCATTCCACACATTTTTAAGTACTGCATTAACAAAAATTAGTTCCTCTGCCAGAATTGATGAATCATTATCTAGTTAGCACGTTAAACATTCTTCTTTTGTACGAACACAGCTTTGTCAAACCAAATACAGGCTATAGCATGTTCCTTGTTTCCAAAGATTTTGGAATGTTTTATCACACTCTATAAATCAGCTGGAACACTAAACAACTCTTTTAGTCTACATAATTTTAATAAACCGCTGTACTGTATTAAAATTTACTTGGAGTAGTAAAGGAAAACTACTACGATTTTTGTTGTTGTAGCACCGTAGCACACTTGGTTTACTAAAGTAGACAGGCCAAAGTGTACAGATAGAAACTATCTGCATCATACTTTACATTTCATGAATATGGAAACATTTTGCTTTTGCTGTCCAACCTGCTGCATGGTCGTACTGATTTGCCTTGCCTTACATTAGCCAACTTACTTGAGTCAAAGAAATGACATATTTTCAAATAATAAACACCCCCTTTTTAGAGTGCTCTTTTTTTGCAGGTTCTCAAATTGCATTAAGTAAGTGAAATGAACCATAAAACAAGGGTGTAATGTGATCCTGCTCTGTAGCACACTTCCTGGTGGGGTTCCACGGTAGTTCCTGGCACAGGAAACAACCAGCCATATCAGCTCTGTCAGAGCTCATTCAAGCTATGTTTTAGACTAAATTTCATATACTACCTTTTTATTCTTAACACGCTTTTTCATTGTTTTCCATTGTCTTCTCCATGCCCCACAGTATCATTATAATTGCTTTGCATTAAGTATGAAAACTGTAAACAGACTGCATAATAAAATTCCGTGTGGAAGATACGCCTTACACAACCATATCAAAATTCCTGTAGACTGTTAAAATAAAAATATCAGAGACCTGAATATTTTATGCAAACATTATGTGATTATTTAAAACTAATTTAACTACTATTTGTAGTGGCGCTTATAGTTTCCAGCTACTTTGAGTAGTATTTAGATAACTTTATTTCTTCCAGCTGTTGAGAGCTTACAAGGTAAATAAGTTATCTGTACTTTGGTGGGTAGACGTCCTATTCCTATTCCATCTAGTTCTTATTACTCACAGTCTGTTTCACATTACAGAATATATGCTTTTAGTCAGCATAGTTAATTTAGATGTTTGATCTTTTGCTGAATTTTAAAATGTATAATTTAAAAACATACTTCACGTAGAGCTTTTGAAATAAAGGAAATGTGTTAATACTTTACAACAATTATCAAATCACTGTTGGGTAAGGTCTCTGCATTCACTTCAAAATCAAGGTATAATTTGAGAACTGAGTACTTATTAAATTCATTCTTTACTGTAATACTTTATCACCTAATTCTTTCATACCGTTTAGCAGGTTATTACCCTTTCACTTTGATAAAGGCTCAAAGGATTTATCTGGCAAAGGAACAAAAACATGGATTTATGTGGCCAAAGAAAAAGTCATCCAGGTAGTGAATCATATACTACTGGATATTAAGATAAACCCAATACTTTAACAGTATCATTTTGATCGTGAGATTTTCAACACATGTCTTAATAAATTTTTGTAAACATACCAAATCACATTTTAGACTTAAAAAGCCAGCCTTGGTGGAAGATGGGAGTGATTAATCTTCAGATAGACACATATTTAGGGCATTCTACAAAACCAGCATGTGCTCTGGCTGATGAGGGGAAGAAGCCTGTTTTTCTAGCATATTAATTTCTATTAGTAGTAGGCAGTACTTGTCTGCTTGTATCACCCCCAGGACCCCATGATGACACCAGTCACAAGCAATATACAGACCAGACCCTAAGAGGGTCAGAATAAGAGAATGTGGCTTTCATTACGTGCTTTGATGCACAATGAGAAAATTAACAATACATGCACTTTTCTTAAAAAAATCTTTAGACCCCAGAGGTGGATTTACCAACAGTGAACTCCAATGTCCTAGTCTCTTTCTGGACTCCACTCATGTGGTAAAGTATGTGCTTCACATTGTATGATGGAGGACAACCTCTTCTTTTTCCCCATCTACAATGCAGCAATTCCTAGCTCTTTTTAAACGCACCAGTTAAATAATCTCATTCTGTTAGATAGGCTCCTTTTTTCCCAGAGTATTCTTTTCTTGGAACATGAAGTACAAAGATGTTTTTGTGCAACAGAACTACTACACATTACCTATCCATATTTCATAGAATCATGGAATCATTTAGGTTGGAAAAGACCCTTTAAGACCATTGAGTCCAACTGTTAACCTAACACTACCAGGTCCACCACTAAACCATGTTCCTAAATGCCACGCCTACATGTCTTTTAAATACCTCCAGGGATGGTAGAGGTAACAGAAATTATTTCCAAATTTGCTCAAAAATGTCCTTCCAAACTAGTTTTTAACACTGTGTAAATGATAACTAATACACAGGCCATTCCAGTCTATGCTGGCGATGTGTTATTGTTGTAGCTCTAAGGGTTTAAGAATGTAAGGCAGACTACTGTAGGGAGAGGCAATATCTTTGATTAGGCTAGCTGATACAGCTGGAAAAACTGAGAAACTTTCAGGCACAAAAATGAAAAACCTCTACTTCTTCCAACTGTACCAGTTGACTAAATAAGCAACATTATTTCTCCCTAAAAACCTCACATCACTTACACTGGCAAAGCAGTAGTTCATCCGTGCTTACAGTTTTCAGATTCAGAATACTCTTTTGGGTCAGAATCACCATGGATGCATTTAATCCAATTTTTGTTCACTGAAGTGACTAAGGGCCTTGTGAGAGAAGTCCCATGACCCAGAGCTACTTCTGGGCGGATGTTTGGAGAAGTGAGACAAACAAAAAGAGTTAATGCAATGCAATGCAGTCACTGGGTCTCATGTGAGCAATACTGCAAAGTTTGGGCTGCTGAGCAGAAATTCCTCACAGTGCTCCAGAGACAAATAAAGGAGGTTCCAGCAAAGTTGCCAGCCTTTGGACCATACTGTCAGGAAGATACAGCTAGGATGAGATTTATGGCCATTAGCTAGATCAAGCACAGCTAACAGCCAGAAAGAGCTAGTTGGTAAATTGTAGGCTTACTTATTATTACTATGAAAACCAGTAACAATTGTAATGGGTATTTCTTATGTCCTGCACCTGCAATGGTTTCTTTCCAAAAAGCGCATCAAATGGTTTTTCTGATTTCTCTTTTCAGTGCTAGCCTGTCAAAATCAGCAATTGCTCTCTCTAGAAAAGCGAAAGGGATGAAAGATGGCTTGCACATCAGGATTTGTAGGGTAAAGCTGAAAAATATTAAAATCAAGGTACTAGATCTTTAACTACCCTCAGTAGAATGGTTCTGATTTTATATCAGATCCATTCCCCAATTTCCTTTGTGTGCCTGTGCATGTGTACTCAGAACCAAACCAGCTGAAACTGCAAACATTTCTTGTCAAAATTGATTGGTAGACTCTTACAAACTACAGTGATGTAAAACATACAATTATTAGAATCCTGAAAACCTTTAAATAAGTTAGCATAACAGAACTACTCCTATATCCCACCACCAAAGCACATGCAAACTCCACTGATGTCAGTAGGAGCAGCATTGTAAGAGTATACTCTGAGTTTTAAAATGCTTCTAATGTAAACAGCAATAGTACCAGATCTACCTTTATGAAAACTACCTGCACCATGAGCTGACGTACTGTTCTGGAAAGGTGATAGGTTATTTTGAACAGTCAGATGAACACATCATCTGTTCTCCCATCAGCATTCCTGCAGCCTGTTTCCAACTGCTGACTATAAAAGCAACATACCAGCAAACGAAACTTTTATCTTTTCAAAAGATAAAAAGTTTTGCTTCAATGATTGCATTGGCAACACCGCTCACTATAATGATATCTTAATTATACTCTGTGCCAATCAATCACCATGCAGTGTCTCTGGTGACTTGCAAAAGGAATCCTATCTGTGATGAAATATATGAAGAATGGAAAATATTGCAAACTGCACCATGCATCTATCTGTTTTTCCTTGGTGACTATATGGGCAAATTCTGAGCATTTGCAAAACAGAGTCCAAGAAGGCAAATACAACAGGTCTTTTTTTCCCCACAGTTTTGTTGTCCATGCATATAGAAGCTGAAAAAATATCCAGTCACTGTCTTAAAAGGGAGTAGTTCACAATGAATTCCCAAAAGCCAGTAAAACAAGTTAAGTGAACTAGTTCTTAACATATAATAGATGAGTCTGGAGGCCAAGTTACTAACCTGTTATTAGCTGTTATTATAAGAGATGTTTCAGTGACTGTTCATCTTGGAATATCAGTTTTCCATATTATATTGATGTCTTTTAAAGGAGAACAAAAATCTGTCTTGGGATATATGCAAGGCTTCTATTGGCTTTCACCAACCTGTTAATCTACTATTAGGCTAAACTTCTGGAGAGGTGGGCCTGTGTGAACCTCATGAGGTTCAACAAGGCCAAGTGCAAGGTCCTGCACCTGGGACGGGGCAACCCCCGATATCAATACAGGCTGGGGGATGAAGGGATTGAGAGCAGCCCTGCAGAGAAGGACTTGGGGGCACTGGTGGATGAAAAGCTGGACATGAGCCGGCAATGTGCGCTTGCAGCCCAGAAAGCCAACCGAATCCTGGGCTGCATCAAAAGCAGCGTGGCCAGCAGGTTGAGGGAGGTGATTC